>NC_137883.1:13005268-13415268 GCF_963924005.1 Protomyctophum bolini
CCTGCCCCCCCCCCCCCCCCCTCTCTCTCTCTCTCTAGATCTCTTTCTCTGAGTATCTCTCTTTCTCTCTCTCTCTCTGTTTCCATGATCCGTGCCCAAAGTCTCGATCAAATGTCCTGTGTATCAATTTAACACAGGACTTGTGTGTCAGTATAACAATATTGACGATTACAGGGATGTTGCATGTCATTTTATTTACACTACACCCTTGTCATCGTTGTTGTTAATGCTACAGTAAACCTTCCATCAGTGACACACTACACTACAACAATTCATACTTGGTATTGTGAGCATATGCAGATCGGCTCTTTTCGGTAGTACATCAACTATACTGTATCAAGGCCTTAAAGGGCCACTTCACCCCTTTTGTAAACGGATCTTATTTTAATGATGTTTGGGAGACAAGAAACACTTTCCTGGGGTTTTTACGTGGGTAATTTATGTGTATACACTTTCTCTGTTGCTGTCTTGTTCCACACAGGGCAACCTGGTGGCCATCAAACACGTCAACAAGAAGAGGATAGAGCTGACCAGACAAGTCCTGTTTGAACTCAAACATGTAAGTTAAGCTCACACGCTTTCCTACAGCTCACTCTGTTTGTTTACAGGTATATCATTCATATTTCCCCCCATAAGACCTTTTAAAAGGGCCTAATAAACCCCTACTATATAGTACAGAGGTTCCCAACCACCGGTACGCGGACTGGTGCTGGTCCGTGGGACATGTACCACCGCAGGTTTTCCCGGCCGTGAATCTATAACCTTGCGTTACCGGGATTTTCCAAACAGCGTTGGGTTACCAATACCACACACCCTGTAAAATACAGAATCATCCCGTGTTTGGAAACTATAAGACGTGTTCTGTAAGTCAACAATTCTGCCGTCCTCCTCCTCTCACCCTGCTCCCCTGTGTGTGAACCTTGTGTCTGAGAATGCACAGCAGCTCATTTTACTCATGACACGACCAATGAGAGTAAGCGCTTTCGGTGTTGCTAGGATACGATCCCCCCACACCCCTGATCTATTCGAACCACAACAACTTGAAAGCATTACATTGTGACTACAGTACTACCGGCTGGCATAACCTTTGTTGGCATAACCTTTTTTAATCACCCCTATCTTTGCTAATATAACGCCATTTAGGTCAAGGATATAACATTATGTAGTGATATAATAATATCACATTGTATATAATACATTGGTATGACCAAAAAAGGTGTAGGCTGAAGATAATAAGCTTAGTTATTATGCCTAGTGCCTACCCTTGCCAAATACAATATATATACATGACGAACAAAGAAAAAAATAAGTCTTTGTAGAAAACACTGTGTCCACACTGTATGGGCACAGTTTATCTGTGTATACGAAGCTAGACCAATCCCAGCTCAGCTCAAACTGCTTTTGATACGATACAGCAAACCACATAGCTCACCTCGCGCTGCTCTACGCAGCTCACAGCTCAGCAACGTTGGCCCACAAATTCAAGGAATCCCATCCAGTCAGCCAGATGATTAGCTGATAATTAACTGTCTCAAAGCCTTTTTCAGTTGAACGTGGAAGCCACGCAGTTATTATTAGACTCTCTTGTTGTTCTTATGCAGTGGAACAAGCACAATAGCTGGTGTCCTTGGATGTTTGGCAAATAAACCCTCTTAAATGGAGTACCTACTATACCTACAGTATTATAAGAATGTAAACAATTAGGTTATTCTATTAAGTGTGTTGCCACAAAGATGACTTACTATTCAAGTAAGAACATTGCCACCTCCAGGTAGAAAAAGAGCCTCACAGTTTACAAATCACAAAACCTCTGTCTATCCTTCAGTTTCCTTCATTCGATGTCATGGTCAGGCCTACGTATATGCACAAAGGCAGGAGAACAGTTGCATCAACAACAAAAGCGACAACAGTTGCAGCAACAAAAAAGTGCGCAAGCAGTTGCTTTCGTGGCATCAGCTGCTTAATTTCCTCCGGTTGACGTGTTGTTTGCATAGTTATATTAGAACTAATATTTGAATAAGTAGGATGTGAGTTTCTGTTCTAATAGAGTTCCAATGGAACCGAATGTCAGTTCCATTAGTAACTGTACTAATGGAACTGACATTCACCCGTGAAGGTCTGTTTGTTCCTGGCGAACTATCAATCATTTTCTGCGGACCCTTTCAGTGTTACTTGAATAAAAGTACAGGCAGTCTTGGCATCAAAATACGTATAAAGTACCAAAAGTAAATAATACTTCACATCTTTCAAAAATACCAGTAAAAGGTTTTGAAAAATGGACTTAAGTAAACTAAAAAGTACCTCAGTACTGTACATGAGTAATTGTACTGGGATTGATGAGCAATATTCAGAAGGGGAAAACACGTGACAGAATTAATTATGAGTTTTAGTGAAAACTAAAAAACCCAGCTAGGCACAGGGAAACCCGTAAGTCAGGAATGACATCAGGCTTCTTGGAAGGTCTGGAAAGTCTTTTGTAATCAAGTTATCAGCCATGCTGTGGATACAATTATTTTTGGCATCCTGGCCTGTCTTTTACAGAATGTGTGTTTTCAAAGTGGGGGCCACAGACCGAGGGGGGTCCGCCAGGGGGGCCAGTTGTAAAGGAGAGGAGACAAAAAAAGGGGGAAAAAATAGTCGTATTATGATTTGTATTTAAATTCAAATTCTATTTAATAACTTTTAAAGAGTTGCCAAAAGGTTGCCACGATGTCCCAAAATTTAAAACAAAAAATAGCAAAAATGTACAATTTGCAAGCTCACAATGCTTATAGTTTGCTATGTGATCTGCATTGTGATCTTGTAGATCGTCTATTTTCTGGTTGAAAATGTATTTATTTTCAAGACATTTTGCAATATGCAATAAGCCTTAATAATAATAGCTTGCATTTATGTAGGGCCTTTTCATGAACCCAAGGACGCTCCACATCAGAGGCCATAGATATTTGGGCGTTCTCGTTGGGAGCCCTTGCTCTACTGTACTCACTGCATCTCTCTATCTCCCCATTATCTGTCTGCTTCTCTCTCTCTCTCTCTCTCTCTCTCTCTCTCTCTCTCTCTTCCTCCCCCCTCACTTCCTCTCATCTCCTTTCTTCTCTCCTGTCTGCGGCGTGGCGAAGAGAGAGGGGGGAGAGAGAGAGCGGTGGGGGGGTGCTTACACTGTAAAAACCCAACGTGTTAATTTAACCCCGGCGAGCGTACGAAACGCTCGCCGGGGTTAAAAACCCCAACACTGTGGTGTTTTTTATTTCAGTGAGTAGATGCCTCTGTGGCCTGTGGGTCGGTCAGAAAAAGCACACACACACACACACACACACACACACAAACACACACACACACACACACACACACAGGAGAGAGACAGCCATCTCGTCTGTGCTGGCAGCTACTCAGACACCCCGGGGGCTTGACGGCCTGTCAGGGCCCCGGCTCATGAAAAAGCCAACCAGATGGGGAAGAGAGAGGCCTGCCAATGGAAACTTAACCACTTGTCTTCCAAGCTAGCTAGCGCTCTCTCTCTCTCCTCCAACCTCCTGCGTTTGCCTCCTCCCCGTTTCTCCTAACTCCTCTTTTCTTTTCCTCGGTGGTGGAACCTTTTGGAAGAAGTACTCTTTAGTGCTGTAGGTGAGCGTAACAAAACGACAATGTAGGAAATTATGTTCTGTTCCAAATTTGCCTCGAGCGAAAGTGCAAACATATTGTATAAACATTTATTTATTTTTATCCCATGATTGGGACACTGGACGTAGCGGGTGGATTCCGTGGAAGGAACACATTATTCCAACCAGTTCCTTTCCCCTCCATCAGGAGCCCCGGCTGGCCTGGGGGAGGCAGCAGTATACACATTTCTTACCTACATCATGAAGCAGGGGTCATCAACATTTAATGTGCTTGAAGTGACAGAATAAATGTGCAAAAGATTTTCTGAATTTGACAAACCTTTTTGAAAATGGCTATGGCCCCGTAGCTTGGCCGAATTCATAGAAGCATGGCTGCCATTGGCACCTCATATAGGGGATGAGTAGTCAAATGCTATGTATTGGGGTGACAGAGGATGTTCTAACAATCGGGAGGCAGGGGATGAATCTGCATAATGAAAGAGAAGATGGTGGCAGCTACTGTATAGTGTGATGTGTATTATACTCTGGTCTGAATAGGTACGGAGCCCTGGGTTGGCCACGGAACAAAATATGTTTTATCTCGACGAGATAAAACATATTTTGTTCTGTGGCCATTCCAGGGCTCCGTAGAATAGGTATTTTATGATTTCTATACTTTCTGTCCTTATGTCCTTATGGTATTATATATTTTGTGATTTGTATATACTTTTTGTTTTTGTTTTATTTTAGGTCCATATTGTACTGTTAACCCATTTGGGACCATGGCTGATCTTAGAAATGCCTTCTAGACCTTGATCTAAGTTTTCTGTACTTAATCAAAAAACTGTTACAGAAGGGGGTTCCCGCCCGTAATGGCCCATGTGGTGTTATGCGTTCATGTATTGTCCATGTCCTTTTCTGTTTAATACAAATATTGAAACACTGATCTACGGCTAACTCAAATTGACCAAGTAAAGAATTGGGCTTACGTCATGTCATGTCAGACTGGAATTTTAGGGCGGATTCTGCCGATGCATTTCAATGGGAACAGAGCAGTTTGTTGCCATTTGAGGATTTCGGCAATAAAACGGTCCATTCCCATTGAAAAGCATTGGCAGAATCCACCCTCATACTGTAGGTAGAAGTAAGCCTTAATTGGTGTGACCTAAGGCAGTGGTTCCCAAACTGGTGTCCGGGGACCCCCAGGGGTCCTTGAGGGAGTTCTAGGGGGTCCCCAGCTAAATGATAGTTTGGAACCAAATGGACACTTTTGGGTCTGTAACCATTTGGTTCCAATTGTACACTCTCAGAGTTAAATTAACATTGATTTTACAATATAAATTGGGGTCTCAATAGAAATGCCATTAGATGGGGGTCCGTAGACTAATGCATGTCAATTAAACACGTTGAGAATCACTGCTAGAGCCATAAAAATCTTCTCATATGGGGGTCCCTGGCACATATCTAAAAATGTGGGTCCGTGGACTAATCTGTGTCAATTTGGGGGTCCTTGAGATGAAAAGGTTTGGGAACCACTGACCTAAGGGTACATTTCTGTTTGATTCTGTTATGCGCTGGATTTGGCCAATGCTTTTCAACGGGAAAGGAGCGCTTTGTTGCCATTCGTGGATTTCCACAAAAACAAAACGCGACCCTGATTGAAAAGCATTGGCAGAATCTTGAATAGTGAAGTGTGTTTTTTTGTAGTAGTAATGAAATGAAAATCAGCAGAGTAACTTGTAACAACAGTTAGTATTGGAAAAATGAACATGTTCAAGTAAAGTAAATGTACCTCAGTGTTGCACTTAAGTACAGTACTTGAGTAAATAGTACTTAGTTACTTTACACCGCTGCCTACTCCTCTCTCCCTTTTGGTGCGCCTCCCTCCCTCGCTCTCTCGCTCGCTTGCGTTCAGCAGGGGAAATTATATAGGCCAAAGGGTAGGCTAACTTCTCCCGAGTCGGGAAACGGGAGCGACTAACTCACTTTTTTTCCCCCCCATTTTTTTCTTTCTGGTGTGAGGGCAGCTGTCACTCACACCTTCCTTCTGCCTTTTTCCATGAAATGCGTTCCAAAACCCCAAAGAACAGTTCACAACTTCTTCAAAGTTGTGAACAGTGTTTTGGAAGGTTTTTCCACGCTTGGCTGCAAGAGCGTGTGACCATTATTGCTTTCATGTGCTTTGCTGGTACACAGCGAAATACTGAGTGATAACTTAATACTTAATTCTGAATGTGGAAATGTGAAAAAGATGTCCCCTGACGCATTCAAGAGAAAGATCTTAACTCTGAATGTGAAAAATAAGTCCCCTTACAGAGTGGAATAAGAGAGAATGATTTTAACTATGAATGTGAAATAGATGGCCCCTAATTGCAGTGATTCTCAATTTCTTTCAAGGACATTGTATTAGGCCACAGACTCCCATAACCCAGAGTATACAAATGGAAGCAAATGGACCCTCCATTTGGTTCCATTTGTATACTATCAGAGTTACCAATGATTTGGCTTAGTTCTCAAAGTGGGGTCCGGGGACCCCCATGGGTCCTTGAGGGGGTTCCAGGGGGTACCCGGACCCCACTTTGAGAACCACTGCCTTTTGGAGTAGGAATAAGAGAGAATGATCTTAACTCTGAATGTGAAAAAGATGTCCCCTTACAGAATGGAATAAGAATGATCATTCAAACATTACATCGATTTCTCCCCGTGTTTATGCTGTCGTTGTGCATTCGGTCGGTGTACTTTCCAAGCTGTCGCTCCCTAAAAAGCTGGAGTTGTGTTTGTTTGAATGTGTTTATATTGTTTTGGAAGGCGTCCAGCATCATAAAAAGAGAGCATGGCATTAATAAATGTTTTCCATGCCGCCGTGTTTTTAGACGTTTTTGTTTCTGCTCGGATCGGTTCTGATATTACTGCCATTCCACGGTGGAAAGTAACTGAGTACATTAACTTGAGTAAAGTTTTGAGGTACTTTTACTTTATCTGAGTATTTACATGTATTCGATACTACTCCATCCATCCACATGTACTCCAGACTATTTCCTCTCTTTGAAAAAAGCAGATCTACAAGTTCACAACGCCTTTGATCTGCTATTTTCAAAACATTTTAAATCTTGCGAAACGGGACATTCTGTATAATGAGTACTTTCTACTTTTGGTACATTGATACCAATACCAGTACATTTTTATAGCAATACTTTTACTCAAGTACATTTTTAATGACTTACGTATTTCTTACATTGCAGTATTCATACTTTTACTGTGACTACTTTCCACCACTGACTAATCGGGGTATACCTCATCCACCGCTGACTGGCTGCTAGTACATGGTCTCAACACCTCAAGGCCCCCCCCCCCTGCTCCTCCTCTTCGCTCAGTGTGTAACTCCTCAGTACAACTGGCTCATTCATAACCACCAAGGGCAATTTATTCACATGCACATGTGTCAACTAGATGCCCCATGCAGGAATGCTCCTCAACGCGCAGAAAAGACACTATGCCAACCCAGGCCTAAACTGTAAATAGACCATTCTGATGGAAGTTTCTGGCAGAGTTTTCTTTTCTTTCTTTTTTTTCAAACGTTTTCTATAAATGAACCAGTCAGTCCTCCCCGCTATTTCCATGGGGCTTAGAGGGGACGCGAAGCTGGAAAGATTTAAACGTCAACGTCTGTGGTGGTGGTGATGATGATGATGTTGTTTGTGGTTATTTTCAGATGAGGGACGTGCAGTTCAACCACCTGACCAGGTTTATCGGGGCCTGTATTGACCCTCCCAACATCTGCATTGTGACGGAATACTGCCCGAGGGGCAGTCTGCAGGTAAGATCTCTACTAGCTGTGGTTCTCACTTGCAGGGGTCATCAATATGTCCGTAGTACACGCCACAGACAAATGTGTCCATGGCAGCAAGACTTCAAGATTCAAGATTCAATAATTTATTTGCCATGTCAACAAGTTGATAGGAATGTGTCTTGGTTCATCAACATATACAGACAATCATAGATATATATAAAGTCTAGATGGCTTAAGGCAGAGTTTCTGACGTCGTTCACCCGGCAGCCATCTTACTTCGGTGCTACAGTACAGTATGTTCAATGGCAGCTCAAACAAAAACAGTCATAACTCGCTCAAATCTTGACGGATTTACAAACGGCTTGGTTTATTACAAACGTCAACGTGGACAGGACGCTTATCTGCTTCATTTTGTTTTTTTATATGAACGTCGTATAAAAGCATATGAGTATGTGGACGTCTCTGACGTTTATAACAAACCAAACCGTTTGAAAATCGGTTGAAAATTGAGCAAGTTGTGGTTATATAAAAGTACATGCCCCATAGACGCAATGTTATGTAGCCCCGAGGTACCATGGCCGCCACATAGCAACGGTGAGCCATCTAGCTTTCTTATATATATCTATGCAGACAACCATAGATACAAAAACAAGAAGGACAATACAATACAAACCCAGTAGCATAGGAAATTTCATTCAGTTTTTTAAAGTGCTATATGCATATTGCTACATACATCCATCCATCAGCCCAACTGTGCCTAATGAGTCAAGTTCAGATGTCTAATGGCTACGAGGTAAGTGCTATCTCTGAAGCGAGAGATAGCACTTACCTCGTAGCCATTAGAGACTTGGCCTCGTCCGTGGAAAATTCTAGATTTTGTTTTATACACACCATTATAATGTTCTTATTTTACTCGCAAGTCACAATACTGAATGTCAGTCTCCAGGTTTTCTTCAGAATATGTATGACATCTGTTTATGTGTCTGTGTGTACTCGTTTTGTATGTCAAAGTCAAAGTCTTACTATTTGTCACACACGTTACCGCAGTGAAACTTGTTCTCTGCATTTGACCCATCTCTTGGAGCGATGAGCTGCAGCCGTGCCGCGCTCGGGAATCAATTGATTCGTTGATTTGACCCCCCAATCCAACCCATTGATGCTAAGTGCCAAGCAGGGAGGCATTGGGTCCCATTTTTACAGTCTTTCGTATGACCCGGCCGGGGATCGAACCCCGGCCTCCCAGTTATTATATTTATTTTATATTATATTATATTATGGTCCCCACACATGATAAAATGGTTGAGCCTTTGTACGTTTTCATGTTCTGGCCAAATTGCCAAGCTGCCTAGCACTGGGTTTGCCTCTGTGTACTGTACAGTATGTATATATGTCCCCTTAACCCCCAGGGCTGTATGCTACAGTAGGTCCCCTCGTATTTTCCCCCTACACCAAACCTCTTTGCCAAGAATAGCCGATCTAGATCAGCTATTTTCGCTGGAGGTTCACCCCAGAATAGAGACGCTAGAGTCCATGTGGCTAAAAAATAAGACCTCACTCTCTGTACAACCAGGAAATGCTAAAGTGAAACTTGTACTTGCAGAGTGTGAAAGTTGTATTTTTCTTTTTTAAAGAGGAGTGGCCATACTATGCCACTGACCAGATCAAAAGAGCTTGTAGAAAACGCATGCAAAAAACCTGAAGGCAGGTTCTGCATGGTCCCAAAACGAACAGGTGTCAAAGACAAACTAGGAGGCCCGCACCCTGCAGCTCCCTTAAAGTATATTTAATTTGATTATTTAGGCATCCAAAAAGATCTTGTTGGATACCTGAATAAAAAGTAATTGTAAGAGAGCTACAGTGTGCGCAACTTCTTGTTTGCCTTTCATAGTACTGAACACGGCAATGAGATGTGCGTGTCTTTGTGCACAAACTGCACACCTAATGCAGCAACCATCCACACCACAACATTATCACCTAATGCAGCAACCGTCCACACCACGGCATTATCACCTAATGCAGCAACCATCCACACCACGGCATTATCACCTAATGCAGCAACCATCCACACCACTGCATTATCACCTAATGCAGCAACCATCCACACCACAACATTATCACCTAATGCAGCAACCATCCACACCACGGCATTATCACCTAATGCAGAAACCATCCACACCACAGCATTATCACCTAATGCAGCAACCATCCACACCACTGCATTATCACCTAATGCAGCAACCATCCACACCACAACATTATCACCTAATGCAGCAACCATCCACACCACGGCATTATCACCTAATGCAGCAACCATCCACACCACGGCATTATCACCTAATGCAGCAACCATCCACACCACAACATTATCACCTAATGCAGCAACCATCCACACCACAACATTATCACCTAATGCAGCAACCATCCACACCACAGCATTATCACACTCTATGTCGGGTAAAGATGAAGACACAGCGAAGTCAGCTGCTTCCCTCTAGTCCTTTGAGCACGTATGTACATTCTTAGAATTCATGGATGGCCAAGTGGGAATTGGACCCCTGACCATGACCACACAGGGGTCACGTTCATGCTGTGACCACTGAGTTACTACAGTATGGTATGCCCATTTGAAATATACACACTACCATGTACATTCAAATGCAATGCAATGCACGTGCCCTGGCTTTCTCTAAATGTATATAAATAACAAAGAGATAATTTTTTTTTAATGAAAAACAAAACACTCCACTATGCCTCCTGTAAGGATGCTCTCTAAGGTAGCGTGGGAGACACTGATCAGTGATTTTGTAGATATTGTTTTTAAAGCCATCCCAGAAACTATCGTCTCTGTTGTGCCGGATTTAATTGCTGCAACTGGTGTTTAGAGATCAGGAGAGGGAGATCTGAAATGAATATGTAAAAAAACAGAAGTTCTTCACAATATCAAAAAGGAGACCTTTGATGTCAACTGGTGTCTGAATGGTTTTAGACTCCCTAAAGTGGACAGTTGTTGCTTTTATTTTATCTAACAATGTTGTAACTCTTGCCATCAGGCAACCATTAGTTCCAGACACTACTGTATAATTCCAAACAGTATTTGGGGTGTTTCAAACACTACTACTGTGTTAGATAAATCACGCGATCGCGTCTTGATCAAAGAGCGTCTTAACTCTCTTTAAATGGGTCTGATTACAACACCAATTCATAATTACATACATACCGGTAGTTACATCTCTGAGCACATTCTCTATTTCACATGTACCGTCCAACATAAACAATGCAAACATGCAGCTGCTAAATATTGATTCATTTCACCGTTACAATGGCTAGTTTAAAAGTGTGTCAAGTATTATGAGCTTAGATAGCAGTATAGGGGAGACCGTCGTGATGCAACGAGCTGCACAAGTGACAATTCTCTCTGACCAATCGGTAGTCTGAGTACCAGACCAGGCACTATCCACAACTTTGGCCCGATGGGTATACCAAAAAAGCAGAGTAGAGTCAAGTTGAGTTGTGAATGTGATGGCTCCAAAAGTGGCGTCAGTCCAAAACAAGCTTTACTGTGTCTGAGAGCCTTTGATGTTTTTTTAGAGATACTTTATTTTTGTACAAAAACGTCTACAGACTACTTGACAGAGGACATGCAACCTTGTCTGATTTGTTTTATGATACACTGAAATAACACATGATACGTTAGGAAACTTTGTTCTTGGCTTGTGCGGTTGTGCCTAGAGGTTTTCACATGCTAGCTCAATGCACTGCACTGTCTCCACTGCCAAATAAGGAAGAGCTAGATTATTGGTTCTCAAAGTGGGGCCCGGGGGTCCTTGTGGGGGTTCCAGGGTGTCTCCAGCAAAGTAAAAGTTACTTTGGCACCATGTATCCTGCATGATTAAGAATATTGTTGCTGTCGGGCATAAACCTCTTATCTCAATATTCTAACTTTTTGATGTTCTTTTTTTTTGGTAAATTCTTCCCTTGGTAAATCCCTTCTTGATCATACTAAAGCATCACACATAGCCTACCGTGTAGGTAAATCCCTTCTTGATCATACTAAAGCATCACACATAGCCTACCGTGTAGGTAAATCCCTTCTTGATCATACTAAAGCATCACACATAGCCTACCGTGTAGGTAAATCCCTTCTTGATCATACTAAAGCATCACACATAGCCTACCGTGTAAATCCCTTCTTGATCATACTAAAGCATCACACATAGCCTACCGTGTAAAGCATCACACATAGCCTACCGTGTAATCCCTTCTTGATCATACTAAAGCATCACACATAGCCTACCGTGTAAAGCATCACACATAGCCTACCGTGTAATCCCTTCTTGATCATACTAAAGCATCACACATAGCCTACCGTGTAAGCTTCTTGATCATACTAAAGCATCACACATAGCCTACCGTGTAAGCTTCTTGATCATACTAAAGCATCACACATAGCCTACCGTGTAAGCTTCACTAAAGCATCACACATAGCCTACCGTGTAAGCTTCAAAAGTAGCAGATCCACAAGCTTGTCGATCTGCTGCTTTTGCTGTTTTGGAATTTTTATCCTGAGAAGTAATTGTTTTGGACATATGAGGTTTCACTTTCCACCCGACAGAGACGGACAGTTATTCGAGGCTATAAAATGTTGGCACTTTTTTGTGCTCTTTAATAGTTGAAGTACACAGCCGTTGGGATAGAAAGAGCGGCGTCATCTCCGTTAACGTCACTCCCATCAGTATGATTATTTTACACAGCAATAACGGATCATGTAAACAAAGAATATGCATATAGTTTGTTTTGGTGTGCCCAGCGATGACAAGAACGAGTAGAGTGAGGAACGCTTGTCACCGTCTCACGCAAACCAGACAACTCCTCCACGATCTCAGAATGCTGTGTAGAGAGGAACTGCACGTCCAAAGTACTTTTTCCACCACTGCCAAGAGCTTAAATAATTGTCCTAGTCCATCCATCCTGAGGAAAATACAAGAAAATAACAGATGAACAAACTCAGTCACAACGTGTAGCAATGCGACACGTTGTGAGCTTGTAGGGTATTTCAATTTTTTGCTGTTTTTGAAATTGTATCTTATAGTTATTAAGCGGGGTTGTTGGTCACCCTATGAATAGGTTCCAAACATTGAATACCTCTTAATGGGCTGTTGATGAAGCACGCGACCTTCTGACCTCTCGTTGACACAACTCTCAATGGCTCTCTGGTATTAGTTAAAGCATTTGGATGTTACGTCAAAATGCTGTACCATTAATGGACAGTAAAGTGGCCACACTGCAAATGAGTTTAATTACTCTGTGTAATTTTGGAGAATAAATAAATCTCGAATGAATGAATAACTTTGTAATGGCTGCGATGTTGAAACATATATAACTTTGAGGCTAAACATGTGGTGGCGGATTTCTCTTAGAGAAGCTCTGTCCATGCTGATTAGTGTTGATGTCGACTAAAACTATGACGAAAAAAGTTCAACTTTTTTCACTGATGATAACTAAATAAAAACGAAATAAAAACTAAGCTGTGATGACTAAAACTGAGACTCAAAATATTGACAGTTTCGTCAACAAATCTACAAGCTCACAACGCGTCACCACCAATGTTTAAAAGATGCTTTCTCGCGTGTGTTTTCACAGGACATTTTGGAGAACGAGAGCATTAACCTGGACTGGATGTTCCGCTACTCGCTGATCAACGACATAGTAAAGGTATGACCTATAATGACACACTGAGTAAGTGCCGAGGACGGCCTGAGACTGCTCCTGGGGTGTATCCCAGTGGTTCTGGGTGTCCTCAGACTGCTCCTGGGGTGTATCCCAGTGGTTCTGGGTGTCCTCAGACTGCTCCTGGGGTGTATCCCAGTGGTTCTGGGCGTCCTCAGACTGCTCCTGGGGTGTATCCCAGTGGTTCTGGGTGTCCTCAGACTGCTCCTGGGGTGTATCCCAGTGGTTCTGGGCGGCCTGAGACTGCTCCTGGGGTGTATCCCAGTGGTTCTGGACGGCCTGAGACTGCTCCTGGGGTGTATCCCAGTGGTTCTGGGTGGCCTGAGACTGCTGTATCACAGTGGTTCTCAAACCTTTTCTTTTCTCCTCCTTCTCTTTTCTTCTTTTTTTGGCCGCAGACCCCCATCTGAAAATAATTTGCAGTACCCTATGTGAGATTTGTGGTGTTAAAAATGACAAAAACATATTCAAACATTCTCAGAAAATCTCAAGATTTCTTGAGAATAGTTCAAAGTGGGGTCCTGGGACCCCACTCAGAGAAGCACTGTGTTAAAGAATGCAAATGAAATGTATTCTGTGAGTGCCGACTGTTACTTAAAGGCTGTTTGCTGTGAGTCTGCACCCCACTGTCGTTTCTTTCATTAAACTATGGTCAGTAGAGTACACTCAACTCAGGGTCATTAAACTATGGTCAACTCAGGCTTACCAAACTTGCAACCAAACGGTTGCAAGGGGTTGCATGGCGACCCATTGGGTTTGGGCCATTGAATTGAATTGAACTACCGGTAGTTGAATCACTTGGGTCGACGTTCAACAGCCAGGACATATCACACCGCTGGGACGACCGCTAAAACCGTCTCGTCCCATCTCGACCCTTTGGTGTGGTTTGGGCTTTAGATGTAATGGAGTAGAACTGTGTAAAGTAAATACTCAAGCTAAGTAAAAATAAATGCCACAATTTAGAGAGGGAGAGAGAGAGAGAGGAAATGGTTTAATGTGGTATATTTATTGAATAAAAACCTATACACTGGCAGCGTATATGGTCTAAGTGTCGGCCAGGAATATAATTACAACCTTACCGTAAGAAATCCTTTTAGCTTAATCAAAACTAATCATCCGTGTATTTTAGCAGCTTATTTTTAGTCCGCCTTAACAAAGGGGCTTTTGTTGAGAGACAGAGAGTCTCTTGAATGGACACTATTGAAATACGTTGTGCGTGACAAAGCACTCCAAACTAAATTGCTCCACGCAGATAGCACGCAGATATGTTTGAGGGATATATGACTCGAATGTCCTGTCCCCCCCAGAATGTTGTACATGAGTGCATTTATTGTCCGACATCGCCCCAAAGGAACTACCAAGGCTTTCATAAGGGGAGAACGCCCCCGTTTTAAATGTTCTGTCCTTGGATTTCCTGAGAACACTTGCAAATTGCTCACATGTTCAAACTCAAATCACATTATTTCCACATTGCCGGATTTGCATGTGTCTTATTTGCGTGCACAGTAACATGTTGGAAGTGTTAATTCATTCATTCTGTAACTCTGAGAGAGTACAGGTCCATTTTGGTTACCATTTTGTACTCTCCCTTTCCCGTCTGCTTTTTTGGCCAAGGGAGATATTGCACTTTGAGTTTCAGAGTTTTTGTGGGGTCACACGCGACGTTGATCCCCTTCCCCTATTGGCTCATACTAGGACATGATACACGTGTAGGCAGAAGAATTGGGTTAAATGTGTATGATTTGCTGTAGGAGACGAATGGTCCAGTGATCATCTATATAGTACAGTACACACTCCTCTCTCCAGGGGTAACTAACCAAGTAACTAAGTACATGTACTCAAGTACTGTGCTTAAGTACCATTTTGAAATACTTTTTTTGTACTTAAAAATTGTAAATGTCATATTCTGCATAATGAGTACTTTTACTTTTGGTACTTTAAGTACATTTTGATGCCAAAACCTTTGTACTTTTCTCTCTCTTTTATAAATTTGATTTCAGGAACTATTACTTAACAGTAGTAGTCCGGCAGCAAACAGGCTTCTTTTGTTAAAGTGGGAAATGTGGTATATAGTTTATTTTTATTGGCCTAAAATATTGTCTATTTACAATTTTACATACATTCATGAATCCACTTGCTGACCGGCTGTCGGTATTGAGCAAATTATTTTTAGGGGTATGTGACCATACCATTAACATCCTATACAGGGCGGCCTTAAGGATCGGGAGGCCCCGTTCATGGTTTTTTTGTGACAGTGTGTATTGTCAGACTTGAACAGCATACAGCACAGCCAAGTAGAAAAATACACAAAAGCAGCTTGATGAAGCAATTATCCTACTTTGTCTTGAAATTACTGTAAGGTATAACTGGGAGGCAGCATAGGCTATTAATACAATGATGCAATGGCAAATTTCCCACTCCACACCCCCGGCTGCCGGACTATAGTAATTAGTAATTACTATTTATTTTTTCTACATTGCAGTATAAACGACTTTTTTCTCCACCAATGCCTCTCTCTCTCTCTCTCTCTCTCCTCTAGGGAATGAACTATCTCCACAACAGCTACATCGGCTGCCATGGCAACCTGAAGTCGTCCAACTGCGTGGTGGACAGTCGCTTCGTCCTGAAGATCACAGACTATGGCCTGTCCAGCTTCCGCTCGTCCTGTGAAAACGACGACACGCACGCACTCTACGCAAGTATGTCCACGTCCTCCTCTGTCGTCCAGTACGGAGATTATTACTGTAGTGTATGTCACTGGTTCCCCCCCGGGAACCCTCACCGCACACACACACACCTACTGGGCACACCTACTAGTACTAAATCTACAGGTCTTTTGGGTCTCGAGCTAAATAAATAAAAAGTTTGGGAACCACTAGGGGGCCCCAGTCAATATAGGGTTTAATTGGCTATGGAAGACAGTTTGTCAGTGTTGGTAATTAGACCAGTTCTTCCCTTTCAGAGAAGCTGTGGACAGCCCCGGAGCTGCTGATTTACGACCGCCACCCTCCACAAGGGACCGTGAAGGGCGACGTGTACAGCTTTGGCATCATACTGCAGGAGATAGCCCTGAGAAATGGACCGTTCTATGTGGAAGGCATGGACCTCAGCCCCAAAGGTAATAACATGTGGCCTGTTCTGTGTGGAAGGCATGGACCTCAGCCCCAAAGGTAACAACATGTGGCCCGTTCTGTGTGGAAGGCATGGACCTCAGCCCCAAAGGTAACAACATGTGGCCCGTTCTGTGTGGAAGGCATGGACCTCAGCCCCAAAGGTAACAATGTGTGGCCTGTTCTGTGTGGAAGGCATGGACCTCAGCCCCAAAGGTAACAACATGTGGCCCGTTCTGTGTGGAAGGCATGGACCTCAGCCCCAAAGGTAACAATGTGTGGCCTGTTCTGTGTGGAAGGCATGGACCTCAGCCCCAAAGGTAACAACATGTGGCCCGTTCTGTGTGGAAGGCATGGACCTCAGCCCCAAAGGTAACAACATGTGGCCCGTTCTGTGTGGAAGGCATGGACCTCAGCCCCAAAGGTAACAACATGTGGCCCGTTCTGTGTGGAAGGCATGGACCTCAGCCCCAAAGGTAACAACATGTGGCCCATACTGTGTGGAAGGCATGGACCTCAGCCCCAAAGGTAACAATGTGTGTCCTGTTCTGTGTGGAAGGCATGGACCTCAGCCCCAAAGGTAACAACATGTGGCCCATTCTGTGTGGAAGGCTTGGACCTCAGCCCCAAAGGTAACATGTGGATTTTGTGAATCCCATGGATTAAAGTTCTCAGTCGCCACGAGATAGTTTCAGCCATTCCCATTCCATGGAAGCCCATGCATGTCTTCTATAAAGCATTATGCCCACTGAAAATAGCCTATCTACAAGCTCACAACACGTCGCAGTGCGACGTGTTGTGAGCTTGTAGATGGGCTATTTTCGGTTATTAGTCATTTTAGATAAGACTAGCAGTAGAAGCATCTTCCAAATGTAATAAAAGCAATAAAGCCTCAATCTGTGATTTCTTCCACTGGTTGGCTGTATGTGGAACAGCAGCAACATGGTTTTAGATTATGATTTCTAGAATACCTAAACATCATCATTAAACGTTCAGTCGTAAAATTTTAGTTCGCTTTATTCCGTGGAATCCCCACACAGTGAAATGCACAGAGTACATTTAACGTACGTTTTTACAGCGTTTTGTCAGTTACTTAGGGGCCCACTTGCAACACACCCAGGTTCCCCCCAAGTTGGGAATTGCTGCCCTAGATTGATCCACGCACACCATAGGGGTACTGGTGCCTAGACTATTAGCTTTTCTAGGGCATACAGGTGTGAAATGAATGGTGAGTAAAGATGGCTACTATCCCCGCTACAAGCAGTGGCATCAGTGAACACTTTATACTGCATTCCACTGGATCAGTTTGGGAGCTCTTGAGTTTGTCTCCGTTCACATACACTTGAGGACAGATGGTGGATTATACTGATTTAATTATTTATTTATAATGTATTTTATTGCATCGGAGACAAATTGCATCGTGACCTGTTGTAAGCATGTAGGTCTTAAAATGTATTTTTTTTGGGGGGGGGGGGATAATAATACAAATCAATATCACGATTATTTCAAACTTTTGCCTAGATCACCAAAACGATTATTTCATTTCATTGACTATTGTGGTTTTACCATCTTCTTCGCTCGCCACTTACTCGTACTCTCACAGTAATTACAATCAGTGGTGGATAATAACCAGATGGGTGCTACATGCCAATGATGCCACTCATAATATCATATTTTATTCACTGTCACGCTCCCAGACTCATACTAAGAATATTAAATGAAACATTATGTTTTATACCAGTCCTCCTCAACCACTCCCATGATGAGTGGAGAGCGGCAACACCTGTTCTGGAGTCTTGGTTTCATGATCATTAATGAATCGTTACAATTAAACTGTAACTGCTGCACTGTGCCATGGTAAGAACATATTCATAAAATATATTCACGTCATAAAGTTCCTATCCGGGGCGGGAGGATTGTATAGGGTGCATACACCATACTTTTATTCAGAATTGATTGTGTCTTTATGGCAACTCTTGTACTCATAACATACGTATACTTCTATCTATGCCCTGTGTCTGTAACTTTTACTGCTGTGTCTCTGGCACCTGAATTCCCTCTGTGGGTGATCAATAAAGGTATCTTATCTACCCCATGGCAGAGATCGTGCAGAAGGTGCGGAACGGCCAGAGGCCGTACTTCCGTCCTACGACAGACAACAGCTGCCACTGTGAGGAACTGACCTTCCTGATGGACGGCTGCTGGGCCGAGGACCCCGCAGAGAGGCCCGACTTCAGCCACATCAAGATCTACATCACCAAACTCAACAAGTGAGCATCCCAAAACACAACACACCCAGGCAGCACACCATGATGCCTAAACACACATCAGTCATGCTGCGAGGATGGCTTTTGACAGGCAGACTATACAGTAAAAACCCTCAACTCCGAGTCCGAAGAGTGAAGTACAAATGGACCCATACGGTTCCTTTTACTTCTGTTTGTGCACTGTACGGAGGGGTGTGTGGTCATTTAATTTCTAGAATGTGCTTCTCTGCAGACAGGTACTGTACAGTAGGCTATTGTTTTGCAGTGTTCAGTTGCCAGTAGTGTTGTGCTTGTTGCTAGTCAAGATTGTTGTTGATGCACTCACTGTAGACTGATGCACTCACTGTAGACTGTGTGATATGTTTGATATAGTATTTATTTAAGTAGTAGAGGAGGCTGAACAAACAGTCCAAAAGGACACGCATATCTATACCTGGGTGCTGGATCAAACTAAAGTCATAGAGAAGAAATGAAAAATCCACACACCAATTAATGCTCCCAAAAAATATTTTACTGAATGGTATTCAATGGTATTACATTTTACAACATTCAGTAAAATAAATTTTGGGAGCATTAATTGGTGTGCGGATTTTTCATTTATTTTTAGTATTTATTTAACCCTGGTGTTCCTATTTGTGGCAAATTTGTTGTTTTTAATATCTACAAGCTCATGTAAAAGTTATGATGTAATGCAGTTTGCAATTTGTAAGTCGGAGAGATGTAGCGTAGCCTACTTTAATTGCAACTGCAACAAACTAGGATTCGAACCATGGTCTTGGGAAACCAAACATCTACCACTGCAGATGTGTTATATTCTATTATTTCTATTAACTTTACCAATACAGCTTGGTTGTACACAGGTTGTTCATAAAATAAGTTGTGAATTGCAGCTCTAACATCATGACATGCTAACAGTCTGTAATGGTGATAGAGAACACAGAGAGGCCAGAGACGACACACATTTGGAATCAATTGCTCCTTTTATTTTCTTTCTCCGACCCCTGGCAGAAATGTTTGGAAATATTTGCTTGTCCAATTGCCAGCTTTTGCAAAGAGTGACCAGATGCAGGCTGATCTGCATCTGCATGCAATGACAGTAGCGTCCACTGCATGAAGAGGCGACAAGGTTGATAGTATACCCCATCATAATGATCGTCGTTCACAGAATATAGCTGATCCACAAGCATGTAGTAGAGCTTGTAGAACCAGCTCAGTGTCCATGTGGGTAGGTCAGGTTCCATCATACCATAAAGACTATAAATATGAGACCCAATGCCTCCCTGCTTGGCACTCAACATCAAGGGTTGGATTCGGGGTAAGTTCCTGCAACATACATACGTTGTTACATAGCGTCATGTCCAGGGGGTGTACTTGTACATCAATCTGCTTCATGCTACAGAAAGAGATCAGCTCCTGACCTATCGTTCACAGGGCTCGGAAACGCTACTGTATACGGGTACAAGCTCATAGAGCGCATCGCGATGCGTTGCGAACTAGTACAGTATATCTGATATTTTGGACTGCTTTGTCCCTCTGTCTACACCAAATCTCTCAGCCGAAACATCACAGTGCATTGCAGTGTGAGCGTTGTGGTTAGTGTCCACCCTGAGTCTGGGATGTCGGGGTTCGATCCCCGGCCGGGTCATACCAAAGACTATAAAAATGGGACCCAACAGCTCTTCTGTTTTTCCTGAATGTTTGTGTGTTTTCACTGAATTATGACGACTTGTCCAGAATAGGGACTAGAGTCCTCCAGTAATGCTTTTTTCCATATAATCATGGCCTTCTCTCTGTCTGTCTGTCTGTGTGTCTCCATGCTATCAGTAGCATGGCCACTTTAGACGGATGCCAGTGATGTATAGCTTTCCATTTAGAGTGGTTTGAAGTAGAGAGGCTCTGCTGTGTGTGTGTGTGTGTGTGTGTGTGTGTGTGTGTGTGTGTGTGTGTGTGTGTGTGTGTGTGTGTGTGTGTGTGTGTGTGTGTGTGTGTGTGTGTGTGTGTGTGTGTGTGTGTGTGTGTGTGTGTGTGTGTGTGTGTGTGTGTGTGTGTGTGTGTGTGTGTGTGTGTGTGTGTGTGTGTTGCACTCAAGGATGCTGGGACGGACACACACACATGCCCCTCCCCCGAGGGGCCAGCCCCTTTCTCCCCATCACATCTCTGTCCGCAGTGGCAGAACAAGTACTCAGATAGTTTGTTTTGTTTTTTACTTACTTACAATACCACAATAATATAAATAACTCTGTAAGTAAAAGGCCTAAGTCGGTAAACGTACAAAAGTGTTGACACCAAAATATACTTAAAATACTCATTATTCAGGGGAGGGGGAGAATTTTAAGTATATTTTCATACGATTAGTATTTTCGAATATCCGAAGTATATATATTTTTTGCTTACAGTAAGTGTTTAATGTACGTTTTGTAATATCGAACTAAAGCTGTCTATTAATTTGAGTGCAGTCAAACGTGCAATATTTGCCTCTGTGGTAGTGGAGTAGAAGTAAAAAAAGTAAATACTCACAAATTAAATGTAGGCCTACTTAGTTACTTTCCACCACTGTCCATGTGTCCGTTAATGCAGTGTTTGCCTGTTATTTTCATTAGGTAAATGTATGTTGTTGACATGACATGACGGATGGCCTGTTATTTCTGGTGCGCGTCGTCAGCCAGCTGAAGGGCACGCCAACAAAGACGGCTCTTTAACAGCAAACGTTACGGGTTTAACCCTCACGGGGAGCCCAGCCGGTGGACTCTTCACTTCACGCTATGAATAGATGACCTCTCTCTCTCTCTCTCTCGCCGGGCAGAATCCATAGAGTCTCACTCCATTTTCTGTCTGTCTTTACCCTGTTTTGAAAATAATTTTGTTTTGTGTTCACACATAGTCACAAGTGTCACACTTGTTTTATTTACTGTCTAGAAGTCAAGACGCAGCAGTGTCACTTATTAAACATCTGAATTGTCAAGATAATCTTCTCCCTACGCTAGGTAGGCTACCAGGTAAATCAAACACTTGTAGTATGTTTTATAAGGCAAATAAAAGGGGGGAGGGGATTTAAAACTGAATATAAGATTAATGGGATCTTGACGTCAAAAAAAGACTCGGGGTGGACACTCTTAACCACAAGGCCACTGCGCGTCAGGGTGTCTTACTGGTTATTATTATTGCGACCATAGGTCGCATTTACTATGAAAACCTGCATCCCCCTGCTGTCTTAGACCTTAGATCTCCATTCTGTTCTGACATTCCATATACTGATGCTTCCCCATCATGCAGTAAAGGCCGTCGGGATCGGGAGTCGAACCCCCGGCACACTGCCAGACTGGATTACCAGCCATGGCCCATGCCCATCCTTCTGTTATTATTAGCCTACTGTATTGTCATCAGTAAAGGTGTTTAGTGTTTGCTAGCCTTTATGAGCCGGCGCTGTGGTCTGGCTATGTCCAGTAGAAAGCAAGAGCAGGGCAAAAAGAACAGATTTACAAGCTAATTAAGCCATCGACACTTTATGGTACAGGATGTAGCTTGTAGATCTGTTCTTTTTAAGCACATGCACCACCGCGCAAAGTTATGACGTAGTAGCTTACATATAATGTTGCACAAGTTGCAGATGCGGGAGGCGAGTTTTATTTCATAGGATAGTGCCGGGAGGTATGTCGGCAGATGCATTGGATTAAAACTAAAACGTTGCGCAGATGTACTCTCCTGTGGTTTTAAGCCCATTATAATAACATGAGACATATCCCCTGACGCCAGAGATAACAATGAATGAATCAATGAATTGAGACATCAATGCGAACATTTCTATTTAGTTTGTTTTCTTTCGTGTGACATGGAATGACGAATGTGTGACATTCATTTACGATTTTTTTTTAATTCAATTCCTTGGTCTGATGAATTGGTCTTGGAGGAGCCATAAGCGTACAGTAACACTAGCAATACAATGGGGTCGATTTGTTCAGCCTGGGCGTGGGGCTGATTGTTTGTGGTGATGCACTGATTCGGATCATAAAATAATTATTTGAGAACACGCATGTCACACACACAGTACGGGTGTTCTCGGGAATTGCACCACTCAGTTCACACGTGTGTGATTATTTTTTTTACCAGAATAGTTGTATATTAGCTCTGGTCCATAGCTCTAGTGCCTTTGCATTATAGCTATGCCTATGCTACTCTCGTCTTCCTGCGCTCACATGAAATGCAGACCAGCCTCTCGACTGTAGCGAAAATAAAAATAACGTTTTTGCTACTCACCAATACAAAGGCGGCTTGTGTTATTTAGAAAGCCTACTTTCCGTGGTGGACACACTCTGAGCCCCCGACCACACATTTTGGACAGGCAGAAAGGGATTCTTTTTTCACCATTATTATTATCATTATTATTATTATTTCATCATTATGTAATGATACTATATTATACATCTAATGGTATTTATTTCTTTCAGTTTAAAACCTTTAAAAAAGCATTTTCATTGAACTGCCGTGTGTCAGAAGTGGTCAGAACGCTTTCTCGAGACAATTCCTCTCGACACTTTCTAATCTCAAAACACTTTTTTTGAGATTTCCAAGTGGGCTCCGGTCCAAAAGTTGCATGGGAACGTCTGAATTACAGTTTTACTTCCTCTATGCACAACGCGTGATTCAGACCGTTGGTTTGGACGTCTGTGGCTCGCTGTGCAGTGACCAGCACATGGCCTCCTGTGTGACTGTGTTCAGTGCACACGCACGCACACACACACACACACACACACACACACACACGTTGTGTTTCTGTAACTTGAACAACACATGTGTGTGTGGGATCGGATCGGTGACCCAGAAGAAACAAGGCAAGATGCCAAGCATTGATGCTTTTAGCTGCTGTGGCAGTGGATGAGTCACCTGTGTGTGTGTGTGGGGGTGTGTGTGTGCGTGTGTGTGTGTGTGTGTGTGTGTGTGCGTGCACCCGTGTACAGTACAGTCAGTCAGTGTTGACTTTTGACAGTATAGGGAATCAATTGGCGAAAAAGTTAAAATAATAGAGATAAGAGGTTTCTGCCCCGACAGCAACAATATATCATTCGGGGGTCCTTGACCCAACTGGACTTGACCTCGCAATGGGAAATCGAACACAGTTCCCACACATGCATTCCTAATCAATATACTCTTTTCCTGCGTGTGCGTGTGTCAACAGGGAGGGAAGCACCAGCATCCTGAACAACCTGCTGTCCAGGATGGAGCAGTACGCCAACAACCTAGAGAACCTGGTGGAGGAGAGAACGCAGGCCTACCTGGAGGAGAAGAGGAAAGCCGAAAACCTCCTGTACCAAATTCTGCCACAGTAAGACCAGACGGAGCCCAGGCGTACACCTATCTTTCAGTCATTTTATTTTCATTCTTTTATTTGTAACTGATACATAACTAACATACTGTACAGTATATATTATACACCAGATAACATTTAACCCTATCACAAACAAACTAACATACATACATCATCTTCTTCTTAATACTCATGGCTAAAAGTCATGAGGGTATGCGCATGCATAAAGTGAGTGGCAAAGTGAGTTTAACGTTGTTAAACTTAATTTAATGCAATCAGTTTTTTGACACTCAATATGCATTCCCGCATAACCTCCGGGTATGATGATGATGTCACGCACATACCCTCTATTTCATGGATGTAACTTGGTTCCTTCATTTGGAAAACCCCTTGATATTTCTGCATATTCTTCTCCAATGAATTCCACAACTGGGCCCCAAACTAAGAAAAACTAGTCTAGTTGGCCAACTAGAGACAGACTTCATCAAGCCAACATTGTAATATTGACAACCTTACACTCTATGCCGTGCCGTACCTATGCCGTGACGTCAGAACTCATGTGCTGGGCATATCAAACCTTTTTTTTTTACCATGAGGGATCCAAAAGGAAGGGAATCCAAACTTACAAATATATATCCAATCAATCATATATATCCATCAAAATTGAACTTCCTGACGTATTTTTAACTTTGGTTAAATTTGGACAATTGTAGATGTCTTGACCACTTTCTTCTTTTTTATATAATAAGTTACACAATTAATATTTACTCGAATGAAAGAACACTCAGAAAGATAGAAAGAAAGGCAACAACCCACCAACGAAAGATCAATGGATGGACATTATTGAGGAACTGTATTCTATGGAAAAACTAACATTCATACTGAGACTACAAGAGGACAAATTATATAAAAAATGGGAAAAGTGGAATCTCTTCTCTCAGCCTAGTGATATTGCAATAGAATCTCATTGAATGTTTATTGTAATATGAAAAATGCAGTCTTTTTTTTCTTTTACTTTTTGTCCTTTTTCTTTCCCGTATTGTCTTGTTAGTTGAGTTTTTGTTTGTGTCTGTTCTCCCTTCAATAAAAATTAAGTGAAAAAAAGAAAAGAAAGAAAGGCAACAATTAGTATTCCTCTGTCACTGGCATCAAACCCTGACGTTAATGAACGAACCTCAAAATCCTTCCCTTACCGTCACACCTGCGGAGCAGATAAACGGTTTTCCCCCATTGCACGGATGAAAGGCGAAGTGAGAGGAAGATTTCTCATTATCATAAGAGCGAGGAGGAAACAAAACGAGATGCAGGGGTTTTAGGAATTCAAATAACATGCCAATGGCAGAAAGCCTCCCTTTGCCTTCTTACGGCATCTGTCTTGCTCCTGCTTGTCTTGGCAATGTGCCTCCATTTGTTTGTATAACCGCCCTTAAAAGCCTTCCTGGCTGACAGAAGGGCCTGAGAGAAGACACATACTCCATACCTGTGAAATACACCAGATAACTACATGGTGCTATGACCGATAACTGGTGCTACGACAGAAGCCACATTCACACGCTGTCTCAAGACTCTGTCACTTGTTGATTGAACCCGCCACTCATATTGTAATTGTTCCTATTCCTAAAGATAAGGAAATGCCTTTTGAAGTCGGTCAACTCGTGAATGTTGCGTCAACACATTCACTTTGTTGTTTGTTGTTCACTTTCTATATAGTTTTTATTTTCGGAATTGGTTCTCAACATGGCCGGGGCCCGGCGACCCCCAGGGGTCCTTGAGGAAGTTGAGGAGTTACGGTTGTGTAACTTAGAGAGCAAATGGACTTTAATTGTGACCCTATAATATATAATTGTACAGTCTCTTGAGTTAAAATAACAGGAGGATTTTATTGCCGTTATCTTCATCTTCCTTCATTCCTTGTTGTAAGGAGTCAGAGTAGAAGGGCTTTTTTCTTCTCCATGTTTGATGTGAGCTGACATTCCTCCTTTGTTCTCACACAGCTCCGTAGCAGAGCAGCTCAAGCGAGGGGAGACGGTGCAAGCGGAGGCGTTTGACAGTGTCACCATTTACTTCAGCGACATTGTGGGCTTCACGTCCATGTCGGCAGAGAGCACGCCGTTGCAGGTACGTAACGTTGACCGCCGTCGCTATCCACTGCAGTCCCCACCGCTTAGCACTGTAGCTCCCCCAAGGAACCAGGCATTCACCACTCTGAAATAATGGGCTCTATGCACAGCAGACATGTTGGAAAGAAATGGGGCCACTTTCTTCTTCAGGTGTTACCAATGATACTAGGCTCTGTTCCGTTTAGTGCAGCACAGTGGTTCTCGATATCTATATCTTATCATTTCAACTCGGAGAGAAATGTACAAATGGAATACGTTTGTACACTCTCAGAGTTACCATTCGGAACCCCCTCAAGGAATCATGAGGGCACCGAACGCTTGCTTAAAGTTCGCATAGCAAAGTGGAATGGAGGCGTGGCCCTTGCACGTAAACACACCCTCACGGCCGTCATGAGTGACAGGCATGCTGGCCACGCAGTGCTACTATTACTAGAAGCAGGCAGTGCTGTTGAAGATCGCACCAGGCGATGATTATATTTGTACACATTACATAAACGCTGCTGCCTTTTTAAACATACCGTATATTACAGAGCTTTCAGATCGCATTTTAACGCACTACTGTTATTATATGCCTCTTCTGGATGATTTCCTCGTCTGAATGGAAGTTGGACCCCAATGGAAACGCACCAAAGTGATTAAAGATCCTCTTAGCAAACTTTGCACTGTATTGAGTACACAGTGGAAATGAAAATAAAATATGGAACATTTCATCCAGCTGTTTTTAAAGACGAATGGAAGCCATTCTAACAATTATCGCACAAAGACAATTAGCTCAAATAATTGCTATTGGGTCAATTATGTAATCAGGCCTCGTTTGTAATGGGTATGAGCCCATTTTTATACACGGTAATGTCTCTGTCTGGTCGAAACCTCATATGTCCAATACTGTTACCTCATATGTCCAATAAATACTGTTAACTTTCAGGACTACGAATATATCAAAAGCAGCACATCTGGAAGCTCCAAACACGTCGCTTCATTTCCAGCTTATGGATCTGCTACTTTTGATGCTTTTGCGAGACGCTGTAGTGTGATCAAGTAGGGACTTTATTTATGAAAGAAAACAAGTACGAATATGGAGATGAGAGGTTTCTACCCAACAGCGTCGATAACCTCCTTATGTGACGGACAACTGTGTTGCGCGGTGTGCCACTCTACCTACACACACATACACACACACACACACACACACACACACACACACCAAGATGATTTAATGGCCAGAAAGGCTCTCAGCCTAAATTGCTCGTCTTGCTGACGGCTCCTGTGGATTTACTTGCACTGTGTGAAAATCCTCGCTTTTCATTTAGCTCTGAGAGCACAGAGTATAAACAAATGGAACCAATGGACCCATAATTTGTACACACGCTGTCAGTTACAAATGGATGACTGAAAGTGGTGCAACCACTTCATTAAGGAGCTTTGTGTGTCTCTGGCTGCCTAGCTGGGTGCTGTGTCCGAGCACGAAAATAGCATTTGGTTGGTTTTCAAAACCAAGTGTCCCTGTTGTACAGCCGAACACACACATACACCTGAAAACATCATATATACAGTTAATATGTATCAGTACAGTACAGTACAGTAAAGGGACCCCCACACAGTAACTCTGTCATTTCTCGACCGTTTCGGATGCGGTGTGGCTCGCCGGAACCGGGCCAACACCCTGGGAACGTTCCTGCGGGTTTGGAAGTTCCCCGAGGACCCCCACACGGAGTTGCACCACTTACTTCACACGGGTGAAGTGGCTCAGAATCAGAATAGACTGTGTTGTCACACGATTAAACATTACACACACACATAGTGTCACTTCCCTGTATTTTTAGTATTTTTATTTTATGCTACCACAATATTTTGCATATGGTGGTTATGACATTTATCTGATTTACTGTATACCCTGAAATCTTGAATAAACAAAACTGAAGAAAAAAATAATAACATTACACACGCATGGATTTAAACAGTTATATTTTTCAGGAATTTATTTTATTGTATTGTATTTATTACAATTTTTGATACTTTAGTAGTGAGACAATGTTGTGTGATCAAGTAGACCCAAAACACAAATGGGGGAGATGAGAGGTTTCTGTCCCACAGCGTGTTGGAGATAAGAGGTTTCTGTCCCACAGCGTGTTGGAGATAAGAGGTTTCTGTCCCACAGCGTGTTGGAGATAAGAGGTTTCTGTCCCACAGCGTGTTGGAGATAAGAGGTTTCTGTCCCACAGCGTGTTGGACCACCATCACATCTCTACCTACAGTATAGAGCAGTGTGCCTCATAGTTTCCCGCACACACATGCACAGTACACACGCACGTAATGCACGCACATGCACACACAGGCACGTGCACGCACGCACACACACACACAGGCACGCGCACGCAACGCACGCACACACA
Source organism: Protomyctophum bolini (assembly GCF_963924005.1). Taxonomy (NCBI): domain Eukaryota; kingdom Metazoa; phylum Chordata; class Actinopteri; order Myctophiformes; family Myctophidae; genus Protomyctophum; species Protomyctophum bolini. The sequence continues at coordinate 13,033,577 of NC_137883.1, forward strand.
CACACACACACACAGAGAGAGAGGCGGCTCAAACTACTCAAAATAGTTCCGTTAGTACAGGGGGGAGCTTGACGCAGTACTGAGTCACACCATGACACTCATTCTTCTCATTTGAATCCCATATAATACTGTAATGGTACTCAAACGTTTTCTTGTAATTCCCCCCCCCCCCCCCCTGCCATCTGAAAATATTGTCTGCCAGGGGGACATAAGATTTGTGTCAGAAACCCCTCTAGGACTCATATAACAGGAAGTTGTTCAAAGATGTGGGCTTTGTCCAGATGCCATGTCAGTGATGTATTTGATCAAAGACCACCATCTGAACATATGTTGTTCCAGGGACCCCCCCCCCCCCCCCCCAGATTTGCGCCACATTTTCACGATTTTTCAAAAATAGCAGATCTACAAGCGTAGCACGGCACCACGTGCCGCGCTACGTGCTTAACATATGGCTATGAGCTTAACATAATGGCTTTACCTCAGTGATTAAAACCAAGAAAACACTTCACGATGTTCAAAATCGCATCTCATTGTCTCATATATCACGATGATAAAGAAAACTAATCCTACTCTACTTCTCATATTGTTGTACAGTAGTTGCAGTGTTGTTTGCTGTGGTCGTACAGATTTGTCATGCAATGTGCAAACCACAGAATGTGCCGTTGCATCATTCCCTTTAATCCCAGTCAGTCTGTGTTACAGTAATATGCACAGTCTATACATACACTCATCTAATTCATGTGCTGTGGGAAGAAAGGATCGATTGATACACTTTATTAACAGTTTGCAGAAAAAAGCACAGGAAAGTACAGTTCAATACAAGGCCTGCTAAAGAGGAGTTACAGTAAACCCAAGAAAGGCCTTTGGCTTGTTTCCATTGGGGTCCTTCATACTCAATTAATCGAAGGCAGCCAGGAAGGAACGAAGGAAAAATAAACCTATACCGAAAGAAAGAAAGAAAGAAAGAAAGAGAAGAAAAGCCAGCAACAAGCCTCCACAATCACTTCAAAGATGTTAGTTAGTACATCTTCATCTTGTCATTCCCAGTCTTCCAACTGTCTCGTTATGCTCATGCAAATGCATTGAGTCACTGAGCCTGGCTGGGCACGGCTCCAGTGGGAGAGCAATACACACACAAACATGCGAGTCTCTCGCCTATGAGGACAAGGGTCTTGTGAGGTTATGTCCATATTTATACTTTTCTGCTCGGCCGGCGTTGCACGGCAGATATAGCCAATCTACAAGCGGTCGCGTTGCGACGCATTGAGAGCTTGTAGATCGGCTATATCCGTTGCACGACACCGTCACATGGCAGAGTGTAAATTAGCGAAGCATTATGCAGACGCATGCTCCTTGGACCATCAGTGGGCGTGCAAGAGTATAAATCAGACACTGTAGTTAGACTTTGTTTTGGGGGGTTTTGTGCCTTGTCTTTGGGATTGCTGTTAAACGTTCTCTCACATCACATGTAGATGTAGAAATTTGTGTTGAGTAAAAGTACAAAAAGTACTCATTATGATTATATGAGTAAAACGTTTTAAACATTTGTCGAAATCTTGCAAAAGGAATAGACATAGTGTAAAATAAGACATAATTACGTTTTGTACAATAAATAATCTACAAAAATCTACAAAGTAACTAGTAAAGCTGTCAAATCATTGTAGTGGTGTAAAATAGCAGAAAATGTTTTCCAACAGGGGTCGGCGCCCAGATACATATTATTTGGGGGTCCTTGACATGGAAACGTTTGAGAACCCCTGGTAAAGAAGTCCAACATCCACATGGAATGGAATCCATGCAGTTGTCTTGTTGAGCCTAATTCACAGTGCGTGAGCCAAGCCATGGGCTGGCTGGTGGCTCAGGACTCATAGCTCACAGCTCCAATAGTATCTAGTACAGAGCCATGGCACGGCTTGGCTCCAACAGTAGAAGGGTGATCAATGTGTGTGTGTACAATAGTACATGGACAAGTGTGTCAAGACTTGGCCTCGCCCGTGGCAAATTTTAGATTTAGTTACTTTTTACACACCATTATAATGTTCTTCTTTTGATCATACTCTAGTCCCAATTACTTTTTATTTTCTTTCTTTATTTCTTTTTGCCCTGATGAAGACCTCCCAAGGTCAAAACATGTTGGCAGTGGCCTTTTAAATAAATAAAAGTTGTTCCTCTTTTTTACTCCTGTCCTGAGGACCCCCATAACTCTGAGAGTGTACAACTGGAACCAAATGCACCCGTAATGTGTAATGGTCATCTAGCGCTAGCTCTTTTTTGTTTGTATGTCCGTGGCAAGAAAATAATAATTTTGCCAAAAATGTTCACCACAAGCCAGCATGGCGATGACCAATTAGGCTTCACTGTTGTTTGTGAAGTGCCTTTGGCTTTTCTTTTGTGTCTCAACCATTTATCATGGCAGATTTACAGATTTACCGAACAAGAACATATACAACAAAGTCAAAACTGTACTTGCACTGCCTTACCTCTAAAAATGAAAATGGAATAATCAATCAATCTCTCTGTCTCTCTCTCTCTCTCTAGGTTGTGACAGTGCTCAATGACCTCTACACGTGTTTTGACGCCATCATTGATAACTTTGATGTATACAAGGTAAGTCCCGCATAACAATCTATAGAACTCCCTCTGTTCTTGGAGGGGTACCAAAAATAGCAGATATACAAGCTCACAGCATGTCATGTGTGCATTTTCAGATGGCGGGACATGGATTCGCGGCCAAATATATTGCAATTTGGGGGTCCTCGGACCACGAAAAAGAGAACTACAACTGTAGTGCTTTTTGTCTGTGTTCAACTAGGTGGAGACCATTGGCGACGCGTATATGGTGGTGTCCGGGCTGCCAGTACGTAACGGGAAGCTCCACGCCAGAGAGATCGCTGGCATGTCTCTGGCCTTGTTAGAGGAGGTGAAAACATTCAAGATCCGACACAGACCTAACGACCAGCTACGCCTCCGGATAGGAATCCATACAGGTGTGTGGCAGAAAGTAACTAAATACATTTACTCAAGTTCCAGGGGGTCCCCAGCTGATTGATTGATCACCATCATCATTTTTCGACCGCGGTCGAGATCGTGGATTTCACAATATTACGCCAGACTTCCCGGTCCTTCATTGCTATCCCCAGTTCCTGCTTACTGATGCCTGTGACCCTAGCGATGACATCAGGGAACAACAGTTTTCTACATCTGGTCTGCTTTGAGGCAGGACTCCAGAGAAGAAGGGAAGATATAACCTCATTGTCAGCTCTGTAGCAGTGGCCAGCAAACTGTGTTCTTCTGGATCGGACTAGTGAAGAAACACGGGGAAGGTTGCCGTATATTAGATTAGTCCATGGGTGGCTCTTCCAAGACAGATTTTGCACTCTCATTAGAAGGCGGGTGTAAGTGCCATCCAAACGTTTCTCTAGTTTCTTTGAAAGTGTCCATGTCTCGGAGCCATAGAGTAGAATCGTCTCAAGAGTCGTCCTGAATATTTTTTACTTTTAACATCTTACTAAGCTGGGATGACCAGATCTTATGCATGTCATTGCAGGCTGACCAGGTCATACCCTTCCTAGTTTGAAAGTCCTTTTGGGAAGAAGATATATGAACCCAAATACTTAGTAGTCATCAACCTGTTTCAGAGGAGTGTTGTTATAATGTGGTTATTGTTTGATTTGCATATATTTACGTATTCAGTTTTCGTCTCGTTGAGACGAAAACTGCTGAAGGAGAGCCTGAGCGTATTCCAATGATTGACTGATAAGTGCGATGTCATCAGCGAAGTCAGTGTCTGTTAGGTATTTAGCAGGATGACGAGAACTTCTCCTAGGCTTTAGTTGGTAGCCCTTATAATTGATAGTATCAACTGACATTATGAAGAACATAATCAACAACAATAATAAATAGAAACGGGGCAAGTGTGTCACCTTGGAGAATGCCAGCAAGGATGAGGAATGATGGTGTTTCTCCGTCAGGAGTAAGGATGATCGCTGAGGTATTTGTATATAGAACTTTTATGGCATTGATCATTTTGTCGGGGATACCATATAATTTAAGAATTTCAAACATTTTGGCTCTGTCCACTGAATCAAAAGCCTTTGAGAAATCAACAAAGACTAGTGATTGATTGATAGTTAGGGACTGGTCGTTATTTAATTAGGAGGGGGGGGGGGTGCAGATGTCTCCCGCAGAGCTGCCAATTATCTCACGCAATGAGCATGAGACACACGCAATTGACAATTGACGTCAACTCATAAGAGTAATCCAGCGACAAAGGCAATTAAATTATTGTATCAGAAGTAGTCCCAGCCTTCCACATTAAAAACTGCACTATGCACATTTTTCACACAGATTTTATTTATTTGCTAAATAGTTACTGTATCGATTTTGAATCATTGAATCATATCGTATCGCCATAATGAACCAATATCGTCCATGTATCGTCAACCATGTATCGTGATACGTATCTTATCGCTGTTAAATGTATCGTTACACCCTAATATATATGTAGAACATTCAAATTGGACTTTCTTTTTTCAGTTTGGGCCATCCCTATGAGGAACCAAATGGACCGCTAGGGGTCCGCTCAGATTAACACTTAGGGTTTTACATTGTAGATTTTGGGTGCTAGAAAAAACGGGGTCCGTGGCTCATTGTATGTGAAACCGTTGGTCATCGAAATGGAACAGTTTGAGGAACACTGAGCTAGGGAGTCGATTTGCAAATGTTTAGACTGGGTTGACGAATGCAGGAAGTTTTGCCTCGCTCTGCGGGACACATTTATTCTAAAGTAATTTATTAGAGGGTTTTTTCCCATAGACTGTTTGCGTTCATAGTGGCAGTGTTTATGCACTTCCTCAAACACTTGACTGCAGCAGATGTGCGATGGTGCGTTGTAATCATACTGTAGATGTGTCCCTATCACACCTATGATCCCATTTTATTCCACTAAAGCTGAAACTAGACTAAAACTACAACTTTTCAGATGACAAAAAAATATGACAAAAAAGATATATATTTTTAAAACATTTTTAAATACTTCAAATAGCCGATCTACATCGACAGGTTGTGAGCTTGTAGATCGGCTATTTAAACAAAAACAAAAAAAAACAAAATGGTAAAAAAAATTATAATAATAATACTGACAAAAATAGGGCTGTATGACTAAAACTAAATCAAAATGCTGTCAAAATCAACACTGTAACTGACTGCATGCGTTGTGTCTTCTAGGGCCTGTCTGTGCAGGGGTGGTTGGTCTGAAAATGCCCAGATATTGCCTGTTTGGGGACACGGTCAACACAGCGTCTCGCATGGAGTCAAACGGAGAGGGTGAGTGTCCGGTAACAAGAAAGATCTGTTTCATTGTTATGCTCTCTGTGGGGGGTTGGGGTTTTATACGCAACAGCAGGGGATACACCACAATGTCACATTCTGCCATCCTGTTATGTGGGGAAAAAACACATTATCCACAGTACAGACAATAGCAAAAGAGTTGTTGCTGTTTGGTATTTGCAAAACCCTTGGTTTTTATCATTGAATTAGGGAATATAGGGTATTGTTGCTGTTATTGTTCTGATTCAATGGAGTTGAAAAATGTTTAATTCAAATGGCATATATTCATTTTAATATGAGTTTGCCAAGAAAAGAATGCGGCACCACACCGCCTGTCTATGTCAAACTGGACAGCAGCCACTCGCTTCCTCTGCAGCTGACAGAAACTTCTAAACAGATGAATCCTTTTGCTTGTTGCCTGAGGAGGTTCAGTTCAATTCAAAACAAATGGAATAATCAACTATTTAAATGAAACATGTTCACTCGGTTTAAAAAATATATTGAGTTTGAGACTGAATAGGATGATGATACATCAAATGTATACAGCGCTTTTCTTAGTACCCGAAGTCACTTTAGAAACAAACTAAACAAAATAAACATTAGGATTAGGTTAAAAAGTTAAAAGGCTTGTTTAGCGTTTTAGCCTTGAGTAAGGGGGGCAAATTATGAAGATGATGATGATGATTGTTGTTGTTATTACTTGCGCAAGCAGAGCGTGCAAGTATTGTGGTCATGCTTGTACGAATGCACGTGTACTGTATGCTCGGAGGTAATCAAGATATGTTTCAATGTCGGGTTATAACTGGCTGTCGATGGTGATGTAATTAGGATATGTTTCAGTGTCGGGTGAATTAAAGGTAATGTCTGTATGTATACATACGTAATCTGAAACCTATCTTTATTACGTCACCATTGAAAGCCAGTTTTAACCCGGCATTGATACATATCTTAATTACGGTGTATATACCTCCGAGCATACGCACATAAAAAAGCCAGCCGAACACAGTATAGTACTTTCAACTTACAACTTGCATACATGTACATTATTGTATGTTACCTGTTACTCAAACAGTATTGAAACATACCGTAATTACGTCACCATTGACAGCCAGTTATAACCCGACTTTAGTATTTACTTGCGCACGCAGAGCGCGCAAGTAATCGTTTTCGTCCAGTGCGTCGCCGTTTGATGTGTATGCGCCGTGCCAGCGTATGACATAATGACTACTTGTGCTTGATATGGCAGTGGTGTCAGATTACATACATGTATACATAGGGGCATTACCTTTAATCCTCCCGACAATAAAACATATCGTCATTACGTCACCATCGAAAACCATTACACCCTGGCATTGGGTCCTTTAATCCACATCTTTATTACGTCATCATTGAGAGCTAGTTATACCAGTTATACCCTGACGTCATATGCTGCTACGATACATACACATCAAACGGGGCGCAAAGTAACCACAGTATACCGCTAATCAATTTACAAATGACATACATATACATAGAGGCATTTCCTTTAATCCACCCGACACTGATCGACATATACGTCACCGTCACGAAAGCCGTCACTCATCCGTATTAATTACAACATTACGTAATTGATTGTTGTTAATTACGTAACGAAAGAATGAATTTGAAATGCTTAAATAGAATTACCTTCATGTTCTTCAACAGATCTCAAAATAGTGTCAGACAGGTAAATACTTTTCAAGTAAGTCATAGAGCTGTATTCTAGATAGCCAGGACAAATCATCAGCATATTCCTGAGCAGACTAACGTTGAGCCAGGACAAAATAAATCCTTAGCCACGAGAGACTAAAGGGATTGCTGAGAGCTAGTGTTCCACCAAACCAGTCGACAGTACTTGCGCACTAGTTGTGTGCAACAAGCAAGTAGGCACTCGACAGAGTGCAGTTCTAGTTAATTCCAATGTTTCACAGAGAGGCTGAAAGTTTGTAGCGGTCGACTACTTGCGCGCTCGACAGAGTGTAGTTCTAGTTATTATTGTATTTAGCACTAGTGTTAGGACATGTTGGTTGTATATTGTGAGTGACTCATCACGTGTATTGATTAAGTAACAACTCACTTCCTGCATTGTGCCTCCATTGGTAAATAATTGATAGCACTTATCCAGTGCCGCGCTGCACAGTGGGAAGCGTCTGAGGCAGTAGTCGCAGGACAACTCTGCCATTGATTGGACACAGCCATAATTATTAGGTTTACAACACTAATGGCCTCCTGTGTCAGATCTCAGCTGGCATTTTCCTTAAGGTTCGATTTATACTCCCATCGCATAACGACGGTGTCATTGGCTGAAAGGAACAGAACTTCAAGCTGGGAAGAAGCAACAACGTCATGCAGTGTTGCTGTTGACTATAACTATGACGGAAAATGTTTGTCGACTACCCTTTTTCACTGACGAAAACTAAATAAAAACTAAGCTTTGATGACTAAAACTGAGACTAAATATATTGACAATTTGGTCAAGAAATACAATTCACACCCGTGCGAACTGAGTGGTGCAATTCCCCCACCCCCACCTCTCTCTCTCTCTCTCTCTCATTAGCAGGCTGCAGCATTATCCCTCTCTATTTATTGCACAACAGCGCCCCTACTGGTAGTCAGAGTCATATACTCGTGCTCATTAACCAACACAGGTACCAACACATAGGTAGGTGAACACGGACATTGCTGTTCCTTGGAGTGGTTGCACCACTCAAAAACTAGACTAAATGTTAGAGAGGGACTAGTGGAGAAGAGATCCAGTAGAACTAAAAGACAAGTCATTTTATGTTTGGTTGCGCTCGGGTGTTGTGTTCTGAAAATAGCAACGTGTTGTGGGCTTGTAGATTGGCTATTTTCACTTTGTTTGAACTCTTTATTTTATTTTATTTTCTGAAAACTTTAACCTACTATATAATGACATGTCCAAAGTATGGATGCCAGGTTGACTTGGTGTGTGTGTTTTTTAAATGTATTAACACAGTCATTGTTGTGGTCCTGTGTGTTGTAGCCTTAAGGATCCACATGTCATCAGCGACCAAAGAAGTTCTGGACGAGTTTGGCTACTTTGATCTCCAGCTACGAGGAGATGTAGAAATGAAGGTGAGGCCCACAAATATGTTGTATGGAGGTTAAATCTTCTTTTCTTAATCAAAGTTAAGCTCCTGATTGGATACTATAATATAATATTGGAGTGGTATAGAGTTGTCCTTTAAAACATGTCAAGGACCCCCAGAATAATATTAATATGTGTATTAGTTACTGTAGGTGAGAACCTTGTATAAGCCCTTCATGGGTTTCCTTATTTCTGTGTATTTTAATAATGTTACCTTTGTACTGTTTTTATTGTGCAAAAATAAATAACGACAAAACAAAAAACCCAAGGACTCAATAAAACTCAAGGACCCCTGGGGGGGGGGGGGGTGCTTTAAAGGACAGGAAGCCTTTGAGATATAATCTCCATACCCTCCCACCCTCTACACCACACTTGGTCTACACACTGATGAACCTATTGATTTCTGTGTTTTTACAGGGCAAAGGCAAAATGAGAACCTATTGGCTTCAGGGGGAGAAGACCGATGTGTATGTTATCTGAGAAGCCGTTGCTGATAGCGGTGCGGTGACAGCAGCGAGCAGAGTGCAGACGTCCACATGTCTCCCCGCCGGGCGAAGAAGAAGCCACTACTTTATTTGTTCTAGAATAAGTCCCTATTGGTGATTCCCCCTACTGGAAGCATGTGAGCAACGCTACCGTTTAAATCTGCAATCTGGAAACCTCTCCCCAAAAAATGGGCCCTTTTGGGTCTGTAACAGACTGTTTTTTAAAAAAAAAGAAAAAAAAGAAGATGGACAAAGGGAGCTGTGATGTCACCCATTGGATTCTACAGACCCGTTTTGAAGCAAAATTCTAATCCGGCATCTTGGAATTTCCGGCCCCCGGAATGGAACTGGAAACGAAACGAACTGTTAGGTGGAAGAGCAGCGAGGGCGGGTCTTCACTTAGTAGAACCAATAGAAGCCCTAGAAACATATTACCTACTTTATCAACATTTTTAATGGGACCATAATTTACAAAATTGCATATCTTGATAATTGAAAGAAGACTTGAAACTAGCAACTGAAAGCAAAAAGGCTCTATGACAATATTTACTAATGCAATAAAGTCAAGTGTAAAGTCCGGTCAACTATACCCATTGGGGTTAATTGAATGAAACGATTTCTGCAACCAGCAGGAGGGGAAATAGCGGCACCTTTAGGCTGTGGACGCAAATTTGGTTCCACTTGCTCGCACTTGGAGTTAAAGCTACATTCAGGAACTTATTTGAATGAATACAATACATATTTTACTCAATCTGTGTGGTAGCGTATGTTAATACAATATAACTAGCCTGGGAGGCATACCATTTTCGTGTTTATCATCCGGTCGGGAGTGGAAAGAACTTACGTCCTGTTGTAGTCACTGGTTTGTAATCATCAGGCCGGAACCTTCCTTCCGGAGCCAGAATTACCCAAAATAATTCCCAGCGATCAAGGGCATCATCGTTTTAGGGGCCTACCCAATAAAACAATATACTATGAAGTGAACCCGATATGTTTCTTCGAGTACTTCTTGGAATAGTTCGTTATGGTATATCCATCTTTTATTCCAACCTGTAGCGACTGGCGAGACTAAAAACAAAGCTACACCGAAAAACAGGAACCACTTTATTGGCAACCAGAGTATTCTTTGTTTTGTTGTTCTTACCGGTCTAGACCGGATCACACGGGGGTTCTCCGAGGTGGAAAGTCTTTCTGTTGAGACATTCAGACCCTGGTGTCTGTCTGGTAGATCACCTAGCCCTGCCTGAAGCTCATGAGGCCAGTAGCTCTCCCCTGGGACTGGGACAAGCGACGGGGGATTCCCTCTTCAACGAGCACAGCGGATGTTTCTGACCCGGGTTTGAATCCTGGGGGTGTTGCGGTGAACTCAAACTTACGGATTGTGGCTTTAAAAAACAGAGACAGAAATGAGGGAATTCCAGGTATGTTTATTACCTGCTAATATTATTAAGCGCTAAAAGACAAAAACAAAAGACATTGTAAACGTTTTTTTTGTTTTGTTTTGGAGGTTTTTTTGTATGAAGAAACTTCCTGTCCTAAGAGTACTTTTAGATGACAAATTCTTATTTTTTGTGCTTTCTATATTGAGGTTTGTACGTATAACGTGTTTGGAAGTCAATGACGTGTTAATATTTTCCTGGAATCATCCGTTGATGACGGGAGACACAGTGTTATGATCTCTGTCAATGCAGAGGTCAAGAAGTTCAACAGTGGTGTTATAAACAGTAACAGATGATATATGTATATATGTATATCCAAGATACTGTAAGATATTTTGTTCAATAAACTTGAATAAAACCATGAATTGGTTTCATGTTTTGTTTGACCACAAGTCGCATTTACTATGAGAACCTGCATCTCCCGTCCGTCCGTTAGTCCACGCCTCCATATATGGTCAGGCCACGTGACATCACGTCTCCATATATGGTCATGCCTCGTGACGTGACATTATGGAGACCCTTAGATCTCCATATCAGCATATATGGAGCCGGCCAGCAACTCTACATCTGACCTCAAGCCCTTAGATCTCCATATATGGAGCTGACCTGTTCTGACATTCCATATTTTTATCTGACCTCATCAAACCCTGTACACTCAAGACACGCTCCATATATGGCCAGTACAGAATTCATTCCGACTACCCACGCCAAAGCGCCAACGCTCGCCCAGCAGTCTGCCGTCACCCAGGCGCATGCGTGCACGCGACCTCGGTCGCTTCTCGCCCCCAGGGCGTCTAACAGTACGTTTTAACAGCGGGAGACAAATAATGCACTTCCAGAAAATTTGTCTGGCTGTTGCCCGCTGTGAAAACATACTGTTACTGGTATTATATCTGGTGGTTGGTAAACACCGGTAAAAGTGCATTATTATGTATTGTCTTAATAATGCTAGTCTGTTGAGCATGAGGACTAGTTGACTGAGGGGACTCTATTCTATAGTTGATCTTTTGGCTTTTGGCCGATGTGAAATCAACAACACCCCCCCCCCCCCCCCCCCCTCTCTCTCTCTCACTCACTAACTCTCTCACACACACACACAATTTCTGTGAGACTTGACATCGCTATCACACAGTGCTGTTTAGAGGGGCCTGATGTGAGAGTGCTTGACATCACTGTCACAGCCCTGTGACGTGATACTGACCGGGATACTGACATCAGTATCATGGTCAGTACAGTATGTTCTCTGTTTTATACTCTCGTTGATTTTAAATACCTTTGTTTGTCTGTCTATATCATCACAAAAAAGTGTGTTATTTTATGTGTAGTTCCTGTATTAGGTCACAAAAATGGATGAACAACTACATGCACGCAACGTGTTGGGTTACTGGGTAAGTTCAGGTTAAACCACAACCTGTGTCTTTGGATACTCTGCAAACAGAAGAGCGTACACAGAACACTTCATAAGCACCAGGAGACAACTGCCAAGTGCAAAGGTCTTGTGGTAGAACTGTCTGACATACAGTATCTTGTGGTGGAACTGTCTGACATACAGTATCGGTCTGCTGCGGGTCCTTGGCATGAGCAATGTTTGAGAACCACAGTGCTGGATTTGATAGGCAGCCGTGCCGACATTACATTTCAACATCCTTGGACTGTCAGCTGTGTGAGAGAGGCTGTGTGCACCACCACTATAGTGCAATAGAGGGGAGTCTGCTAACCCTGTTAATTAATGAATTGTGATTTAGTTTCCACATCAGAAGTGGACCGAACCGGTCAAGGGATTAAGTGAATGTTCAGGGCTACGTTTTTGTTCCAGCCCTGCTCAGTGTTCCAAATTAATACATGAACGTTGAGGATTTTACTGTGTACAGCAGTTACAGAGAGATGCTTTTTAATTAGTTCAGGTGTAGATCATCCAACTGGAGCGTTTGCTGTTCTCCAGGGGAGCGGAGGTTACTTTACTGCATTGACCCAGCAGATGGCTGTACAGATGGCTCTTACAGTTTGAGTGCCCGGGCGATGGTGCCTTGCTCAGGGACACTTCCACTGGGCGAGCCAATAAGGGTCGAACCGGCGACCTTCCCATTCCCAGAAGGCCTCTCAACCCATTCGTATAGTATCAAATATAGGCCTACTTAAATGGGTCGCATTGCTTGTAGATCACTCCCTTTGCTGCATGTGTGACACTGCAAAGGCCTTGTATGATGATGAAGTAGGGCATTAATTTAACAGCTAAAACATGGAGATTTCCGCCCGACACACACACACACGCGTGCACGCACACACACACAGCTGCAAAGAGAGCCGAACGTGTTGTGTTGTGATGACATCACCTCTAATTAGGCACCGATTATCAGCTGTGGAACAGGGCCAAGAGACACACGTGTGGGTGTGCGACAGTGCGAGTGAGTGCAGCATGTGTGGGTGTGTGCACATGTGTCTGTGCATGTGTACTGTATGTGAGTGTGTGTGCAACTGTGCATGCATGCATTCGTGTGTGTGAGTGTGTGTGTGTGTGTGTGTGTGTGTGTGTGTGCTGTGCGCGATGTGCACGTGTGCATCTCTGCAGGAGAACATCTTTTCCTCCTGCATGACTATAATTACCGCCCACTCCCTCATGCTGACAAGCTGCCAGTGTCCATTTCAGACACACACTGTATCCTGACCTGTAACCGTAAGGGTCCATTTGGTTACATACTTATACACTCACATGAGGATGATATTGTGTGGGAAAAGGCACCCAGACCCTTACGAAGACGCTTCAAACCACATGATGACCTGTTAATTTATCAAACCGTTAATTTAATTCTGAGAATGGACAAATGTTGCCAATTGGTTACATTTTTGCACTAAATACATTCACTACCACACTCACTATTGTATTGTACGTTGGCCGAGGATAAAATGTACAGTAATGTTTTAATACAAAACGCCTTGGAATGTCTTTTTCACTTTAAATGAAAAGCTTTCATTGTTACACAAACCTGATGAAGTTCAGTTGGCTCAATAAGTACTCAACAGAACGCATTCCCTATTTTCGTGTTAATTCATACCTACGCACACCTGTCCTCATAGCTGATAGCTGTGCCGTGTGCTAGAGAGCTGAGTATATAGACCATTTTCAGACCGCAGCCATGTTTCCATCAGAGTTTGGAAGCACTCGTTTTCATTAAAGCAATGTCCTGCTGCCTCTTGCATTATGTGCCAATTCAAAACAGGTGGTACGCAGAGAGATATCTAACGAGCACTTCCAAACTCCAGCACTTAGAAAAAGAATCACCTGCGAGGACAAAGAACTTAAGAAGCTCATAACATGTATACAGTGGATTTTTATGAAACAAACACTTTGAGGATAGAAAGAGAATAAGTCAAGCTTTCCGTACAGCTGCAATGTTGGTGAGTTGTTTAATACAATCAGAGATAGGACTTTTCTGTTTGGATGAATGGGCTGCCATTGGAAGTTGCACCTATAGCACCTTGCCATTAACTTAAAGGCCTTTGGTAAGATGGCCGTTCTGCATATGGAGAATGAAGCCCAGTCCACAGACTCCACGGCAATGATTGCAACTACTATTGCAACTTTACCCCAAAACTGGGGCAATTTGGACGGCTGCAATTTATTACAACTGGTTGCAAGTTGGTGTGTGGACTGGGCTAAAGACCTGAGGCCCATTCTATAAATGCCTTCTAAATCAATAGTTCTCAAACATTTTCAACTGTGAGCTGCTATATATGCTATTTTTGAACAGCCAACGCAAAAATCTAAAATGACACAGATGCTAGTGTTTCAGTGGGTTAAAACAACTCTTGCCCTTAAGTCAGACCTTAAGTCGGACCTCCCGATAGTCCGACCTGTGCTGCGGGTTACAAATCACCCATGCTGTGGGTTACAAATCACCCGTGCTGCGGGTTACAAATCACCCGTGGCTTTCTGTGAGATTAGGGTTAGGTTAGGGTTTGGGATAGTGTTAGTAATTGTCGGACTAACGGGAGGTTTTGGGGGCCAGCCCTGGCACCAATCATATCAATTTGGGGGTCCTCGACATGAAAGTGTTTGATAAGAAACCACTGGTAATGGTGTTCAAGTGGTGTTAAAGATAAGCAGCTCAGGAGGTATCGGGTGGCAGTGCAGGCTCATCCAACCGCTGGGTAATAGGGGTGCTGAAGAGGCTAGACTTTTTGAAAGGCGAGTCCAGCGCTCCTGTGGCAGTCATACCCTAAGACAGACAGACAGACAGACAGACAGACGGACGATTGCAGGGAGAAGGAGAATAATATTCTGGTTAATATTTTTACTTTCAAATAACATGTATTGTATAGCACATTTAAAAACAACTCTCATTGTACCAAAATGCTTCACAGCTCACAGGTCAGAGAAAACAATACAAGACAGTACCATACAATACACCAGTATAAGACAATAAAGGTTAAAACAACACACAGGACTGCAAACTTGTGCAAAGGCTCAGTCGCCCCTGAGCCTCTTTTTTTGTTGGTGGAATTTCCAATAGTCGCCTGTATGCTTGCTGACCTGACAGTCCTCATGGAGGGGAGGATAGGATAGGAGGTCGATGAGGAGGGGGCCAGTCCGTTCAGGGCTTTGCAGACAAAAAGGAGGATTTTGAATTGTATTCTGAACCAGACCGGCAGCCAGTGGAAAAGGCTAAGACAGGGGTGATATGGTCTCTCCTCCTGGTGCCAGTCAGGAATCTGGCAGCTGCATTTTGTACCAATTTAGAGACAGGACAGGGATGACTGGCTAATCCCAGTATAGAGGGCTTAATTGGCTTCAAAGTGTCTTTGACCGGTTTCTCAAGCAAAAAGCGAGAATACATAGTCATATTATTGATCAATCATCTTATGGGGAGTGTGTGGTATTTGTCTAATGCCTCTGTAGTCATGGGAAGTAGCATGATAAAGATGCATATACGGTACTGTACATACCGTACTGCTACATAATACATCAGTATTGTTTATTTATTAAGGATCCACATTCAAGTGTTAAAACTTAAAATAGCAGATCTGCAAGCTCACAACGGGTCACAATGCGACCCGTTGTGAGCTCGGCGAGTGGCAACGTTGCAGGACTATAAATGTATCATTAGTCTCTGTCCCTGACCTTATTGACAACATATATGCCTTTGTCCCATTTTCTTGTGACATTTTCTTGAGGCTTGTGTGGGCGTTGTGCGAATCACTCTATTGCTATTGTATGCACTGTAAGCTACATGCATTCACACATTTTCAACCTTATGCTCATATAATTGGTCCTTGCAGTTTCTCACTGTGTCTCAGAGGTGGGCTAGCTGTGGACAGTTGAGAAACCAATGTGGTGGGGGTTCTGAGGTAATAGAAACCACACACTTTCTCTTCCCGAGAAGTGAGTGTGCTGAACTAGAAGCCGTTGTTCCACATCAGTGGTACTGGTAACCGTCCATAGCCCACCCCTGAGACACAGAGCGACTCGAGTATACCAAAATGGTGCCATCTTATAAATGAGCATGATTGAGGATATGAAGATAAAGTTGAACATGGGCGAAGTGCTCCATTCATCGCTGTAGATGGAATTTGTCATTTATATACACAAATATATTTTGCCCGATAAATAAACCTGTTTAAGATCATTTAAGGTTGTTATGTACATGTACATAAGAAATATTTTGTTTTCCTCATCCAGACATTGTAGCAGCAGTAATAATACCGGTAATAATAAATAATCATCATAAATCTGAACAACAAGGGAATAACAAAAGAAAAAGTAACTTTGTCCATTGGTTGCCATGCAGTGTCCTTGGCAATAAGAGTAGCACTCTCTCCCCTCTATAAATCAATACATGACACCATATCCAATCCATCATCCATCAGTGGAAAAGCAAAGAAAGAGATGTTATGCAACAGCCTCTGAGGAGAAGGAACACTCTGATATACCTGTACGCGTCGACTATTCTCTCTCCAGAAACTGACAGCCTGGTCCGTCTTGTAATCGTGACCCTGAAAACATAAATGCAGCTACTTCAAATATCAAAGCGCTTCTAGTGTACAAAATGTTAGGCAGAAACTATCGGAATGGCGTGTGAGCCCACAGTCAATCAATACCACAAAATAAAAGGACAATTGTAGTGAAGTACAAAGTACAATATTTGGCTCTGAGTAGAAGTAAAAGCACAGAAAATTTGACATCATTCAATTAACCACCAAAACGTGCTTTGTTGGGCATCCATAGACATGTGGATTCCCTGGTTTCAATTTGAAAGACATAAATCATCCCACTGACACACATGGGGACAAGGACCATGATTATTAAAATTCTTGCTCTGCCTGTGGTGTGGAAATGGCTTTGAGTTTATTGATCACGACAGCCCCGAGTGAAATTCCATGAACACTATTGGTAATGGAAAATCCCTGGACGCTGATAAAATTAATATTATAATTATTATTACACAGTCCATTGTTCATGAACTCATCATGGAGGTCTTACACATTATTATATTTGTATATTAATAATACATTAACCCCTGGCGCCCGCTGGCCTAGTGGTCCAGGCGTATGCCACATATAGGCTCTGGCCTGACAGTGCATTGCATGTCCGAGTCCCGTTCATGACGACCTCTGCTGCATGTCTCTCCCCATCTCTCTCTCCCTCTTTCCTGACACTCTTCACTTGTATCTATCAATAAAGGCAGAAAAGCCTAAAACAAACTTAAGAAATAATAATAGATTTGTCATTAATACCTCCCTGCTTGGCACTCAGCATCAAGGGTTGGATTGGGAGGTTAGATCAACTACAAAATGAGTCCTGAGCGAGTCACGGCTGCGGCTCACCGCTCCAAAAGATTGGTCAAATGTGGAGAACAAATATCGCATTCAGCAATGTATCATGTATGTGACAAATAGTCAGACTTTAACCTTTAACCTTTAATACATACTGTTGTTTCAGGGACAGCTGGCACAAACCCCTCGACACAGAAGTCCCTCTGGGAGGTGGAGATGTAGTCAGGTTTGTGAGGCGGTGCAGGGCCGAATTCTGCCAGCACCTTTTCACTGTCACAAAAAGGATAGACACATACCAGAGTTTATACTGTAGCCTATGTAGAAAGCACCAGTGGTGGAAAAGGTACTCAAGTGTTATACTTATACTTAAGTAAAAGTATCGATACATGTAGAATGAATGTAGAACTACTCCGTTACAAGTAAAAGTCTGGAATTCAAAATGTGCTTGGGACGTGGACGGGAACCCCTTTTGGTGTTTTATTTAAAGTACACAGTGTCCCATTTCAAGTTTTCAAATGTGTACAAATATAGCAGCTGTACAAGCTCACAATGCATCGTACTCACAATGCGTCGTATTGCGACGCATTGCTTGTAGATCGGCTATTTCTTGGCAGAAATGTATATGGTTGAAGTGATTAATGTTACTGTATGTTTTGTAATAATAATCAAAATCTACAAAGTAACTAGTACTCCACTACAATAAATGTAGTGGAGTAAATGTACAATATTTGGATCCGAGATCCGTAGTGTAGAAGTAAAAGCACTGTAAATTGGAAATACCCAAGTAAATACCTCAAAAAGTACAGTAACCTGCTTAAGTAAATGTATTTAGTTACTTTCCACCACTGTTTATAAGTAAAGAGCACAGGCACTGAATGACTAACAGATCAACTTGCAAACTGATGCTTTTTAACCACATTCACTCTGGCATCCCTATACGTTGGGACAATGTTCTAGAATGTACAAAAAGGGCGCCAATAGCCCAGTGGTTAAGGCACATACCACATAGGCCTTTTGATGCCTGACCGTGTGTGTGCCGGCCGGGTTCAATTCCTAAGGCCCGGCAATGCATTTGCTGCATCCTGCATGTAACTCCCCGAAGCACGGGTGATTTGTAACCCGCAGCATGGGTGATTTGTAACCCGCAGCACGGGTGATTTGTAACCCGCAGCACAGGTGATTTGTAACCCGCAGCACGGGTCTGACTACCGGGAGGTCTGATTTAAGGGCGGTTCCCATCCAGGTCTCTCTTCACTGTACTATCACTATTTAAAAATAGCAGATCTTCAAATTCACGACACATTGCAATTTGCAAATGCCATGCATTGGGAGCTTGTAGATCAGCTATTTACGCTATTAATTGTACAATGAAGTATGTATAGGGCTAGGGGACTGGCATCTCTGGGCCCAATGGATCAGATTTGGGAAGACCAAAAAACAGCATATTGGGATCATTTTGATATCCGATCTGTGATCTGTGATCTGTGATCTGTGATATTACTTTTGGTAATACAACAGAGATGCAGTATAAGATTTGTTGTATGGTGTTGGCTGGGTACTGTGTCTGACTGAGCCATGAAATTGGTATGATAGATACAGTGCCAGCATCAGTGGGTTGTGTCTACTGAAATACTGAACAAGCACCGTCTTGTTTGTGTATGAGTAATGACATAATCCCTGCCGACAACCTGGTACCTGATAGATTTGGTATCGCATCACACCAGAATCGTTTTTGTTTGTATGTTTAATGAGAACCACAATGGTTCTCAAAGTGTGGTCCGGAGACCGCCAGGGGTCGTTGTGGGGGTTCCAGGTTTGTTTAGCCTCTTTAGCCTTAGATAATTGGATATTGGAAAGTAGCCGATCGTGTTGTGAGCAGGTACAGTAGATCCGTTATTTTCACAAAATATTTTTAAAAACGAGAACAAATAATATTAAAAACAACACAGATAAACACTGTAGGCCTATCTTGTGGTCCCTGGTGCCATTTCTTCCCTCCAGAATGGGGGTCTGTGACTGTGGGTATTTGAAAACGTTAGAGAACCACTGCCTTAAATCATGAATGTCAATAGAATAAGTAATAGAGGTTTTTAATTAAAACATTTTTACATAAATTATACAGTAGTACAGAAGAGAAATGGCCAATCAGCTTCATGTGTGCTTGTAGATGGGTTATTTTTCATATCCGTCATATATGATGAAGTATATGGCTTAAGTTTATATACATTAAGCTATAGGGGAGAACGGAGTAAGAAGTAAAAATTCAACACATCATGTAAAATGTTATACAAAGCAAAATGTACCTAGGTCTGAAATGTAATATCATACACGTTGATGATTTGCCAATGGATAGAACCATGTGAATCATTTAGCAAATAAATTGTCTGAAGTAGCTTATTCTAGTCATTGTTTTCTAAAATGGTGGCTGGGGTAAAATTAACCAATGTCATCTTACCCCGTTCTCCCAATTTAGAGCTAAATATGAAAGCTTTACCCTGGTACATAAATATGCAGTATATCTCCTCTGTTTCTTTTTTTTCTACTTTCTTTCATAAATTCATGCCCTATTTCATCATACAAAAAGGGTCACACAAAAGTAGAGAAAACCAATGATCTACTAGCTTACAATGTTTCGTGATGCGATGCATTGTAAACTTCCATATCAGCTATTTTTGGTATTTTAACTAAAACAAATTAGTAGTAGGCTAGTAGTGTGACGGCCAGAGTCACAATTGACTCTAATTAACAAGCCATCACCAATTAACGATGATTGACCTAGCTGGCAGTGCACCTGGCAGTCTCCCTGATCAGGTTGGAAGTTGGCACAGGGGCGTGACTCAGCGTGTGAGAATCACTTTGCATGCTGGCAGCAGTGCATGCATGGACAGTTGTCCAGCATAATTCTGTACCCGGTTTGTTTTTATTTTATAAGAAGTGGCTCAAATTGGAGCACGTTAAAAACAGTTCACTAAACTGCATAACAGGCCTCAACCTCATCTCCACTGCGTTTGGAATTCAGGGAGGAGTTATTGGAACTGAAACTGAATTGTTTGGAAAAGAGGAGTCTTCCTGTGTTTGGATTCAGTTGACCCAGCTATTTCAGACCCTATAAGCAACACACAGGTAACAGAACCATAATTGACATATTGACTGACTAACCGCAAGAGGATATTTATTGCCTGCAGCAAGAGGATCTTTTCCATTGACATTGAGCATTTAAGAAATTATTTTTTCTTTTATTGGACTAATTTATCTTCATTCCAAAAGGTGTGGTGACTTGAATTAATAACCTCCATTTGTACTAGGTATTATTTGAGTTAAACTTTTAACATATTGTGTTTTGTTTTTTGAGGGGCACAGCTCCTATGCACAGCTTTGTGTGTTTAATTGTACCACAATGTGATAATGTATTATGATGTATTATAAAAGCGCCCCTAGCTCACTTCACATGAGTATGATTTTTCTTTTTGATTGGCTCTTGAATTTCAACAAATTTTTGAATTAGTTATGTTGGGGTTGTTTTCATTGAATTTAATTGAATATAACCCACCTGGTTGACTGGTTCAATACAAGAGACCTTCCAAACAATTTAATTAAAATTAATTTAATTTAAAGGAGTCCTTTAATTGTTCAATTTCCTTCACACTACTTTTGCTACACAAAAAAAAGGAGAGGCTAAGTTCCTCTCTTTTAGGTACATGCCTATACATGGCACCTGAGCTAACTGAGTGGCACTGACATCTGGGGCCGTTAGTCCGTACGTGGCCGGTTAAGACTCACCCTGTGGCTTCCGTTCCGGTTGGGTTTGGGGATAGGGTTGGTATGGTCGGACTAAAGAGCGGTTGGACCAGCGCCACGCTAGTCCCCACCCCCAAAAGGATGGGGGTTAGGGTTAGGGTTAGCTGGGGGGGATGGAGGGCTGTACTGAGTAGTACAGTAGCTGAGTGAGAGGTCACTTGGGAAAGGGAAGGTTGCCGGTTCGACCTTGCTCGCCCGGCCCATGTGTCAGAAGTATCCCTGCATGAGAAAGAGGGACTTAACCCCTAATTGCTTCCCGGGTGCTGTTTTCAATGGCAGCCACGCTGCCGCGCTTAAGACGGTTAAATGCAGAGGACAAATTCCATATGAGCAAATGTACTTGGCAAAATGCCCCAACAACAACTTTACTCGTACACCGTTATGATGGATTTCAACCAAATGACTAGTTTGTGTGTGGGAAATTAAATACCCTGCTACAGTACAGTACATGTCATTTTTCATATCACGCTATGAATCTATGGCAATCGTCCACACGTAAGTCAACTTTCCAAGAAGTGTCTCGACAGAGATTGTGGAGATATTTCAAGCCGACGTAGGCAATTTTCAAGGTACATGCGTGCCATACAAAACAAAGCCCTGACTGACACTCCGAAACCACCACTGTCCTGGCAGGCACAGAAAAAGGTGCTAATGCTATTTATTCAAATGGATGTTCTTTTTATCATAACACCAGATAGCCTATGAAAACCTTCCACAGCTCTTCAATGGGCAAGAGAAATTGTGTGGGTTAACGGGTAAGCACTAAGCAGCATTAATGTTCACAGCAAAACGCTAGGAAACTTTGTCTGCCACTATACTGCAGAATTAGATACTGTAATGTCTACTGACAATATTGTTTTTATTTACAGTTCCAAAAAGGGCAAAAAATAACCATAAAACCACTCTATATATGGCTTGTGCAGCATAAAGACTTATATTTTGCATAATTATTTAGTGCAAATCTAATGACTTGCCACAACTTCTTTTTTGGAGAATGTGTAAATATGTAGATATGGTTTAGTTTTTTGTATTCTTTCTTTTCCCCCTTGCTCGATCCCCTGATCATCACAAATCAGAATAATGGCCGCTATATGCACCAAATGAATATCGTTCTGCCTCAACCTGTTACTACTTACTATGCATAATGACAGAATCAACCTGTTACTATTTACTATGCCTAATGACAGAATCAACCTGTTACTATTTACTATGCCTAATGACAGAATCAACCGGTTACTATTTACTATGCCTAATGACAGAATCAACCTGTTACTACTTACTATGCCTAATGACAGAATCAACCTGTTACTATTTACTATGCCTAATGACAGAATCAACCTGTTACTATTTACTATGCCTAATGACAGAATCAACCTGTTAATATTTACTATGCCTAATGACAGAATCAACCTGTTACTATTTACTATGCCTAATGACAGAATCAAGAAAGCTTTGCGGAGGTAACCACTTGATCAAACCCAGCATGGTCAGCTCAGGGGGTGCATGAGTGGCTCAGGGGGTGAGTCTTAACCGGCCACGCATGTGTCTTAAACGGGAACGCATGTCGGGAGCCACGGGTGAGTCTTAACCAGCCATGTGTCGGACTGTTGCATGTCAGACTGTTAGTATGTCGTACTCTGTTAGTATGTCGAACCAACGTATGCAGGTTCTGTTTACCAAGCGGGGTTTAAGTGGTTTAATAACTTTAATTTACCTGATCTTCTGACGAAGCACTTTCTCCAGAAACTCTGCTCTGCTGCCTGGAGTGTGGAAATGTCAAAGGCATCAATGTAATATAATCTGCAGGACATTAATTTGTTGGAAGCTAAAATCAATGTGAACAGACAGACGACACCAAAAGGGGCTCCCGCCCAAAATGGGTTTTAATATCTTTTGGGGCTTTTCTGCCTTTTATTGATAGGACACAGTGGAGATGCAGAAGAGAGACTGGGAATGACACGTAGCAAAGGCCGGGATCGGGAGTCAAACCTGCGACATGCTGTCAGGCATGAGCCTATTATGTGGTATGTGCCTGGACGATTTGGTCGATTTAAAACTAGACAAACATTTCAGATGGCTAAAATATAACTACATTAATTTGTATTCAAAGTGACTATGACTAAAAACAAAGAATTGCTGTCAAATTCAACACTGGGTTGAAAGACACTGACACACACCTCGCTGCCTCCCCCCTGGGCCTCTAGGAGAGACGTATGACGCTTGCATAGAGGAGACGTAATCCAGTTTTGACGTCGGGCTCATCGTGAGAAGATCACGGATCTGTGCACTGGACCCCTCCACCGCAGCAACGTCCTGTGAACAAGGCAAGTGGGACACACTTGAGCTACATTTATAGTTTTATAAAGCTGCAATCTGGAAGTTATTTTAATGCAGCGGTTTTCAACCTTTTCCATATCGAGGTTCGTTATTTATTCTGCATTTGAGCTATGGAATGCCATGTAATAACATTTAGCTTCTCAGAACCAAAACTTAGAATATTTAGTTATCGATGGGATAAGATTTTGGCCACAATTTCATGCTGTATTGATGTGGTACCATTAGGAGAGATAACGGGCAAACATTGACAAAAAAACAATTCTATATTCTCTAATTGTGTAGACTTATTGTAAATTAGGTAATGCAGATGTTTAACAATTAAACCCACTGCACTGGTTGAAAACGACAGTTAAACATTAACATGAATCCAACAAATTATTACAACAAATACATCAATTGTAATAATTGCGACCGAAGGTCGCAGTTAACTATGGAATTGTGCATTTCGTGTCAGTGTGTCGGGCACCATATATGGTGCCCAGGTCTCGTGATACGTGACATCATCAGGGATGGATATGTGGAGACCCTGATGTCATCAATATTGGCCAGCAACTCTACATCTGACCTCAAACCCTTAGATTTCCATTTCCATATATGGATATATGTCAGAACATGTTCTGACATTCCATATGTTGATCCTTCCCCTTCCGTCCTTCTTCTTCGATGTCTCCCTTTTGACTTATACCTGTCCAAATTTCACTCTAGACGGGCCTGCCCCAAAGTTATTAGTGCAGCCGTGCCCGGCAGCCAGCGAAAACTAGAGTTCTCAACAGGCCCGAAAAGAGTGTCCCCGCTACGACCCTTAGATTTCCATATACTGTATGGAGCTGACCTGTTCTGACATTCCATATGTTGTTTTGATCTCATCAAACCCTGTACACTCAAGACATGCTCCTTATATGGCCAGTACAGAATTCATTCCATGTGAATCTGACCCCCCATACCAATTAAGAGACAGCGCTCGCCCAGCAGTCTGCCGTCAACGAGGCAGATCCGTGCACGCGACCTTGCCCTCAGGCGTCTTACTGGTAGTAATAATAATAATAGTGCTGTCAAACAAGACTATCAAAAGCTGTAGGGTTGCTTAAATATATAAATATATGGTGAGAATGTGAGAACTTTGAAAGCCTCTTTAATTGCATTAACATAATGCAGTGGGGGTCCCTACTAGTCCTTGGTCTGACAAACATTGGAAGACCCCTGTAGTAGATGTTAATACTCAGAGTATAGACAGGTTGTCTCTTTGCTCTTAGACTGCTGTCGGGTAGGACACCTACTGGTTGATAAGTGAAGTAGGCCTATATTGTAGTACTGCCTGAAGTTCAAGCAAAATATCTGCCTGCCCTGGACTGGGATTTGGAAGAGTGGCAGAAATTGTGGGTTCGGAGGAAATTACATTTACGGTTTGCAGCATTAAAATAACTGCCAAAAGGAAAACATTGTGATAGAGCCTGATTTTGTAGTTTGCTTTCCAGTGCAGAGGTCAAGAAAACCTTCAGCCGATTAAAACATTGCAAGCTAACCTACACTGCTGCTGCAGCTATTCTAATCAAATGAATAGCTATGGTGCAAGAGCCATAGAGTAAGACAGAGTCACGACATTGCTGAGGCTGAGGGGCCAGAAAACTGCGCCGGTCACGTAGGTTCATGTAACTCATTTGTCACTGTAAAGCCTATAGACTCCAATGCATTCCGTAAACTTCTGGTTCAGGCCTTTGTCACTATTCGCCAATAGAAGTCTATGTAAAAGAGCCGCCATTGGACTGAGAGTTGTCGTAACTCTGTCTTACTCTATGGCTCTGAGGTGAACCAATTAGCCACAGTCAACGGGTGTGAGTTTAGGTTATTGTGAAGTTGGATTATTGTGACATTTGGATCATTGCTCTCGGCCCGCACGCAGCAGCTCACGCGCCTCACTTCACGGTATGAAGCCTAATACGTTCATTATAAGAAAGATGCCATGCAGCCGAGCAGAATCTTGTGTGCAGTGGTGGAAAAAGTACTCAAATGATCCTGTAAAGTAGGCTACCGGCCTACAATATAGAAAGTAAAAGTCCGGAATTCAAAATGTAGTTGAGAAAAAGTACAAAAGTATTGCCATCAAAAGATCTACAAGCTCTGCGTCGCATCGCTTCTTGAGATGTAGTGGAGTAGAAGTTGTTTTGATTGATTGATTCACAGTATGTAGAATGGGTAGGCTACATTTCAAACGAAAGCACAAGTCAATACAAAAACAAGTAAGTCAAAGTACTGGAAATAGGAAATACTCACGTAGTACAAATGGCTAGGCTACAATACTTAGTTACTTTCCACCAGTGCCTACTGGTACTTATATGTCCCACGGTCACTGTGAAACAGTGAACACCAACAACACCAAACAAACATAATCCCTAAATTCCAAATAGACTATTATTATTTAGCTCACCTCACCCACGTCTCGGCCTATCCGGTTGTCCAACAAACATTCTCTGCCTGTCTTTGCCACGGAGGCATCCTCGACCTCTGTAGCACTCATGTTTATTTCATAATCATAAAATAAACACTAGATGAGTTTAGGCCATCACAAAACCACTTGCAAACTAACAAGCAAGCAATCTAACGCAAGCAGTTCAAAAAATAGCAATCAAATGTGCACGTTTGCTTTGCTGCAAGCCCACAGCAATTGAGCAAACTAGCCTAGTACTTTGTTGTGGGAAATGTTGCCATGACAACTCAGAGAGAGAGAGAGAGAGAGAGAGAGAGTTTGTGTGCTCTAATAAGGCAAAAGTATAGTATAGGCCTATACTGCTCCGTTTTTCTGCTGTAATGGGACGCTGTCTGAAATAACCTAGGTGTTCGTGTTTCCTCTATCCATAAATCCATGTGTTGAATGGCTAAACTCATGATGTATATTGTAGTGTTTGTAAATCGATGCTGCTGCATATTTGTGTGTGTGTGTGTGTGTGTGTGTGTGTCCTAAAATGTTGGATGCCCTTATTACAAGTACAATAATAATAATCTAGCACGTATCTGTTTTTATTCTTAAAGTTGGTTATTTTATTTATGTAAACTTGAAAAGCGCTATATAGATCTGAGCTATTATTAAATATAGTGATGCAAACGTGTGCGTGCATGCATTTGTAGGATTAGAAAAGGTTTGATATCGCAGTCCTAATTGGAATTGGCAAGGCAGGCACAGTGGAGTTTAACGTAATTTAAATGTGAAAGATGACATTTTACACGAGAGCCAATTTAAATCCATCACTTCATTAACTCATTCTAGACGGGAACCCCTTTTGGTGTTTTAACTAAGTATTATGTTATACTTTAGCTATTGAAAAATAGCAGATCTAAAAGCACATAGCGCCGAGTGGCGCGCTGCGAGCTTGTAGGTCTATTTTTGACGTCGGGCCTAAATGGGTTGCCACATGCCTGTTATCTGTCTGCACACAGTGGTGTGTGTGAAGCACTGCTTCTATCTGTCTGCACACAGTTGTGTGTGTGTGTGTGTGTGTGTGTGTGTGTGTGTGTGTGTGTGTGTGTGTGTGTGTGAAGCACTGCTTCCCCAAACAGTGGGTGGTTCTCTAAGTGGGGTCTGGGGGACCCCCAGGGCCAGGGGTTCCAGAGTGTTCCCAGGAGAATGAGGAACGCTTTAACCCATTCTGACCTGAGGTCAGATTCTAAACATGTCGTCTACATACTGACAGTTTTCCATTCTGACCTGAGATCAGATTCTAAAAATGTCTTCTACATCCTGACAGTTTTCTGAAAAAAGCTATGTTCCTATGTCAGCGGTTTTTCGATTTTTCAAAAATGGCAGACCTACAAGCTCGTAGCGCGCCACTCGGTGGCGCGCTACGAGCTTTAATCCAAAATGGATTAAAGTACACTTAACCCTATATTTCATTTTTCAGCCATTCGACAATTGCCAGTGTACTGTACAGGCCTGGACTGGCCACTTGACACACCGGGCATATATATACCCATCTTGCATCATTATTATTTATTATCAGAACATGTTTTTCAGTTAAAGTGGTCGTACTGTAGGGCTTGTTTGTTTGTGTGAGCCTCGATGGAGCGGGGCGTTAGAGTATCTGCTATCTGCGTGCCACTTGTGGTGGTCCAGTCTGTGGGCCAAATGTCGGAAGGAATGTTTTACCCAGTCGCGGTCTACAAGCTCAATGGGTTGTTATCTTGACAAATCTTTATAGGGGTAGAATGGCATACAAGCTTTTCAGATTTGGGTCCACAGCCAAACGCATCAATTTGTGGGTCCCTGACTAGTGACTACTAAGACTTTTCAGGTGACAAAAATATGACAAACTAAATGAACTTTTATTCAAAAGATTATGACTAAAACTAAATCAAAACTTCCTGTCAAAATCAACACTGCTATTGGAATATATTGCCCCCATAACATATGATGTGTTCTCTCTGCACTCTATGTGACTGCTTGTTGTTTATTGACCAGAGTTCATATTTACTTTGCTTATGCCGATCTCACACTTGTACAGTAAGTCGTTCTGGATAAGGGAATTGTCTGCTAAATGCCTAAATTGTAAATTGTACGACAAAAAGTAGATTGGCATGGCCAACACATGTGCTGAGAGAGCGAGGGTGGATGGATGCGTGTGTTGGTTGTGCACAAAGCATGCAGTCATCATGGTATGTTTCCCCAAACCCCCTAGGGGATGGGATAGTAAACACTGATCTCTAACAGCTGCTCGGAGGATGGGACCTTTTTTTTCCTTCTTTCTCCATGCTCTTGCTGCATCTGGCTACTATTTACATTTAAAAAAATCACACCCGTGTGAAGTGAGGGGCGCTAATATATTAAAGTCTAACTCATGTTGATTAGGTGATGTAAAGGGCCAGGGGAGGTAGTTTATAGAGACCAGGATTACTGCATGTTTTTTGTGAGGGTATCTACCCTAGGGGACACGGGGAGAACATGCAAACTCCACACAGAAAGGCCCTTTCGCCAACCCCGCCTCGGGTATGGGC
Organism: Protomyctophum bolini; assembly: GCF_963924005.1. Classification (NCBI taxonomy): domain Eukaryota; kingdom Metazoa; phylum Chordata; class Actinopteri; order Myctophiformes; family Myctophidae; genus Protomyctophum; species Protomyctophum bolini. The sequence goes on from NC_137883.1 coordinate 13,061,845, forward strand.
ATTGATGACGCGGAGGAGAGAACACGCCCCCAGCGCCCACAGCGTGGACATTCATATTGACACATGGTTTAGGACAACACCTTGTCAGATCATGTGGTGACAGAGAATATAATTTCCAATTGTGAAAAGTGTGACTTTTGGCCAAAATGTCTAGGGCTATACCGTATTATATACACCTATACATTTCGCCATTTGAAAATACAAGATACATTAACCACATTAAAATGTGGAAAATTGGTTAATTGGAAGTACTCAAGTAAAGTACAAATACCTCAAATTATACTTCACTTCAGTATACAGTACTTAAGTAAATGTACTTTACTTACTGACAATCGGTTTCATTGAGCTAAAGGACAACATATTCTTAGCTGGAGCAACATAATGGGCTGACTGATCAGTGTGAGATTCCATCAGGTGAACAATGAACTGTTCCATTCTGTTACCCAGGAAATAGCCTTGTGGTTACTTGAGACGAATGTCCTCTGAGGCGCAATTACATTGAAATTAGAAGGCCTTCTGTGACTTCTGTCATTTGGATGTACGTATGGTAGAAATGTGAATATCCCTCATTCCTGACCATCCCTGAAAAATCTTTCTGAATCGCCCTTTGTACACAATTAATGGATAAATGAACACTGAGGAAATTATTTTACTGTGTATCTTAGTCGGCAGCTATTTTTATAACTGAATAAGCTATGTATTTATGTGAATTAGAGCTCCAGGTTTCATACAGGATGCATTTTAATTCCATGTAAAAGGGAATATATATTATAAACATAAAGGAATTCGAGCAAGTGGCTATATGCATTTTATTTTTTACAAAATACGCGATTTCTTTATTATTTACTAGTCCTACTAGATCACCACAAAAGATCATAGGAAGCTATTGAATGTGAGGTGACAAACTGACAATTGAACCCATGACACAGTATGGAAACCCCATAGTACCTCCCTCTTCAATATAGATCCCATGATCTTTTGTGGCTAGATGTAATTCCCTGGGGTCTAGTTGTTTTTTTAATAACTCAACTTACTCAACCTAAAACATGAACCTTGGTTGAAAAGAAACATAAGTTGTCCGTTAAAGACCGACGTCAACGAGCATAAGACCATTCTGTAACACAGCAAACACACGCACCAAGCAGTTGACAGAAGATACAATTAATTGAATTCTATTTTATTAGTGTAACTGCATTCATGTAGAAGTATACAGTACATCACTCAAAACGAGGCAGGGATAGGATTTCGGCAGAGTCATCTGGTCGGTGGCTCTTGCCTCTGGAGAATGTCCTCGATGAGGGTTAATATAGGGCTTAGAAGACAGCACGATCTATTGTTCCAGCTCCCAGCATGGCCTGTAGACCCGTCCCACCATGCATCGCATGGCGTCCTTCCTGATTACGGCGAATCTGTCCCGCTCGGGCACATCTCTGCGCTGCAGCGTCGGGCCGCTGTCGGCCCCGGCTCTCTGCTTGTAGAGGGAGAGGAGTCCTTCGTTGGCCCAGAGGTTCCTCCAGAGGCCTGCGTCTGCCAGCACGATCACCTTGGCGCCTCCTCCGTTTCGGCCCAGGATGGCTGTCTCTGCGGCGCCGACGGCGTTCTCTGCGATCTCGTCGTCGCCGAAGGCTTCCCGGTCGCTGCTCAGGGATGCAATCATGGAGCCGGTGTAACACTGGAACAGCAGGGCCGCTGCCAGCACCATGGACATGGCTGAGCTTCTCATAGTGACGAAGATGGTCCGAAGATGGATGCCGGTGCCTGAGAATGAGTTGCTTGTTGCAGTGCTGCTCACCTCGATGTACTGACTCTGAGACGTGCCCCTTGCTCTTTTTATACCATTCTGGCTAAATAAGATTAGCCTCGGTGAATCCTTTGCCCGCTTCGTCATAGCTTCTCTTGTTGTGTTCAGGCTATTGGCCGAGAGCATTACGAGGTTCTTGATTGGAACTCAAGTGAGATATTTGGCAAAAAAGTTAATTAAAATGATGGACGTGTCGGTTCATCTCTTGACTGTGACAACGAAACAGTAGGACATCGTTTGAACAGGTGGCACAGAGAAAGACATGAATCCAAGAATCATTCCCTTTAAAACAGAGGATGGATTATCCATCTGTAGACTGCTTTCTAGTTGAAGATGTCTCATGACATGAGCCATCCTCTTACTGTGTTGTCGCAACAATGTGCAGAAGGGGATTTAATATGGGATTAGAGAGGGTCAGCAAACAAACAAATCAAACGTGTGCGTGGCAGCATTTTGTTGACGTGTAAAGGAAAGCGGATGGTGGATATGATTCAGTATACTCATTCGTGGCCACAAAATACTAATTCGAGGCAACAACGAGTTTTCTTCTTTTTGTCAATGGCCACTCCGGGGCAGGGTGCATACGTTGGCCCGGTGTCCTAACAGTCCGACAGGCATTAGTCCGTCACATGCATGGCTGGTTAACACTCACCTGTCCATGGCTCCTGACATGCGTTGCCAGTTAACGCACACATGCGTGGCTGGTTAAAACTCACCCGTGGCTCCTGACATGTGTTGCCGGTTTAGACACATGCATGGCTGGTTAACACTCACCCGTACGTGGCTCCCAACATGTGTTGTCGGTTTAGAAACATGCATGGCTGGTTAACACTCACCCGTACGTGGCTCCTGACATGTGTTGCCGGTTTAGAAACATGCATGGCTGGTTAACACTCACCCGTACGTGGCTCCCAACATGTGTTGTCGGTTTAGAAACATGCATGGCTGGTTAACACTCACCCGTACGTGGCTCCCAACATGTGTTGCCGGTTTAGAAACATGCATGGCTGGTTAACACTCACCCGTACGTGGCTCCCAACATGTGTTGCCGGTTTAGAAACATGCGTGGCTGGTTAACACTCACCCGTACGTGGCTCCTGACATGTGTTGCCGGTTTAGAAACATGCATGGTCGGTTAACACTCACCCGTACGTGGCTCCTGACATGTGTTGCCGGTTTAGAAACATGCATGGCTGGTTAACACTCACCCGTACGTGGCTCCCAACATGTGTTGCCGGTTTAGACACATGCATGGCTGGTTAACACTCACCCGTGGCTCCTGACATGTGTTGCCGGTTTAGAAACATGCATGGCTGGTTAACACTCACCCGTACGTGGCTCCCAACATGTGTTGCCGGTTTAGAAACATGCGTGGCTGGTTAACACTCACCCGTACGTGGCTCCCAACATGTGTTGCCGGTTTAGAAACATGCGTGGCTGGTTAACACTCACCCGTGGCTCCTGACATGTGTTGCCGGTTTAGAAACATGCATGGCTGGTTAACACTCACCCGTGGCTCCCGACATGCGTTGCCGGTTAAAACTCACCCGTGGCTTCCCTGTGAGGTTAGGATTTGGTTAGGGTTTGGCGTAGGGTGTCGGACTAATGCCTGTCGGACTGTTGGTCTAGGAAATGGACGCTACGCTAGGGTTCATGTGGTTAGGGGAAGTGCGGGGGTCAAAGCTTGAGTTGCCTCTCTGTAAGCAAGAGCTTCAACAGGATATCGCGGCTGTAAATCTACTAAAGGTTGCTGATGGAAAAAACGAAAGCAATCGTCAGTGTGGAATCTGCTAGTGGTGTGGAAGTACTAATACTTGAGTACAGTATTGAGGTACTTTTACTTCGAGTGTTTCCATTTTTCGATAGTTTATAAGAAATGTGTCAATCTTTAAAAAAAAATCAATCCATCCCAACACGTTGCATCATGATGGATTGCAAGCTTGTAGATCGGCTATTTTAGAGTAGCCGAAGTAGGCCTATAAAACAAGGCTTGATTTGTTTTAATGTGTGTTTTGTAATCCTAGGATTGAAAGGTATATAACAACGTATGGGTGTAACATGTTTAGAGCAACAATTCTCACCAAGCTATTATAGTTTAGTTCAAACCCAGGCTTCACTGCCTGGATAGATGTCAGGAACGTGGTCTGCTCTCCTCTAAGGCATCACGGTAGCAACAGCAGCTCATTAGAGCCGTTACATCAGTGCTGAAATCATTCCTCACATGAGAATGTTACAGTCCACTGAAGCCGAACAGGTTTAGGACATACACTACAATGCTATGCCAACAACACTAACAAATCCACATGATTAGCCTCCCAGTAACAAGGATCATAAAAAAAACGCCCCAAATTAATAATCCCGTGGGCAAAAGAAAGATTATATTCTCACACAGTAAAATCCACTGTAAAATGTTTAATTCGCCCATAAGCATCCATTTGGTTTGGAACTTTGGACTCTCTCTGAATTAAATGCCCTTTACAACGACTACCAACGATAACAATAACTCAAACTTTATCGTTCACCATTGTCTTTCAGCTGCGGTGTGGACTCTGCCTTCCACTTGACTTGCAAAGCTACTGTATATTTTACGTTTTGCTGCTGTCTGGCAGAAACTTATCAAAATATTTCTTATTTTCAATCAATTACACACCCTATGAAGCCTTGAATTCATGGGGATTATTTTGTTTTTGTTGCATTCCTAAAAGAATAATTTGACGACCAACAGTGTTTCCGGTAGGAGACTAATGCAGTCCAATTATTTGGAATGTAACAAAAGCAAGAATTCAAGGCTTCATGGGGTGTGTAATTAATTGAAAATAAGTCATTTTTGCTGGTGAACTACTCCCTTAAATGTTTAAGGAGGATACGGGTTAAACAAGTGAAATTGGAAGTGATGAGGCTGATGACACTAAGAAATGAGCAAACAAAAAACTCTACAGACAGATGTTAGGTTATTAGCTTAGTTATGATTCTTGATGACTATTTTTATGTATTTGATGTATTACCATGTGTTGCTTACTGTAAAACACTCTGGATTAAGAGCGTCTGATAAATGCCTACATTTTAAATTGTAACACAAAAATATCACAAACTTTTATGTTTATTCATAAATGAATGCCCTACTTAATCATACAAGAGTGGTGCACAAATGGTGAAAACAGCACGTGTACAAGTTAACAAATAACACGGCACCATACATGCAACGCGTTGCGAGCTTGTAGATCAGCTATGCTTACTATTATAATTATTATTATTATATACTATTCAAATGTTGTATAATATTAATAATACAAAAGGAAGGGATAAATGAACAATGGCGGACGATTTTACTGCGCGTTCAGTTGGACCGCCCCAAATAAAATGCCTGTATTTACGGTGTGCAGAAACACTAGTGACCTGTATTTGTGTCCAGTACTGTTGTGGTTACTGTTACTATAACAGAAGAGACTGGCTGATGGTCTCCCTCTCCTCCCTGGCCAGGTGGTGTTAGTCAGTGGTGGGATGATAGTAACTATAAGTACATTTACTCAAGTACTGTACTTGAGTAAATGAACAACTTTGAGGTACATATCGTTGCTGTCAGCCAGATCGACCTCCTATCTCCATATTCAAACTCTTTGTGTGTGTGTCCGTGTCCCCTGTAAATGAATGACCTACTAGTTCTCTTCTCACAAGTATCAAAAGTAGCAGATCTACAAGCTCGAAACGTGGTGCGCTGCTTTGAGCTTGAGTAGATCTGCCTTTTTTCTTCTTTTTTCTTTTTATCCTGAAAAAGTAGCCCAACAGTTTTGGACACATGAGGTTTCCACCCGACAAAAGATGATTTACTTTACTTGAGTGTTTTCATTATTCTATATATTTTATACTTCTAAGCTACTCCACTACACCAGAGGCAAATGTTGTAGCCTACTACTCCACTACTATACATTTACTATACATTACTACTCCACTACTATACAATATTTGAGTACTTTTTATTTATGAAGTTTTGAACACAGGACTTTTACTTACATTGTGGTACTGTATTGCTGAGTATTTCTGCCACCAGTGCTTGCTTTCCTGGTTGCTTTGTGTGCTTCTAGGTCAGGACAACAGCTGTGTGCCATATGTCTAACGTTAACTATAACATAACTGGAGAACTCTTTATTTCCCCCTGCCTACATTCTAAATGGATCCTACAGTAAACCATACAGCAGTGGTTCACAAACTTTTCAGGCCCAAAACCCAAAAGAGAGATTAGACATTGGCCCGGGACCCAAACTAGTGAAAATAGCAGATCTAGAAGCTTGCAACTTGCAAGTTGCAACACAGCGTGAAAGAGACATTTTTAAATTCAAGTCGTCAAAAAAGCGTGGGCACCCCTGTTGTAGATCCTCACTAAATGCTTATTGTTTTTGTCTGGTCTGTGTCTCAGGAGGGCTGTGGACAGTTCAGAAACTCGCCTACCAGTGAAACCATATGCAGGTTTGGTTTGGTCACATTATGTTTTCATGCAAGAATGACGGCTTCTATTTCAGCATGCTAACTTTCCTAGGAAGAGAAAGGCTGTAGTTTCTATTAGCTTGGAATCCCCACTCATGAATCATGATGTCACTATCCACAAACGAGAGTAATCAGTGAGTCATATTATAATGAACTTTGGTGAGGTGAGGACCATTATACGAAGATACGTTCAAAATGAGTGAAGTGGTCCTTTTAAGAACCTCAAAGCAGAAGAGTGGAAACGGGGAACTCTTTTTCATATTTGCCCTTTGCGCAAAGAAGGAAGAACGGCTGCTGCCAGCTCATGGTATTTGTGCGTTATGAAATGATCATGCTAACGACTTAAATTAAATCCTTCACTTTGTTCTCGCAAGTCCAGGGCTGCCTCTGAATACTTTGATGATATTTGGAATTCATCAATGTCGCTTGCACTTTATTTCAAATCTCTTTGTCAGTGTCGTGATATGAAGATGGCCTGCCCTGGATATTCTGTCCAGTTTTCCTTGTGATATACTGTATTTTAGGGGGAAAGATTTACATACCGTTACTATGACATATGGTGCTCTATAAAGTAATGTAATTCAAGTGGTTATTTACAGGGGTAACCTGAGCCCAAAATGTTTGAGAACCACTGCTATAGCCCCCACCCACTCTCCATCCCCCGAACGATGCCCGGAATAGGGACGCTAAGTTAACCGGAATGCCGCTACACCTCATTGAAAAGAACAAAGACTTAAAAAAAATAAAAAATAAAATGTCTTTCTCAAAAGCGAGAGGATGAGATGTGCAAAGCAGTGTTGCCAGATATTGCAAGTCTATTAAAACATGTCCCCTGGCACAACATATTTTAAGATAGGGGTCCGCATATTAATCTACGGGGCCTTGACATGAAAGGGTTTGAGAACCACTGGTTTTATAACATCAGGAAGAAAGCACCAAAATAAGCAACTACATTTTATAAAGAAGCCGTGACTGACTACCAATATTTACAAGCGACTTTTACAGAAAAAGAAGCACAAAGGGGGCTTATAATTAGCAGACATGGCAACGCTGGTGCAGAGCAGCTGACTACACTGATGGGTGCCAACCCAAACACCAGGCCTTGACTCCGGGGTGATAAAATGGGGTGGGGTGGGGGGGACCAGGGGTAGAAAGCAACTAAAGTACATTTACTATAAAGTGCTGTACGTTAAGGAAAACTTCACAGATTTTCAACCTATCTTCATATAATCGGTTCTTATTAGCGCTCATTATAATAGTGCCATTTTTGCTACTCTGTCTGGGGACGCTTCAGAAACCTACCTACCAGTGACATCATCGACGGCCCGGGAATCCAAACTTATAGAAACAGCAGGCTTTCTATTCCTGCATGGAAAATTAGCATGCTATAATAGAAGCCATTGCTCTCGTGTTAATACAAAAATTTGAAATCTTGTTTTGTCACTGGTAGGCGAGTTTCTGAAGTGTCCACAGCCCTCCTATTCTTTTTACCATTTTTATCATGAGCATTACCATTACTGAGGACCATAATAAGTTGAAAATGAGTGAAGTCATTGTCGTCCTTTAACCGAACCCCGTGGATCCATATTCTGAGGGTAACTTTAGCAGAAAACAGCAGATGATCGACAAGCTCACGGTGTAGATTAAAAGAAGAAAATAAATCGGTGACTAATCTTATTCAAAAGAATATAAAACTAAATTAAAAAAAATTGCTGTAAAAAGCAACAGTGACGTGAACTCCATGCAGCCGTGTACAGAGGCCATGTAGACAGTGACTCTCACATAGCGCTGGCCCCTTTCTGCACACAGACAGCCAGCGCACCGCTTCTTTACAACAACACACACCAGAGAAGTGGTGAAAAAAGTACTCAAATGTTTTATTTAAGTACAGGTTACAGGTAAAAGTCTAGTCTAATTAAGTCTAATTTAAAATGTACTTGAGTTTAAGTACAAAAGTATTGGCGTCATTATGCAGAATGTCCCATTTCAAATTTTTAAAGTTTTAAATGTTTACAAATCTTCTCAAAATAGCCGCAAGCCACAATTAAGCTCACATTGCGTACCATCGCAATGCATTGCGAGTTTGTAGATCGGCTTTGATTTTCAAATGGCCGAAATCTATATAGAGCTGAAGTGTTTAATGTACGTTTTGTAATATTAATCAAAATCTACAAAGTAACTAAAGTTTTCAAATAAATGTAGTGGAGTAAAAGTACAATATTTGCCTCTGAGATGTAGTGGAGTAGAGGTAAAAGTACTGGAAATTGGCAATACTCAAGTAAAGTACAAATGACTCAAAATTGTACTTAAGTACAGTACTTGAGTAAATGTACTTAATTACTTTTCACCACTGCACGAGAGGCAGGGCCACACCGTCAAGCCTTGAGTGTTATTCCAGCTAGGCAAATAACTAGGCCATACGGATCTAGCAGTGATGATGAATGGCATGTATTAACAGGCACAAATTGAATTATGTTGTTGAGAGTCCCAAGTGCGATCGCATTCTGCCCGAGCCCAGTTTTTTGAGGTTTTTGGAGCGACTGAGTGAAGTCTCAGGGCCCTTTTTTTCCTCCCACTTCTGCGGCTTTCACGTTCGATTTCTTCGCCAGGACCCAAGTGGTTCTCGAAGGTTTTCATGTCAAGGGCCCCCAAATTAATATGTCGTTGCTGTCTGACGGAAACCAGCTAACTCAATTTTTAAAGTTTGACTTTTTCTTTTTTTTTCCCCATAACTCGAAATGCTGTTGAATGTGTTGGTTTAAAACTCACACTTGTGTGAAGTGAGGAGCGCTCTTATCATCTGAGTGTACATCACCGTACATCACATTCCGTGCTCAGCCAATCAGCTGAGCACATTCCGTGCTCATACTCACAAACACAAAGCTGTGCATATGAGCACAGCTTTATCACTGCTAGATCCGTATGGTCATTTGCCTACACAAACACAAAGCTGTGCATAGGAGGGGCTCCTCAAAGGATATTGAACCATTAACCAATAAAGTATTAAAAAGCACACTTGTGAAGTTGCATGAAGTATAAGGGCGCCTCACTTATATTAAATGGTGAATGGTGCATTTATATAGTGCCTTTATCCAAGGCACTTTACATAGATTGTGCATTACATTCACCCATTCACACACATTCATACACCGATGGTCAGAAGAAACCAGGCAAGGCACCAACCTGATCATCGGGAGCAATTATGGGTTCAGAGTCTTGCTCAAGGACACTTCGACACGAACTTAGTGGGAGCCCGGGATGGAACTTGGAACCTTCCGGTTCGGTTCCCAACCGGCAACTATACCCCTGAGCCACTTCCGCCCCCACATGACGTCACATGACGTTTAAACAAACATTAAACGTCTTTAGACTTGGCTGCCATATGACGTCATTTCAAAAGCCTGCCCTTCAAAAAGTACTTTTGACAAAACCAGCCAACTCCATTGGACCCTAAAACTGTCTGCTAAAGACATCTGCTAATTCTGCTAATTCACCCCCTCTCATGCAAGTATCTGACAATATATAAAGTCAACTTGGATGAGGCAGTATTGCTTCGTTTTAAAAATGGTTTTCTTCATTTCCTGTATTAGTTATTATGGTGGTACACCAGATATTTTCTGAGGTGGTACTTGGTATAAAAACAATTAAAAAGGTTGAGAACCACAGATGAAAGTAAACAGATAAAAGCTAATCTTACATAGCAATGCTCCTTTAATGTGGGCTAACAACACAGTGGTTCTCAACATGTTCTGGACCAGGGCCCAGTAGAAAATCTCAAAAAGTTTGTTAACTTTATATGATCAATCAACACTATTTTATGTTCTCATTAAAATATTTAGTTTTTTGGCAATTATTTGGGCGGCCACTTGCACGGCCCACAGGTGAAGAAGAATCACTTGGCCAACAGAGACATAGTGAACTCCCACAGAAGCCATACATCCCCAAAGAGATGCCCATATATGGCAGGAGATATGAACGTAATAATGGAAGGAACAGCCAGGGTTTCCGCTCATTCTTCTGACTGCATCTGAAAAGCCAGGCACACATGCACACACGCTCGCGCGCACGCACGCACACCACCTCTCATCCACGGCTCTAGCGTAACCATGGCAGCGGGCCAGTAAACATGTAATCATGATCAACCACTGTGGCTAACCCTGGCTGTGCTAGTTAGGGAGGAGAGGATGAAGCTTTGAAGACTCATCTGAAGACATTTCTGCTAGTGACATGTTTTTTGATGAAGCAACGGAAGGAAAATGCATTATGTGGACACATAATGTGATTCTGATTCTGATCGTCCCTTCTAAATCATACTCAACCCAAAGTACATTTACTTAAGTTACCAATTAACATTACCAATGTTAAGTTACCAATTAACATTACCAATTCAATTTCCAATACTTTTACTTCTATGCCACTACATCTCAGAGGCAAATCCACTACATTTAGTGATGCAATGCGATGATGCTATTTTCAAAAGATTGTTATACATTTGAAATGGGACATTCTGCGTAATTGGTACTTTAAGTAGGCTACATTTTTATGCTAATACTTTTGTACTTTTACTCAAGTACATTTAGAATTCCAGACTCTTACTTATACGTAAGGGAGTATTTCTATACTGCTGTATTGATACTTTTACTTAAAAAATGAGATTACTGTATGTGCGGTCCACCACTGTGACCGCACATACTGCCAAGCCACAATGTTCATACTATTGGAAAGGGAATGTTGTTCACTCGCAAGACTTTTTTTTGGGGGGTATTAGAAAGGTTTTACTTCAAAGGGGCCCCTGCACCAATTGCTCTGAGGATAATGTGTTATTTGTGTATGGGGGCTGAAAAAAAGAGTCGTCGAGATGTGAAATATTAGCCTATTAGAAAATATTCTCCCTCACCGGAGAGAAGCATGCAATTTAGAAGTTTTGACACAACTTGTTGCCAACATTCAGAGAAGCTTGTATGTCCAAAACCTTTTCCTTTTCATTATTAAAAAATAACCCATTAAGTCTTCTAAATCTTAACAATTTTCTGAAAAACTTGTTTCTATGTCTATGGTTCTCAAAATTAGTATATATATTCAAGATTTGCACAAATAAAATAATGTTGAAATATGGAGATACAAGGTTTCTGCCTGACAGCAGCAGTATATTGGGTGTGTACTGTAGTGTACCTGCTGTTTTCACAGCATGACAACAACCAAAGCACAGTTTGACAGTCTGGCTGCTTCTATAAAACATTGATTAGCTTTCCGACTGTGTTTTAATGCGCTCGGTGGATGTCGACTGTGGATGCAGACAAGACCTATACTGGCCGTCTGGACAGTATTCTCCAGCAGCTCCATTCTCTAACAAGGAACTGGGCTGTTTCTCAGCAACCGAGGCCGTGGGTTGGTTTGTGTGTACATCCCATATCCATGGAAACAAGTTACTGAATGTTAAATATAGCAGCTGATGTAGGGATGTGTGCACCGGTTAATAAAACTGATCGATTTAATCTATGATAGATAACCGATGACTTGATCAAACTAGTGGTCCATACCCAGGGATTGTGCCCAACCAAAACTAGCTTTTTTGGGTTCTATGCCTGTGTGCTCGGTATGCATAGTTATGCTTTCTGCATAATGATGAGTACTTTTACTTTTGGTACTTTAAGTACAATTTGATGCCATTACTTTAATACTTTTACTCAAATAAAATGTGAATACAGAAATGTTACGAAGTTAAAATGTGAGTAGTTCTGCCACCACTGTGTAAGACATAATGCAAGTTGAAATGTGTTTTATGTCTCGACCCTGAAAAAGATGGCCTTGTTGTTGGAATAGCTTAAAATCACAGGCATTTATCTGCCTATGCGATGGATTCTGCCAATACTTTTCAGTGGGAACGGAGCGGTTTGCTGGGTTGGGGGGAGAAAAACTTTGTTCCCATTCAAAAGCATTGGTAGAATAAAGGTTTGGTGTGACCGCACCGATCTGTTTGTGGGTTCTATAAATATTTAACCAAATGAAAAGTATTAACAAGGGCTTTTGACTAAAGACTTATATTGGCTCCATGGAAACGCAGCGTTTCTTGAAAAGTACGTTTTTGGACATAAAAAAGGTTTCTGCCAATTCAAATTGAGATTCTGCACTTAATTTGTATTCATTTTTCGAGTGATGCAGCGGTGATAAATAAGTGCTAATTTTCCATTCCATTTGCAGTGTAACGAGTATTTGGCTGTGTTACAATACCACTTCTACCAACAGCATGAACTATGAATAATTAATCATGTATGTGTGGTTTTTAGGTGTGCGTGTGCGCACAGAATGGATGGATGTTTGATTTGAGGACACTCACAATTCTTCCAATGCCAGTAATCATTGGTTTGAGTGAGATCTTTTGGCCTACAATCAAGCTAAATTAAATTGTTGTGAATCTCTGAAGGTGGTGTTTCATTTTTTTCCCCTGGCATTTGGCTTTTTCTCCATTAACATAAGTACATGCTTCACTATTTCATTTACCGGCGGCCACTGTGCCGCAGTGTCAGCAAAAGTTGCATAAGTACATGCATTGTTTCTGGTTTTTCCCTGTCTGCGATTAATAGCAGTGAATATCGCGGGACACTATTTGGCGTCCTTGAAGCATTTGAATGTGGGGTGTCAAATTTTGCCCATGCACACTCGCAGGCTTATTGCTTTCCCCGTAGCTCTGTGTTTTCTGTAATGCCAAAGTGCCTTGGCTTTAATTACAACGGCCTTGCTCTTTAAACTGATGCCAGATTATCAAGGCCTCCTTTTGACATTTACTGCACATACCACCTAAGCAGTGGTGGAAACATTAAGTACTCACATTGATTTGCTTAAGTAAAAGTATCGATACTGAAATCTAGAAATACTCTACATTTTAAATGTACAAAAGTATTGGCATCGAAATGTACTTAAAATACCAAAAGTAAGTTTGTGCAGAAAGTTCAAAATGTATAAAGAAATATTTTGAAAATAGCCGAAATATATTTACAGTAGGCTGAAGTGGTTAATGTATGTTTGTAATAATCAAAATCTACAAAGTAACTAGTATCTAATTATCATCTCTGAGATGTAGTGGAGTAGAAGTAAAACTACAGAAAATTGGAAATACTAGTACCTCAAAATTGTACTTAAGTACAGTACTTTAACTAAATGTACTTAGTTTCCACCACTGTCCTTTTGACATTTACAGTGCATACACACAATGCAGATAAGCATTTTATGGGAAAGTGTGTTTTCTAAGCACGGTCTACATGCTCACGACGCGCCACAGTGCGACACACACAACGTGAGCTTGTAGATCAGCTATTGTCCGTGGCGTGTGTGACACCGTCACACGACTAAGCATATATCAGGCCTAACATCTGGAAGCTGTTGGGCCGAAAAGCTATCCAAGCTGCTCTCCGTGGCTGGTAATATTTCAACAACTGGGTTCTTTTCTCGTTTGTCCTTTTTTTTTTGGTAGAAGTTGTGGATGTTATCTTCTGTGACGATTATCGAGTGAACTCTGAAGTATGTTTGTCTGGAAAGGATGTTTTGATTATATTGATAATACGTGTATTCAAAATATTGACTTGGCTGGCTGGCTGGCTGAGCCCGGAGTGTGCCAAAAAATACCCATAGGTCCCTGAGAACGAACTTTAGTCAGGCTTTGGGTTAAATGAGTGAGGTTTTAAATGTAGATTTCTCGTCAAAATGTTGTCAATTGAAAAATGTCATATCTATGCCCTTTCCCTCAGATGGAGGGGGGTTACTTTCCAATTCCCGATTTCTTTTGAATATTCCCGGAACTACATGATATTTATTACAGAATATTGACTTCTGTGGCTCTGACCATCCACTCTGCTGTTGGCAATCTACAGATTGAAGCGAATATTCTATCGTTGCAGTGTTTACTAAACCAGTGGTTTTCAAACAGGGCTCCTTGAGGGGGGTTCCGGGGGTCCCCAGCCAATTGATATAGGAACCAAATGAACGTTGATGGTGATCTGTAATGATGAGAGTGTACAAATGGATTTAACATTGATGAATTTACTGGTTGGGTCACAGAGATATAAAAACAATAATGGCACCAAGTGCGGATTCGTGGCCTATTGCATATACACAAAGTGGGGGTCCTTGAAATAGATAAAGGTTGAGAATCACTGCAAGAGCCACATCGTAAATAATTATCTTTTATGGGGGTCCCTATAGCGTATCTTTTCAAATGGTCTGCGGGCTAACAAGTATCAATTTGGGGGTCCTTGACATGAAAACATTTGAGAAACACTGTACTACTCGCCCAACTAGGACGGCTTGCCAACCCAATCAGCTTTTAATAATGAAATAATCACGCCAAATACCTCGTTGATGGTCATTAATTATGAGTGATTTCCCATTAAGCGTTGCTTACTGTATTAACGTCACAATAACCCTGGGGCCACACGTTGCTGCAGTTAATCGGGGGATTAAGAGGGAGGCTATATGTGTGTATACGCTCTGTGGGGAGGCATTGTTAGGCTCGCTCACCTCGCCTGTAGTTCCTTCGTACAGATATAGTGCTATTTATAGTCGAGGAACAGCAAGGGAAAGGTTAGCTATCCAATGAAATTGTCTTTAACGACTTCATTATCAAGGGGCGGGGGGTGGGCAAGAGTCCTATCCAGTGGTGGGAAAAGTACTTCCATTTTATGCAAGTAAAAGTCCGCAATTCAAAATGTACTTGAGTAAAAGTGCAAAAGTATTGGTATCAAAATGTACTTAAAGTACCAAAAGTAGTCATTGTGCAGAATGTCCCATTTCAAGTTTTCAAATGTATATAAAAATCTTTTGAAAATATCAGATCTAGATTGGTTATTTTCAAATAAAAACTAAATGTATATAGGGCTGAAGTGGTCATTGCATGTTTTGTAATAATAATCAAAATCTACAAAGTAAGAGTACAATATTTGCCTCTCAGATGTAGTGGAGTGGAAGTAAAAGCATTGGAAATTGGAATTACTCAAGTAAAAATACATCAGAATTGTACTTAAGTACAATACTTTCCACCACTGTGTGTGTGTGTGTGTGTGAATAGGGCCTTAACAATGTCTGTACTGAGGGGAGTTCAATGACCTGACCGCATTAAATTGTGTACAGTAGCTCTCCCACTGGTTTAAATGGGATTGCAATTACAGGCAAGAGAGAAGACCGCACACAAAGAATCGGAATCTTACATAAAAGCGCAACTTGCCTTTGCAGTTTGCACTGTTTGCAGACGGCAACCGTCCTCAGCGTTGATTATTACAGGCTACTTTATCACTACACCACTGTTACGCCATTATTGCGCTATTCAAATAAACACTGACGATCTTTGCTGTGTAGCATCTGAGGCAGAGACCCTTTTTGAGAACATTACATGGGGTTAAAACAATGATGTTCTATGCATTCACAAACTTGAATGGTTAAGTTGGGTAAACGTCTCCGTTGCCCACTGTGGCCAATAGAAACAGTGTTTGGAAGAAAACCGATCTGTAACTGTTGTTTCAGCAAATAATGGCATACTATTTTTGAAGGCACCACGCGTCATCGCAGTCCACAATTCTGTGGAAAGCTGAGTGCTAATTTAACTGGTGTGCAAATATAGCATTTGTTAGAGTTACGAATGGATAAATGAACACGCGTTATATTAGGTTTAGATGATTTTGCTGTGATGTGTTTTAAAAGATGTGCAGCAGCAGCGGTACAACGTCAATAACATTTCGGCCACTCAGTGATACATCATTAAAAGGCAATCACTGAAAAGAAAAGCTGGCGCCTTCCATAGATAAACTCTCTTATTCTGACTTACAGTATAGCCTGGGGCTGCCTACAGCTCTGGGCTAAGTGTATAGTCAGTATGAAAGCACCCATACAGTCACTTCAAACAACAACTTTCAACAAACTGTTGTGAGAACTAAGTGCGGAGTGCGCTGGAGGCTGGCTGATCAAAGATGATCATTATGATCTGGGCCGGGCTCGGCCTCGCAAAAAAAGATTACAATCTCAATGCGTTTCGACTGGTTAACTACCCACACGGAAAGGACTTATATGTTACATATATGTTAGACATATATGTCTAACATATATGTAACATATAAGTTTCATATAAGTCCTTTCCGTGTGGGTAAAGGTTAAATAAAATAGATTCAACAATATGATAGATATCATCACTTCTGAAACATCTATAGCAGGGGTGCCCACACTTTGTTTTACTTGAGAGCTACTGGTACTTTATAAATGACCAGCTCAACAATATCTACCTACCCAAAACATTATTATCCCATTGATGAAAACAGCGGCACTGGCATTACTCATTTGGAATGGGAAATAGAGGGGGGAAATGAAGGAAATAGAGGGGGGGAATTAATGGGAAATAGAGGGGGGGAATGGTATTCGTATGTTGTTTTTTTGTATATAACTTTACTTTGTAATGGTTAGTAATGATGTTTGTGTTGTATGTTGCATTGTGTTTGAGCTGACAGGTGGCAGACCCATTTTGATGTAAATCAAGTCAGCTTAATTCAAGTGGCAGATGCCAAACATTGTTTTTTATATTTAAATTATATAAATATATTTTTGGCTGGGGCATGTCATGGACTCATGTGGTCTACCTGCACACACAGCCTTTGTGATCTACTGGTACATCGCAATCTACCTTTTGGCCAAGTAAAAGAGCCACGTGGCCCATAAGTCAAGAGTGATATCTCTAATTTTTCTGTAGCATGAGACAGCTTGATGAACAGGTAACTTGGCACTGGTCCGACCTCCTGTTAGTCCGACTCGCCTCATTACTATCCCTAACCCTAACCGCACACAAAGCCATATAGTCGGAGTAATGGAATGTTGGAATTATGGGCAGTCTAAGTACACCCCCTGGACATGACGCTATAGGATACCTCGGGGACAAAGGGCTACTACACTCACATTACCCCCACTTCAGCCCTCGATGGGAACAAATGGCACGGAGAAAGTGAAAAAAGTCTCAACTATCGCCACAAGAGCACCAACATTTAGAAGCAAAGGCTACTGGAGGAGCGCTAAATCGGTGAAACATGCTGGTGAAGTGTTACATTTCTGCGCTTTTTATCATTTTCATTTCGTGGTATGTGGAATCCCGACCCTTAGAAAAAGAGAGAGAGAGAGTTACATCGCTAGCATAGGCTCCCATTGTAAGAATGGAATGTGGAAGTTCTCATTCTATTTGAATGAGGAAGTTCCAGTGTTTGGAACTACAGCTAATAGACCATATTCACACTGCCATGTAGGATGTTTGAGGGTGCGTGAAAACTTTGTCCTGACACAGACATTTAATGCAATTGATAATGAATGGCCAGTTTTACGTCATTATCCCAACACAAACATTAACTTAAATAGCATTTTATGTAGACATGGCACTCTATAGTAGTGCATACGCATAGTTTCATTATACATATTCCACTATTAGGTGCTTAGCTTACATATAATTCATGATGACTATTTTTATGTATTTGATGTATTACCATGTTTTTGTTCTTGCATACTGGAAATCGCTCTGGATTAAGAGTGTCTGCAAAATGCCTAAATTATAATTAAATGTAAATTTTGAGTGTTTGTCTCAACACAGACATTAAAGACGTGGTGCATTTATTGTAAGGTGGCAAGATGGCTGCCGTGTGAATGTGGTCTATATAGCACCTCGCTTTGCGACAGGATCAAAGCGTGTCGGAACTCTCTCTCTATGGGTCTCTGGTGGAACCCAGCAGGAACTATCTGAAACAGCTGTCACAATGAAAGGGGCGGAACACATTTATTCTAATTAACAGCAGGACAGAGATGGTATGCACATGTTTTCTTTTGTTTCTCTAACTATACTCATTTGGCACAGTTTACAACAAATGGGTTTCACCCTGAATGGGGTACCTTGAAAAACACCGAAAACTGAGCATCTGGAAACCATTTATTGTTAAGTCATTATTCTGTCTGGACAAATCCAAGATAGAAATCAGTTTGACCAAATTTCAACTTGGGTCTGTTTGTTTGTTTTTAGTTATTATTTTTTACCCCCTTTTAATTTCCGTGAGCCAATGTTTAATATCGTAAAATCTAATCACATGCTGAGTGATTTCAAATTGAATCATGTAGTTGTTCTTGTCAGATTCCACTAAGTAACAATTTACTTCAGTTAAGCGCTGGTCTGGAAAAAGTGGAAAGAAACTCTACATTTACAACAAATCTCTGCTGAAATAGCCAAAAGCTCAGATTGTGTCATGGTGAAACTAAAAAGGAGATTGCCTATTTTTGTGCAACAAAGCAAATAAAATAATGTTCAAGTTGTTGAAGGGACACTTCACCCTTTTTGCATAATATGTAATATGTGGTTTTAAATATTTTAGATTTTAGCAGTGTCCATGATGTCACAGACACTGGGCTCACTTCCTTCCATGACTACAATTCCAATAATGCTTTTGTGCACTGCTCCTCCTTGGGAGGGCTGTCTTACAGCGCAGGCACACTTTAGCTGCATCACGAAGATGCCAAAAGCCGTGAGCGGCAGGTGTCTCTTCCAGGTTTTTAGACAGCTGGTGGATGGAAATGAAGCTCCACCAGATTCCCGGAAAAGCTTGCCCCCGTGGCATTCTGCCGCGTGGGTGGAGCTTCATTTCCATCCACCAGCTGTCTAAAAACCAGGAAGAGATGCCTGCCACGAGCGGCTTTCTGCCACGCATGGAAGCCCAAGTGTGTTTACACCTTTACTGAGACAATAGTCCAGGAAGGAATAGAGACCAGTGTCTGTGACATCATGGACCCTGCTAAAATCTAAAATATCTAAAACCACATATTACACACAGATCCCAGGAAAGTGTTCTAAATCTTCTAAACGTCATTAACATATGTTTTAGCATATGGTGAAGGGTGAAGCATGATATATATAACAATATATAAACCCAAGTTACAAAGCCTTTTTGTGAGTGTTTACTGCTTTTGTATTAACTTTTGTATTAACTCTTATATTGTTTTACTGCCCTGTCTATATTTAAGCAAATTGCTCTTTTATTTCATGAACCACTTTTGAACCCCTGTTTTACAATGGTGCTATATAAATAAAGATTATTATTGTGTTGTTATTTTTCATCTGCTCGAACATCGAGTCATGGACAATGCCTGACTTTTTTCTTCTTTTTGTGTGTGACTGAAACCAGATATAGCAATCTAAAAATGTGGTGTATGTCAATCCTTCACCCACTAATATGATAAGCGTGATAGTTGGGTCAAATGGTTACATGGCATCTGGCAACCAAGGGTTCTCCGATGTCCATTGAGGCTTTTTGGTAATTTAATTTAACTGATGCTTAGTTGAAATAATCAGCGTGCAGCGGCTTAAACATATTATAGCATGACTCGCTAATAGTCACCAAGAGACTGGCGGCATCAAATAAAAGTACACAGTAAAACCCTCATTATGAATTTGTCCATTAATGCAGTGTTCAGAGAGGGAGAGAGAGTTGAACTGTTGGCCAGTGGAGTTTCTTCTCTCTTCTTGGCATTGTTGCTGAACATGTTGATTTTCCACTGTGTTTTGCTCTGTATACTTTGAGCAGGGCTTCCCAGAAATGAGAGAGTAGGCAGACCAGCAGGAGAACGGAAATCTACCTCACACTCTGTAATATTTAATTAATGATGAAATAAACAAAAGCCTGCATGGTACTTTGCTTCATGTGACATTAAAACTTCATTCAAAGGTGGGGTATGGTCAACATTTTGATGATGATGTTCTTTCTTTCTTTGCACAGCTCTTTTCCAGGGTTCTTAGAGTTCACCATGAGGCATGGGAAATGGAATACAATAAAGCTTTTATTGTTCAATAGAATATTATTGGTATGAAAACTGTTAGCTGTACTAATACTATTTAGAAATTACACTATACACAAACAGAGCTTTTTTTCCCCTTCTCAAGGCTGTGACAGTGTAGAGTGATGACAGAATGGCAGCAATTTTATGGGTGATCACTTTGATCCGAATTGATTGTGGTGACATTGCCTTTTTGGTTTCTTGAATCCCAATAACGACGATTGAGTTGCTACATCTAGCCTAAGTCGAATCAATTTGCAAGTCTCACTTGGAACTGCAGCATTGCTACAAAGAGGAGATCAATACCATTTTAGGAACTTTCTCTTGAAAGATCTGACAGATCCGTCTGGATTACTTTACTATAGAGATAATGTGTACCGATTTGCGTGATGTTTGGACAAAATTTGTAGGAGTAAGTAAATGCCCCCGAAACATGAAACATGGCCGAGTAGTTTCTGGTGCCAAGAAATACATGGTGGGGCGGACCGTTCTGAGGCCGCTGGATTTGCTGGGGCGACTGTTACGACCGGCGCCGGATTTGACCCTGGGTGACCGTGTTTTGGGGGGCGACTTTGGTATTCCACTGAGCTACCCGAACAGAATTTGCTATAACCATTATTCATCTACACATTTTAAAAGGGTTCAATTTAGCCAACTTTACACATTGTTTACATATTTGTTTATTTTTTTTGGTCTGTTGTAGCTATTCCATCACCCTGTACACACGCTACCTCCGGAGACCCGAGGACAGAAGCACAGCTATTGATTAGAATAGTCAATAAGGTCTAGTTTCCTCCCCGACTATTATACTAATGCACTTAGGGAGACCGTCCCAGCTAGCCTTGCAGCAGGCCAGGTTATAAAGTACACCAGAGCTCCTAAATTATTCACGAGGCCCGCCTCCACACCAGCTTTAGCCCTCCATTAGAGTCAGCATGGAGGAGGGGGGGTGACGATGATGTCACCCAGTCCGATGGAGCCAGACAAGGGCACCTGGGACTGAATGATGGAGTCAACTTTGGAGGCCGCAGTCGCGGACCGCAATTCTACTGGAACTGTCAGTCTGGGAGAAAGATGAACACACTGCCTGCCTCCACAGTTCAGTTCACCAGCAGACCCTGTCAGTTGACACACTGTACTGTGTGAATAGTGTGCATGTGTGTTTGTATGTGCACTCGTATAACTATACTTGTGAGGGACAGCTATCCCTACTAGTAGAATTTTCCTGTGGCTGTTTTATGTTAAGATTTGGGCCTGCCCTATTTTCATCAGTGCCTTACTATCCCTAAACTTCTTTGCCTTTTAAAAAAAAACATAATTGTTTTTCAAAAATGTAAAAGAAATCACACCTGTGAACTGAGCGGTGCAACTATACGTACTAGGCCTCCTCCCTGTGTGTGTGTGTGTGTGTGTGTGTGGCTGCTCAACAGTGCCACCCAGCGGTATTGGTGAGGTGTTGCAGCTGTCGTGCTCAGACATGCAGACATACACAGACAGACGTAGCTGCGTAATAGAGTGGTTAAGCACGGATCAGAAATCAGACTTGTGGAAGTGAAGGGTGCTCTTGCCATCACATTCTGGCCAATCGCAATTTGCGTCTTCACCTTTCCGTCTTCATTTTTCTGTCCTCACTTTTTATCCTCAATATGTAGCCTACTTTGCTCAGCCAACCAAATCATCACAGTGGGGTGATTAGCCAGTCAAATCGTTATGATTCACACAAATACACAAAGCGGGGCATAGGTGGGGGTAGCGGCGTAGCGCCCCTCAAAAAAGGCAAAGTTGTTTAGGAATAAGGGGATTGGCACTGACGAAATGTAGATGTTTAGGTTTAGGGGATAGTCTGAATAAGGCCTGTCTATTGTGCGCAGTGCGCACCAAAGGCTGATCTCCACACTCACCATATGTCACACGGACCTGTTGTGAGCTTGTAGATCAGCCTTTCAGCACGTGACACCAGCACGGCATCGTTGGCAGCGATACTGTGCACTTACAAGGCTCTCACATCCGAGTGCAGTGATGTTTCTACATACTGATGTGACAAATGGGGGGAAATTGTCACCATTTTCTTTTTTATGATCATCATGATGAAAAGGTCCTCACTGCTATCATTTTGTTTGAGGAGGAGAGTACGTGTTGAGGTAAAAGCTGAAGGAACCAAAATGATTCACCCTCCCATTCTAATTTAGCAGAGTGCTTACTGGCAGTGTACAGACATCATTTTTTGAGTCACATTCAAGGATTTGGGTTGGCAGCAGAGCAGCAGCACTTCATAGAGTGGCCTTAATCTCAGTGAAGCCATGTTCGACAATGCGTTGTGAGCTTGTAGATCAGCTATTTTTAAGGGGCGCTTCCAAAGCATGGCTTTTGAAGATGATGTCATATGGCAGCCAAGTCTTTTTTTTTTTTGTTATCAATTGTTTTTTATTAAAGACAAAAAATCACAATAAAACATGGCCAAGTCTTAAGACGTAAATCGTTTGCCAACCAAGTCTATTGACTTTTATGTTTGTATAGGGCACTAAATGACGACGCAAGACGTCATGTGGCCGATATACATACAGTTGTTGGGTGAATGAAAGGAGAAATTAGGATGTCCGCCACATATGACGTAAATTTGTGGCAACACAAACATTAAATGACAGTGAAGGGAAAATTTACGTCATATGTAGACGAGCAAATCTGCTAACCAATCACATAAATTCAGTTGTTAATGAGATGATGTTGATAACAGCGTCCCTCACTTCACATGGGTCTGATTTTTCACCCTGGTTTTAAAATATTGGTTTTGGTTTTATATTTTTCCAATGGAAAGTATTGACAAGAGCTTGTGACTAAATAATAACTTTATATCACTGGATTCATTGTAACAAAGGTTATTCTTTCTGACATAATGTACAGTTTTAATAAATCGTGAAACAATTACTTTTTCCCGCCCAAATATTGATTACAGGTAGTTTCGAACACCGCTCGGGTCCATACATAACCAAGGACCGAAAACTATCCGTTTCATAAAATAGGCTTCAGTCCCCTGTCACACCCAGACAACAAAGGAGATGATGTGAGTGACCCCAGAGGTAGATTTACAGCGTGTCAGCAGGCCTCCCCTCCTCTGCTTCCTAATGCCCCCAGGATTTATAACGACATGAAGAAATGTTTGCCTGGGTGGGTGGGAGCCTGTCTGACTCACTGACTGACCGGATCAAATTACAACACACACCAGAAGGAAGAGAGAGCCCCCATGCAATATGATAGACCTAATTGTATGGGATCATATTGTTTAGAATTGCTCAGGCATAACCAAGCACACTATTTTACGACTATATTTGAGGGAAGGGAGATATATATTATATATATATAACATCTGTATAATGGAGTCTCCTGTCAACGACGGCTGAGTAGACAAGCAGTCTCCTCATGTGGGAGCGTAAAGCCTTGGGAGTCGGGACACAGTCTTCTTGTCGTGGATGTAGTAGTGTGTGTGTGTGTGTGTGTGTGTGTGTGTGTGTGTGTGTGTGTGTGTGTGTGTGTGTGTGTGTGTGTTGATGCGCCATCCTGTGAGAGGGTTATCTAATAGTCCAATAAACAGGCTGTACACTTAAAATCATGGATTCACACGATCTGGCATTTATTGATTGCCCATAATTATCCCAAATTGAATGGTCATGTGATATACATATGAACAGCAAAGACACATATGAAAGCATATACGACCTGTATACATTACGAATCAGATTCGATCATATCAGTCCGCAGATCGGGGGGCCCCTCGAAGCACAGGACAGACGCTTGTCGGTCTTGGAGAATTCTGACGTGTATCTTTTTTCCGACACTATATACTAGCAATCTTTCTTGTCACTCTGTGACCTTGCTTGGGCCCAGCTCGGCTGCACACTCTTAAAGTAATAGTGACTGCTTAAAGGGTCTACTTTCCCCCATCAGTGTACTGTGTGTATATATATATATATATATATATATATATATATACCGGGTATATATATATATATATATACACACACACACACACACACACACACACACACACACACACACACACACACACACACACACACACACACACACATTTTTATTATTATTATTATTAATACAATAAAATGAAAATCTACACTTGATACAAAATTGCTGTTGGACCTGATCTAAAAGCTTCACTAGCTGGCAGCCCCAGAGTCCATGCTGCTCTTCACACCGAAACACTCCTTAGACTGAAAATGTTGGCGAACGATTGGTGCTTGCGGAAAGGCCATGGGTCACAATAGTCCTTAATCTGTCGCTTAGATTATATACTGTACTGAGAGGTGACATTTTGGCCTGAGCGTGAAGCTCACTCTATACTAGTATAGAGGAAAGGTCGTGGGGTCACTTAATAGTGAGGGTTCTAACATCAGGGAGCATAAGTACACTCAGCAGGTTCTATGGCAATGTGCCCGTTGGATTTTGTCATTTGACATAGCTTGTGAGGAATGTTTAGCCTTAAGGGCCCTATAGAACAAAGGCCATGGAGTCACCAAAATCAGTAGGGTTCATCCTTGCTTGGGCACATGGTTTTGAGATATCATGCAGATAGTACCAACGCTGGTGGATATAAAAAAATATGTATTGTCCTGTCACACTTTTGTTTAATTTTTACCTGGGTGGTCCTTAACCACAGTTTAATAATTGTGCGTGCCCCTGGCTATAGAGACGACAGTGTTTGTGTTAGTGAACGTTTCTTGAGTACCAATTAGCCTATCATCGTTGTTAACACCCAGTCAATTGTGTTTGCTACGTAATTTATAGCCAACTTACTGTAATCACCACACACAACATGTCTTGTCACGTCATGTCACATCTTGACGTGTCGCCTGAGGACGAGGATCGCACACTCGCTCCCCGTTTTGAGATAAGATAAGCCTTTAGTGGTCGCCGGAGGGAATTCAGGTGTCCTACTGCATTTATCATCAGAAATGTAAATGTCCATTCACACAAAAATGCATGACCGAAAAAGGCATAGGCTGAAGCATAGTGCTTATTCTTTGCCTATCCGTATTATATGTCATTTAAAAATAAAATTAAGATTAAAATATACTACAAGAAAGAAAGAAAGAGAGAGAGAAAGAAAGAAAGAGAGAGAGACATTTGTTAAGAGGGAGTTATGGGTGTGCTCCTCTGCTGGTAGTGGCAGTACTGCTCCTCTGCTGGTAGTGGCAGTACTGTACTTTTTTTCAGAATCTGTATTTTGAGTATTTGTACTTTTAGACATTTACTCCACTACATTTTCAAAGACAAATATTGTACTTTTGACTCTCACTATTTTTCTAGGCAGGAGGAAAGGGGCATAATTATGTGAATTAACCACTGCCTTTAATAATATATAAGTATAGTGAAAATAGCAGATCTACAAGACTGTAGATCTGAACAGTGTGTGGCTGGGGTGGTGAGAGTCCTTGACAATACAGTATACACCAGTTCTTGTATGTAACCCAGAAACTTTACAAAACCCTGTGAATTTTTCTGATTTTATTAAATGTTTAAATTTTTCACGTTTCATCATAAGCACCTCTGAAGGAGATAATAAAACTCATATAAAAGCTAAGTTAGTCGGTCTACAAGCCAACAGCATGCCGCGTTGTCACACTTTGCGAGCTTGCGGATCGGTTGTTTTCGCGATTTTCAAAAAGTTTGAAAGTATAACGTCTGAGTTCTGGGAACAACCTCCGCCTGAGCAGGGCCCAAATTATGTTCTGAGAACCTTATCTGAAGCTGAGCATGTGTACTAGTGTGTAACGTATAGGAAACAAGTCCTGGACCCGTGAAATATGTTAAACAGCGCTGCACGGTTCACTTAGTTCTGGTAGCCAAAAAGAACCAGTGTATTCCTTGGAGGAAGAAGGCAAGCTCACCTCCTCCGACGATGTGCTGGGCTGACCCCAGTCTCTGGAGTGCTTTCTACTCGTGGGTGGTGGAGCTCTCATACCAGGCTAGGATGTGCACAGAAGCCTCTTCTTACTTCTTCCGCAGGACCATTCTGGTCAAACAGAGTCAGGGTTCTGGTATTGTGCATGTTGGCTCACTGGAATCACTCTACCACACACTACACCAGTGGGTCAATGGTTCCTTGAGGGTTCAAAATGGCCCTGTAAGGGTGTGTAACTCTGAGAGTGTACAATGGGAACCAAATGGCCCCGTAGCGGTGTGTAACTCTGAGAGTGTACAATTGGAACCAAATAAACCCTTAAGGCTCATTTGGTTCCATTTATACTCTCATAGTTATGGGGGCCATTGAAATTAATTTGAGGACCACTGTTCTGGCTGCACTGCATGGAACAGAGTAAGAGGCCCAATTTCTTTCCAATACGGCTGCTGTGCATAGAGCTTATTTTGAAGTTGTAGAAGGATTTGAGGTGGTGTGTAATGGCCAATTTGAAAAATCCTCAATGACGTGTACAATGAGGAACTTGAAATCACTGACTCTCTCCACTGCTCTCCACTGTGTAGAAAATGTGTAGGTGGTGAACAAGACTCTCTCTAAAGAAGGCTGATCTGTTCGGCTGCTTAAGCCTCAGTCATCACCACAGGATTTCTCTCATCACTGACCCTTTTTCTGACTGATTTGTCCTTCACAAAAACACAAAAAAAGCTTTAGTATAGCTACAATCCTTTTGTGAAATGATTTTTCAGTTATGATTATCTTCTAGTTGGCGCTCACCACCTTCATAATGTGATGTTGATTAAATGAATAAACACAAACAAATCAATTATAGGCTACAGTTTGTACTACATATTATTACAGAATTATCTAGAACGCAAAGTGTGCCTGTGAAGCAATTCTTGTCATTATATGATCGCCTTTGTTGTTGTTGTTATGATGGTTATCGTTGCTACGTTCATTATATCATTTCATAATTTAATAATACTTACGGCAATCAGAATTGCCATGAGTACTGTGAGTACTTATTTTGCCCTAGAAACCTCAAACCTTCTAATCCTCTAACATGCCTAGTGCTGTCACACGGCACAGCGGTGTCACACAGATCTACAAGCTCACAATGCATTGCATATCCGCATTGTGAGCTTGTAGATCGGCTATTTTCACAATGCATTGCATCCCTGCATTCTGAGCTTGTAGATCGGCTATTTTTGATGATGGAGCATAACAAATCAGGGTTTACAGTGTGAGAATCTGAGATGTGAAATACAGCTCATTGCTCTGCTGTATTATTCAATACGCATTTAGACATGACCTTGGTTGGAAAGAGAAGATGACCATCAGGCCTGTTACAATTATTATATAAGCGCCTGATCGCAATTATTGGAATAAGCTATTTCTTTGTATATTTAAGTTACTATTTTAAAGCTTCAAATCTAGTCCTATAATTTTGATTGATGGTCACAGGCGCGAGTTTATGGCCATTTGAATGTTAAACACTGCTGTAGTGCAAGTGTGCAATGTAGTATTTTTGGTGTGACTATTCTCATACCAGACCCGTGAACAGTGTTTGTGCAAGCCAGGTTTGGTACAGATTGGAGAAACTGAGCACCTGTGCCCCCTTGGGGCCCCTTACTGGGCACCTCGGGGTCCCTGACTGGGTACCTGGGGCCCCTGACTGGGTACCTGGGGCCCCTGACTGTGCACCTGGGGGCCCCTGGTGTGACTATTCTCATGCCAGACCTCTTTGCAGTGTTTTTGAGTTTTGTGCGGATCTGAGCCCTGTGCAATGTTCAAAAACACAATTACATCATTAATCACAACAATTAGTATAATTTCATCACAGTCATGAAATTATATTAAATGGGCCTTGCTTAGTTGCTTACCATTCATTCTTTTCGTGGAGAGATGAGTTTGGTGAACTGGAATAAACCAAGAAGTAGTGCCCATTCACACCTGGCTCAGCACCACTGTTCAAGGCACAATAGGAGCCTTTCTTTCCTCCATTTGACATAGGGTGTTAAAGGTCAGTAAAGTTCAGGAAACACATCAATTTTATTTGAAAATCTATAAATTGTGAAAGTGAATGCCCCTGTGTTTATCTGAACTTCACACGGTTCGTTCCCACTTGCCAGCTGCCAAAGCACAGCAACCATAACATTGCCACACCGTTGGGCTGGCTGTTTGACTACATTGTTACTGGAGCCAGGCCCATGCCACATTGTTGGGTCCAATGAGTCCAGGACCTCTGATTACCTATGTTTTTAGTTTTGACCCATATTTTGCAAAAACATAATCAATTAGTTGTGTTGCTCATACATTTTTCTAACAAAATTTAACTTTTGCACAGATAAAAATAAAGAGCCCAGGATCAAATTAGATGATTGACACAGGGGTCAAAAACGGGTTACAAAATCGTGGGATAAAAAAAATAATATATATAAAATAAAAGGCTTTTTAATGTTTTCATCAGAATAATGCATTGGTTTCTTTTTCCTTCGTTGCCTATTTCTTGGAAAAAATAACATAATCTGAACTATGCACAAAAAACGTCTTTCACCCACCTTTTTACTTAAAAGACAATAAAGATGATATTAAAACGAAGACATGCAGGCAGAGTGGATGAGAGGTGAAAAAGGGCATTGGCTGGTACACGGTGCACTTGTTAAATCAGTGTCTATCTTGGGTGATATTTAGACTGACAAGGAGCTCCAAACTTTTGACTCTGGTCTGGGACAATAATTCACTTCTGGGCGAGCTGTGTTGCTGAAATTCTGAAGGGTTTGAGGCCGTGCCTTGCATTCTTTCTCTAACCTCAGAGCTGACTTGAATTCACTTAATGGGGATAGCTTGGATAAACATATAATAGGACAGAGGTATTTGAGCTTTTGGAGTTGGAATATCTGAGACAATGATTTTCCCCTTGTACATCTTTAAATGTATTACAAATAGTCAAAGTGCACAGTAAAATTCAGAGTGTAAAGCATCTTCTAATATAGATTATTTTTTCACTCTGCATTACATTTACACTGAGAATGTTTTACGTAAAATGATGGGTTCCCCTTTACTGGACTCAACAGATATACAGTATATAATATTGTAAATATTAAACTACTTCTACACCCCCAGGGCTCTATACTAGCTAGGCCCCACCCCATTTTCACTCTACAAAACAAATATCTTCAGAGAAATTAGCAGATCTACAAGCGCACAATTCCACATTAAAAATGTACAGAAGTAGTGGCATCAAAATGTACCACAGTACCAAAAAGTACTGCAGAATGTCTCATTACAAGTTTTCAAATGTATACATCTTTTGAAAATAGCAGTTTCAAGCTGTTGAGCTTCCAGATCGGATATTTTCAAATGGCCAAAATGTATTGGGTTGAAGGTTAGTAATGGTTTTCAAATAAATATAGTGGAGTAATGTACAATATTTGGAACCGAGATGTAGTGGAGTAGAAGTAAAAGTATTGGAAATACTCACGTACAAATACCTCAATTGTACTTAGAAAATGTATTACTTTCCGCCAGTCACACGACTGAAGCCGTCCCTGACAGCTGTGAGTACAGTTTGGAGCTCCACACAGGAGGAAGCTGCCTTGTAAACCGATATGGCTGCCCAGTCATGACCTCAGCTTTCAAGCATGAATACACAGCAAGATCCATGAATTTAAAGCCTACTTTCCAGAGTCTAACAGACTAATTATTAAATGTCTCCAAAAACAGAGGGAATAGTTCTGGAAATATGCAGCATGCCCCTATGTTTTTGTATATAGTCTAACACAGTGGTTCCCAAAGTGGGGTCCGGGGACCCCCAGGGAGTTCCAGGGGGGACCCATCTATTTTGTTCATGTTCATAAAGTGCTAAAGTGTTTAAAGCAGTGGCTCCCAAACTTTTTCATGTCAAGGACCCCCAAATTGACACTACTTAGCCCGTGGACCCCCATTTGAAAATATATGCCAGGGACCCCCATAAGAGAAGACGTACACATTTAGACGTCTACATTTATGATGAAAAACAGAATTTAATGTATACAAGAGCACCAATAATTTCAGATGAGTGATTTTTAACTTTAAGGACCCCTTTAACCCTGTAGCTAATTTGTTGCATTTGTAAACCCTCAGACCGCAAGGGGTACTGGACCCACATTTTAGAAATGCTCAGGCATAAACACTTTAAGAAAGCATTCTGTAGTAGTGCTTCTGAACGTCAGGAAATATACAAGTTGCCATGGGATCAAGTGTATTTATTGACAGGTTTGCAGAAAGGACAGGAATACAGAAACCCCTAGCCAGTTTCCAAATTAACTATATACAGTCAAGCCGTCATGAATGATGGCCTTGAGCCCAACAACTGCCATTACTAGATTTCTAAATGTATCAAATATACCTCAGTCAAGCCGTTGACCATATCAAGCTGTCATGAATGAGTGATTGCCTACATTAGAAACAATTGTGAGCAGTGTCTAGGGACATGGCAGGTGGTCATGTAGTGCTAAGCCCTAAGCTGTGGATGGGCTAAAGTGACAACAGCTCTCCCTCTGCCCATTAGGCTTAAATAACTGGTTAAATTGAGCTAGGGCTTCTGATTAGACTGCATGCCATGTTCTTGATACACGTGCTACAACTGTTAAGATAAAGCCCAAAGACATGTCCTGCAAGTTCAGAACTTGAAACCTTGGAAGACTACAATCACATAATAGGTAAACTTGCTTTCCAGTCAGTGCAATGTTGCCACCTTGTGTTTACTTTGAAGCTCAGGGGATCAGTCTAGTCACTCCCCAGCAACATGACTTTACAGCACATCTGTCCTGGAAGGCACAAATGAGGTAGAGAGTCTGGCTCAAAACGGTGGAATGGATATGACCCCTTAAGTCAAGCGTACTTTCAGATGGTCACTTTAGTAAGGCCTTTGAGCAGTGCGCTTGGACACCAGATAGATTGTTGTGTTATAGCATCCTCTAGTGGTAGTACAGACATGGTAAAATATCCATTTGGGGTAAAAGATTTATTTAAAAAAATTCTTGCACAAAAGAGAAATCTTCAGAAAAATGTGCTAAAATAAAACATAGGCATCCACAAAGGTAAATCTTTCAGACAAATTGTGGTAAAATATAAAATTGGAACAAACTTTACAACATTATAAACAATTGCACATGGTGCTAAAAAAGCTCACTTAGTGGCTTGCTTTGCAAAGTCTTTGATCAGTGGTGTCTTGAGCTGTGGAATGGTGGCAATCTTCATCTGCTTCTGACTGCTGTATTTGCGGTACACGGACTGAAAGAAAATAAAAATATATGATTAATTAATGGACTTTAGCTGAGGCCTTGTGATTAGAGACTTTGGATGAGTAGTAATCTTACCAAATGCTTGGTCCTGCCTTCAGACACCAAGATGACATTCTTGGCAATGTGTTGCATCACCGTTACCAGATCATCCTCTTTGTAGTTCATGTAATGCTGCAGCGTCTCATCCTACAGGTAACGAGAAACACTGATCAAACAGCACTCTAAAAGTTTGGGCTAAACTACCAGTAGCCATTATTTCCTTATCAATTATTCTATGATCAGTTGACAGCACTCCTTCCATGTGTGCCATGTGCATCAATTACTCCCCAGTGACATTAGTGACATTGTGAAGACTGGCTAGGCTGGCATGGCAGCAAGCCTGCTGCTTTGAAAGCAGTTCCATGTTGCTCCCCTCTCCCATCCAGTCTAAGCCCATTTGTTGAGTTTAGTGCAGCAACCAGGCCATGGATGTGCATCTTACCCATTCACCGCATTTGAAGACCTTGAGGGTGAGGGCCATCGCAGCACTGGCCAACTGTGAAGGAGGGATGTGGACCATATCATAGTCTATCATGGTGAGCTCCATGAAGTACTTTGCCAGGGTGTGCTGTTGAGCAGTTACCTTCAAAAAAGAAAACAAACATTTGTGTACAATGTTATTTTTTTCAATTTCAGAAGATTGTAATATTCATTTAACTCCATCTGCAAGCATGGAAAATTGTCAACTGCACCCTGTAGAGACATGATACCTGGCAGATTTTTGAGGCCCTCCTGAGGAACTGGAGTGGGAGAGGGCGGCCAAAGGTAAAGCCCAGTGCAGTGAGGATCTGCCTCTCCATAGCCCTGATCTGGGCAGTAGTGTATGCTTGGTCGGTCACATGGGTGAAATCTGTTATTTCTGGAGGGTACATCTCCTCGTACTTTGACGCAATGAACATGGCCGTCACGCCAACCAGCTGAAGTTTTGTCTTTGGCACTGGGTTGTCCTGTAGAAAGCACAATTAATTTCAAAGAGTCAGTGTTGTAGTACATTTATAATGAATTTGAATTGCATTTTTTATGGCGCTTTTCTATGCACTACCTTTAATGTGACATGCAGGTATCCATTACATAGTATTGCAGACCTACAAGCTCACAACATGCTAGATCATGTGTTGTGACCTTGTGAAGTTTTGCACTTCTTCCACTGCCAGAGTAGCCCATGACATGTGAACAGAAAGTTACCTGAAGGAAGCGGTCAATGATGGCCACCGTCATGTACATAGTCTCCTGGAGCAGACGGAACTTGATTTGGACCAGCACAAGCCAGTCAATGAGGACTGCACGCATGTTGCCCGTCACCTCCTGTCCTTCCATATACCTTGCTTTCACAGACTGATCAACCTGAAGAGAAAATACACAGCAATTTTTAAGTCTGTACATCATGAATATTGTAAGGAAACTGTACCATCCATAATCAGTGAAGCATTTAACCTATGCAGGCAACCAATTGTGAGCATGGCTAAATAGGGCAAGGCAGACATCTTGAGCTTAGATCATATTGACAATTGCCGTTTTATGCCAAGAAAAAAAAGAGCCATGCTACTTTATTGAAAATCGGTTCCATCGTCCCCCAGGAAAAGAACGAACACCGCTGCCCAACATACCTCAAGTTGCCGAAGGTAGTTGTAGATGTCCTTGACGTATTCACTGCACAGCATAGGGTTGTCATAGTCATCAGCATCTACGTCTTTGATGTTCAA
This sequence comes from Protomyctophum bolini, assembly GCF_963924005.1. Classification (NCBI taxonomy): domain Eukaryota; kingdom Metazoa; phylum Chordata; class Actinopteri; order Myctophiformes; family Myctophidae; genus Protomyctophum; species Protomyctophum bolini. Next base: position 13,094,920 of record NC_137883.1, read on the forward strand.
GAGGACATCCGAGAAGGCTTGGCAGAGGTCTGCTGGCTCACAGCCAGATGTCTCCATAGGAGATGCGGGTGTAGGAGAGGGCGGTGGGGACTCAACAACCTGCAGTACAGGAGAACCCAAAGAGTCAGTGTTGCATACACAACTTGAGCGGACCATACCCTCTGAAAGTACTGTAGCAATACTCACATTTTACTAAAGTACTTATCTTGTACCAAAAGTTACAGTACTCATTATGCACAGTCCCATATTACAGTGCCAATTTATAATCCTTAATAGCAAGTTCAAAACAAGTGTTCACAAAGCAGCCAGTCAAATATTCAAAGTATTATAGGGCTGAAGTAGTGCATACATGAAAGCCTGCAATAATCTAAATGCAACTACGTTTTTTTTTAAGTGAATAAAGTATAAAACATTGAAAATGGGCAGTTCATTTCCACCACTGGTAAAAGGATTTTAAAATTGCCACTGCTCAGGTACAAGGCAGCAAATGCAACTTAGAAGTGAGTTTGTGTTATGCTATAATGGTGCCAACAGGATACATGATTAGAGCCCCATGAGAAGTTACAGCCAGCAGGGTGCAGCTTACTTTAGTGCAATTGGTTACTTAATATGAACTAGGTTTTCCCCAACAACGAAGGGGGGGAAAAGAAAGTCTCATTTACCTGCACTTCGGGCTCAGGCTTAACTTCAGGCTTTATAACAGTTGGGACAACCTTAACCTGGACGGTGTTTTTAGCCTCCGGTTTAACGGCCTGCTGATGAAACAAAATGGGCTTGGTTATTTAGGCATGACGTTGGAAATACGTAAATATGTAGCTAGGCTATAGCGTTAGTTCATGGTTTACCTTTTTCGCATCCAGTCGGGTAACAATTTTTCCAGGAGCGACGTTCTTGATCTCAGCCAGGGCTGTTCGGGGCCTTAGCGTAGGCTTGGTGGCTTCCATTTTCTTGCCAGCAACAGCAATGTTTTCTGCCTGACGGTTCTACGGATAAAAAGACGGTTTGTTTCTCCAGTTAAAAAGTTGCATGATTGAAAACAAGCACACATAAATTAAAACTAGTTAAGAGGCAGTTAGGGAGAATTCCCGTTAACAGGCATCGGCATTTGTACAATTTGTACCTTTGCACGACGACAGAAGTGACAATAATCGTAAAGGACATGAAAGCAGCTAAACGACAACGTTGACTAAGCCACATAAAGTAAATATTAAACAAGACAATATCGTAAAAGAGAAATCAACTCACTCGGGACACTCGAAGAGCCATGGCGTCTGTTGTGTGTTCTTCTGTTGCGTGATTCTCAGCTGCTTGGAAGACGGTGGTGATCAAATGACTACAGAGAGACGCTGTACAACAGGGAGAGGCACGTTGGGATTTAAACCCCGCTTGCTACAATTTCATTGGCTGCTTCCCAAACAAGCTCGCATCTGATTGGTCTGCAACGGGCTAGTCTGAATGCGTTACCATGACGACCATAAGGGGCGATGACGACTAGTTTCTCGGATCACGTGTAGCGGCTGTGACCCAATCAGGACGCATGGTTTCCCTTGACAAGACCCGTATGCGGAAACCCAGCCGAAACCAAGCGGTTTAATCATAGGTTTAATTGGGGTTTAATTTCATATAGAATTATAGGGAGAATAATATAGATAGAATCTAATAATATAAGGTATATTTAAAATATATTTATTTTATATTTGATTAAAGTTCAATCTTTCCAGTAGTTGAGCCTTATTCAATTTTTTAACTCTATGTAGTTTATATTTGTATTTGTGTTTCTACCAGTCGTCCCAGCAGATGGTGCTGTTTGTCTGATTAAGATATCCTTCATTCTTACTACTATATATTTTATATATATATATATATATATATTTTTTTAATTCAGATCTAGATTTTTTTACGTTATTAATAAACAAATAAGATTCAATGATATACTGTAATATGATAAGTAGATACATTTACAACTGCCGCTTTGTGACCCACCCCAGTCCAACAGCTCTCTGCACAATGCACATAATTTCTGTTTGACACATAATTTGATTTTACTCTGTTTAATGGTGAACTGTTTTACAAAATCTTTACACAGTTTAAAATAGTTTACAGCAGTGGTTCTCAAACATTTTCATGTCAAAGTAACTAGTAACTAGTTGTATTAATTCAAGCAAATGAGTAAAGTACAATATTTGGAACTGAGATGTAGTGGAGTAGATGGAGTAGTAAAACTATTGGGAATTGGAAATACTCAAATAAAGTACAAATAGGTCTACTGTACCTCATAACTTTCAGCTTTTAGGTTGTTATTAGACAAAGTAAAAGGTGAGTGTTTTACGACGATTTATTTATTAATATTTACTATAGTTTATACTAGAACCCAGGAAATTACATCTGGCCACAAGATCACAGGATCTACTAAATGTGAAGGTACTAGTGGGAGGCCATACTACTGTGTGTTGTAGCCTCAATATGTCAGTTTGTCACATTCAATAGACTCCATGGCCAGATATAATTTATTGTGATGAGCAGATATGAGTTAGATAAGTTGTAGATAACTCAAATGAGTTGACCTCAGGCTAAAGTTCTGGTTACCAGGTCTACCCACTCAGCTATGGCAGCCGCCCCGGCCCATCAGGCGTCTCATCTCTTCAGAATTATTAACTTCACGTTTAATAATTTAATTTTTTCTCTCTCTCTCTTAATGGTCACTCCGGGGCTCCGTACTACAATAATTAGGTAATCAGGAAATTCATTTTCAGGATGGGATACCGACTGTATCCAATCAGGAGAGAGAACTCGTACAGGTTATTTACAGGATAACATCATAAAATTGAACCTGAGAAATGAGCAGGCCGTCGGGCCTTCTCTTCCCTGACCCAGCTGTATAAACGTATTTTCTGTTTCTTGAGAGACATTGTGAACAACAATCTGGTACCTTCCACTTTCAAAACAAATATGGCTAAATTATCCTTTTACAACCCGGCCACCCAGGCGTGGAATGCCCTGACCCCCTCCCTCAAAAAATGCAGATCACTTACATCTTTTAAAACAGGCCTGAAAATCCACCTTTCAGCAGGCCCACTCTGTACATACATTTTAATTTTTTTCCTGAATTGATTTAGTTTATTTTATTTTATTGATGATATTGAATTTTGTTGTTATTCTCCATGTCATGTATATGAATTGATTGCATAGGGTCTAAATGGAAACAAGACCACAATGACTTTTCTTTTGGTGCTATCACATTTGAACTGAATGTTTGACTGCACTCTGTTGCAGATTTTACATTTATGTTCAATAAACTATTATCAATTAACCAAAAACACACACACACACACACACACACACACACACACACACACACACACACACACACACACACACACACAATTTAAAAAACAAATCAATGTGATCAACTGTTCAACATCATTTGATCATCTATTTATAACACGGAATATTCTGAGAAAATAGCACGTGACCACGCAAGCTCCTCCCCGAAGCCCATGTGTTCCAATCAATGTGGTCGTCAAACGTCATCACAACGTGATTGCGGCCGGGCAACAAAGCCGAACAAAACTAGTCGGAGCAGCAGGGAAGGAACAACGTAAAACACAGAGACAAAATATATATAATATATATATATATAGAAAAGCTGAGCAGCAGGTATATATGGACTTAAAGTTATATGTGTGATAAACGGACTTGTCATGCATGGGACCTTAATTTCTGACGACAATTAAGAAGGACAAGCAGAAGAACAAGACAGCGGAGTGAAGTCACAGCCTCCTCACAGAATAACCAAATTTGGTTATACAGGTCAGCCATCGGAAGTTTCTACTACTACCCCACACACACACACACACACACACACACACCACCAACAGTTGAATGAATTGTGAACAAAAACAAGAAACGATGTTGTAATTAAAAGTACGATGCATCAAGTCACGTTTAGGATGATGGATAGTAGTACTACTAGTAGTTGTAGATTGTTTTCCCAGTTTTAACACGTGTCCTCTCTCTCTGATCTTTAATGCATTTTTTATTTTAGCTAAATGGAATCACATTGTTCCAACATTGCCATATGTTCTTTGTTCGTTCATAAAATGCATTTCCAAACGCTATAGCCTACTGTATTAAACATTGATATATATTGAAACTGACACAGTGAGTGGGCATTCCTTGCAAGCAGCTAACATTAGCTGGCTAGTGTGAGTCTGTGAGAGCCTGCCTGCCTACCAAGCATAACTGTCTTTCTTAGCACAACGCTAACACCCCAGCACTCGCCTGCTACACCCCAGTATTAACACCCTAGTAACCACTTATTACACCCAGCGAACCCCTCCTGGTGCCCGCCAGATAAACGCATCGCTGACGCTGTCCCCTGCTTTCTGAGGTGAAGTTGAGTTAGCCTGAGTTAGCCTCTTAGCAGGAGCTAGCATGACTCAGTGTATTTAAAGAGCTATAGCAAGCGCCCCCCCCCCCCCCGCCGAGAAATTATAAATGCAAATAGCTAACATTTGGTTGGCTTCTTTCTAAGTGAAGTGTTGATGCTTTTATTTTTACATTAACACAGTCAGAAATATTAGCTTTTATTTTCATAGTGTACTTTAACTCAGCAGTTATCAAAGTGGCCAAGTGGGGATACTAAATCTTGTATGGGGGCCCCTGGCACAAAATATATTCAGATGGTGATCAGTGGCCAAATAGATACATATTTGGTGGTCTTTGAGATGAAAAAGTTTGAGAAACCCTGCTTTGACCTATCATGAACGAGGCAACAGCAACACACCACCATACCATATCATTCTAGTTGTTTCTTGTAGTTTCTGACTGTTGAGCTTGTCACTGACTCCTTAGTTATTTTATTTATTAACAGTTTGCAGAATTACAGTACATTTCAAGTACAACTCAACACAAAAACTGTTAACTGTGAGTGGACGACACCATAAATTACACTTGTTTACAATAGGGCCCACCATTTTCAATTCATCAAACCATTTAGAGACGTACGATTATGAATATACACTTCTATATACAGCAAGTCCTTTACTTTGACTTGCAACACTTGCATTCCATAATGTCTGCAAACAGGACCACGTTGGTCGTGTGTGTTTGTTTGTGTTTGATCACGGGGTGTTCTTGTAACGTTGCCAAAGCTTCCTGGAGTAGGGCTTCCAGGATTGCCTATAAATAGTCATCTGAGCTCTCAACAGCCATCCACTGACAGTAATGGCTGGAGACTTGAGCTTGCGTGCATGTTTTGAGACCGGCACGGGTGGGTGTCACATTGCAACTCTTGTGACAACTTAGAGTGAAAGCTAATTCCAGACCCTTGCCATGTGAGGCTGGTTGTTGTGCCAGTCTGTGCTGCATGAACAGTGGAGTCAGGGGGGTCACACCATGCAGATTGAAGTTGTTGCTTAGTTTCTGGGGAAACCCCTGAGGTACTTGTTGTTCCAAGGACTGATGTTTAAAATGTGGCGTGCGTTGGTCTCTGACGCTGGATTGTTCCTTGTGCCTCCTTGAGCAATAATCAATTTCATTTCAATGTACTGCTGGGCAGCAAAGAGCAAATGCATGTAAAGGCTTCTTGTTGTTGGTGCTTATGCTGAGACTGCGATTGAACAGCAGCAAGAAGTTCTTGGTTCTAGAGAATAAGTGCGATTGAACAGCAGCAAGAAGTTCTTGCTTCTTGGTTCTAGAGAATAAGTGATTTGAAACTGTTTGCATATTGCCTAAATCTATTTGAAGATGCCTGTTCTGTTTGACCTTGTTGACAACAGTGCTTGTGTAATGATTGCGTCACTCACTGTTTGTTGTGCACACATTTTCTTGATTTCGTCAGTTAACGTATAAACTGAACTAGTCTGTAAATTTAGAAGATGATGAAGTAAAAGGCTGCCATACATCCATAAATTGTTGATGAAAATTAAATGGTGTGATATTAATGAGACTAAGACTAATCAGAATTTGCTGTCAAAATTAACACTGTCCTACCTAGACATGCAGACTGCTGTGGTCTCATTTACACACTCTTTTGTGTTTTAGGTTACATCTGAGTGCTTGTATAATGGCTTCGCTGCTCAACCATTTACAACAAGTTCACTGGCCTTGTCATTCTGGCTATCCACTACACTCACACTCACGCCCAAGGTGTTTTATGTGTCCACAGGTCACCTTACCTACCACCAGGCAGTCCAGCATCATCATTCGTCATGGCCCAGGAGACCAACCAAAGCCCAGTGCCCGTGCTCTGTTCCAATGGCTGTGGCTTCTATGGCAACCCCAGGACCAGTGGCATGTGCTCGGTCTGCCACAAGGAGAACCTGTCCAGGCAGAACAATGGACTGGGTCCCATGAGCCCGATGGGTAAGAGCTACTCTGACCCTCTGTTGACACTTCGTGGGATCATTTTAGGGTTGTAACGATTCCCGTTCCTTAACACAGTGGTTCCCAAACCTTTCAGGTCGAGACCCAAAATAGAGATTTGACATTTGTCCGGGACCCCAAACGAGTGAAAATAGTAGATCTACAAGCGTGCAGCATGTCGCTTCGCGCCGTGTTGCAAGCTTGTAGATGGGCTATTTTCACTACTTACTTTACTTTTGTTTTTTACATTGAAAAACAACAACTTTTGAAATGTATATATTTTGTACATGTTAACATCTTAACCCTTATTTTGCTGGGGAATTCATCAAAAATAATGGCGCTAGAGTGCCAGCAACCATGAGTTGCTGTTGAACCCAATGTTCCCCTGCAGGTGTCAGTAGCCTCTCCAGTGTCTCCCAAGCAGAAGCATCAGCCATCCAGCGGCTGGAGGCCACCCTGAACAACGCTGCGGCTGCTGCTGCTGCCGTTGCTGCAGCCGAGGTGGCGATGGCTGAGGCCGCGGCCACCGCTGAGGCTGTCGCTGCTAAAGTTATTGGGTAAGCTCACCTCTGTAACTTTATGCTGTAGATGTTGATCAGTGTGGCTCCCAGCCTGGGGTCTGACTGACTTGTCTGTTTGGACGTAGTCTTAACATTTTAAACATTTGACTCAAAACCATAACTTGATTTAATCTACTGTCGACCTGTCATGTGATATCAGTCCTACTTGTCCTACAGAAGAAGAAGAAATGTAATCGTTTAAAATGGCGGATCTACAAGCTCACAACAGACAACACTTCAGTCTATTTTCAATCTTTGTTGTCTGAAAACTATATAGGACTTAAAGGGCCACTTCACCACTTTTCATCCTAACTTCATATAATAGGTCCTCACTAATAATCATGCTAAAATTGCACAATTATTTTCTACTCTGTCTGTGTCTCATAGTAGGGCTGTAGGCAGTTCAGAAACCCGTCCACCAGTGACATCATCGTTAAGCAGATTTTCTTTACAAAACTGTTTAGATTTTTATTATTGGGAGAATGATGGCTTCCATTTTCGTTGGGGACCCACTGCAGTAGATGTTCCGAACACAGGCCGTTAAACAGGGTGTTCCACAACTGTGTACACCGTCCAACGGGGCAGAAATAGTAGCCGATAGGATTGGGGAACCAGGATGAAGGGTGGGTGAACGGAGAGCAAGAGGGGTCTTCCATAAAGGTTAAAATGGTTGATCACACCCTTTTATGGTTGTATTGAAGAAATGTTAAGCCCATCATAACAAACCTGTAAACATAACATGCTGATCATTGAGTAGCTATTGAAAGAACTCTTTGAAGAAGTCTTTGAACTCTTCTGTGGCTAAGTGTGACAGACGTTAACGAATACACAAGCAAACATTTCCAGTTGGAATAGACCTGGACAAATTGGTTCTAAAACGGTACTCCAAATCTATATTTATTTTAACTCGCCTCCGATCGAGGCATTTGCCTCCCGAGCATGATCCGAGCACTCGCCGATGGCGTGGCAGATCAATGACAGCGGTTTTGATTGTGTAAACACAAGTTATTTTTTTCTTTGTCTCTGTAGTGAGACAACTCTTTCCCAACAAATGACTGAGATGAGCCTCAAGGAACCATCGGAAAATGTGGCGATCAATGAGCCAGGTAAGCATCAAAAGTTCATGTTCTCCTGAGTGGTAGGATCACAGTTCAAGTTAAGGAACTAAAGGAAGTGGTTACTTAACTGGACTGACTTGTCATTCCGTGTCTCCAGTGGTCACTCAGCCCACAGCCTCGTCCTCCCAAAACGTTGCCAGCAGTGACGACTCCAGCTCCTCCAATCCCACCAAACCCAAGAAGAATCGCTGCTTCATGTGTCGCAAAAAGGTTGGCCTTACAGGTAAGCATCGACTGTTAACCTGTTACTGTTAGCCTTATATTTAAGGTGTGCTTAGTTAATTAATTCGTTCATTTTTTAAAACAAAACAATTGTTGACCAATGACCACACAACTTAGTCAACAAGTAACAAATAACTCCACCACCTCTCCCCCTCTCATGGAAGTAATTCATAATTCACACAACTCTACACATCCATAAACACATTTCTGGATGTGCTTCTTTATTATGATTGATGTACTTTGTGCTTTTCAAAAGCAGAGTCAACTATGGTTACATTTGTGGCCTAGTGGATGAGGGTATGACTCGGTTTGTCTTTTGCTGTATTCCAGGTTTTGACTGCCGCTGTGGTAACATTTTCTGTGGAATTCACCGCTACTCGGACAAGCACGACTGTCCATATGATTACAAAACAGAGGCCGCAGAGAAGATTCGCAAAGAGAACCCTGTGTGCGTTGCTGACAAGATCCAGAGAATATGAATGGACTAGCCCATTGGCTGTTGACATTGATAACACTTGGGAGCGACTGGCCCAATAAAGACATGTAATTTGTTGTTACTGAAATGGGAGGGTTTCGATGTGCCCATTGCGTGAAAGATCAAGTTTATTTTAAACTTGCTTCTTTGTTTTCAGTTGGCGCAAATCTTGGGTTGTGGAAGATACGTTGAATGTGAGGAGACCATTGTCTACAGATTGTTTTCTCCAACTGGACTGTGGATGAGAGAAAAAAACACGAAAATCATGTCCCTGTCTTTGGGCTTGACCACTGTCCAGTGAGAAGATGTTTGTGATCACCCCTGTGCGACTTTGTGTCTCGCCCTGTTCAAAGAGATGTTGGGCACTGTAGCGGCCTGTGGCCGTTATGGGAGTTATCCACCGTGCAGTCTGTTGTTTTCTGCTTGCTTGAGTAGCTAATGGAGCAAACTGCCCAGTGCTGGATTTACTTGCTTGACCGTCTGTCCTGGTGTCTGCCTCATGGAGTCTGCATGTTCTAAACCAACTCTGTGTTTCTGGAATGGACTCAATGGAGTGCTACTGTCTGAGGCCTAGTTTCAGGTGAAACGATGCACTGTGAGGTTACTTTTCATCCTATCTTTTGTGTTTTGTTCTCCCCCATCCCATTTTAGTAGTTATGCCATTTCCCCCTGTATTGTAGTCCCCTGTCACTGCCAGCTGCTACAGTTGGTACTACCAGGCAGAGCACAGACGATCACGTGTCCCCTCTGATACTCATGGCTACAAGGACGCTTGTTTTCACCTGACAGTGATTCCTCCTGATTCCACCAGACCCCACTGAACCAACATGTAGCCCCATTGGACCAACGTGTAAGAGTTGCTAGTGCAGTGTGACAGACGTCTCTCCCCCACGAACACAGCCAATAGTGTCCGTATGGTTAGTTTGTTCTTCCAGTGCACACACATAAAAAATGTATGGCCGGACGTTGTCCTTATTGTTTTTTTTGTTTGTCCTGATGCGTCTAGGTCTGGACCGCTTTTTGATGCGCATTGAGACCATTAGCATATTGTATCAATGTTCCAATGTACCAATGTCAAAGGATTTATGTCCACTCAGGTTGGAATTTGGAAGGTTGAGGACACACTATATTTGTATTGCATTTTCTTTTTTCAACAGCAGGATTTATGTTGGTCTAGTTTGGAATGTTCGCACCGTTGTTTGATGCCTTTACTTCCTTTTAGTTTTTCCTTTTCTTTTCTTTTTTTTAAAAATTCGATTTTAATGTTTTGAACTGACAGTTTGTTTCATTCTTGGATATGTTCTGTAATTGAGTGTCTATTTCTGAGTGGATGTGAGTATTGTAAGTAAAGTGGTTGGGTGCTTCTGTACCCATTGACATCTGAACACAAGTCATCAAGTTTAATGTCTACTGTATGTTCTTTTGATTATGGCTGCTTTATGTTTTTATTTTCCTTTGTTCATTTAGTTGTGCAAGTTTGTTAATACCACCTTATTTATTTGCTGCGTGTAATTTACCAGTATTTCAGCAAGAATGTGTGATGTAAATAACATAAAATAAAATGTTCAGAAGATATACTGTAAAATCAGAACCAATGGCATGTGTTTTTCATTGGTAACTAAGGTATTTAGAACATGTATTCATTGTGAATATTCATTCCTGTAGGTTTGCACCTTACTTTATAACATCCAGAGTATCAGATCCTTCACCAAGGAGTCAACCAAGTCTCGATCATCTCCAGGTTTGACTGTTGCAACTCAACTCCCTCATTGTTAGCCTGCTGGCATGCTTACTCGTCTCAAACTCCTACAACTGGGGTTGGCGATTTTCCAAGGGAAATTAAGCTCAGCTAGTTTTTTTAATGTGCACAATTTAATTTAATTATACCTTCAATAGTGGGGTCGCACATAGTCTACTACAGTAGAATATTTAATAAACGAGCCACAAGAGGTCATTGTTGTGGACTTTGTAACATTCAAGATGAACAGTGACACATACAGTGATACATGCCATCCAGCCGTGTGTTTATGAAGTACAGTTGCAAATAAAGTATAGATGGTTTAACTTAACGGCTAAACGGGTATTCAGTAAAACCCTCTGTATACTAAGACAGTGCATTCTCCTCTGTAAGGTAATTAAGGATAGTACGGTAAATTATTTCTTGTGGGTTTTTTCCGCCTCAATGCTCAAGAAACCAAAGAAATGTACTTTACTCGTACAGTACATACAAATAAATATTGAAATCTCAATTGTCCATACATTTCTGTTGTGGGGCAAAAGCTATAAAAGGGTGTACCTTAAACTTCTCAGTCCATCTTATTGCCTCAGGATCCCCCAGGATGAAGTTACTAATGTTGCTCTGGAGGGGGAAGTCTGGAGCTCTACTGCGGCCCCCGCGACCCGACTCCGGATAAGCAGTTGGAGATGGATGGATATTAAGGTATTTTTGGAAGTGGAATCCATTTATGCTTGGGACATTTTTGTATTGTACATATTATTTGCATATTTGAATGAACTAGGGAAAATTATAAACAGAGGTCATCTAATTAGTGTTTTAGTTGTTTGCAGTGAGTGTAACCATAGCCATGGTATCGGTTACAGTCGCCCCTAAACCATCTCGCCCATACATTTTTCCGCCGACCTCACGGCGACTGCTCGGTGCCGTGGTTCTTGTATTCTTTATTTTATTTGACTGAGAATAAGGTTAGAAATAAGTTTAGGTTAGGTATAGTTTTACTGGGGTTAAGTTTGGGTATAGGTTTAGGTTAGGCATAGTTTTACTGAGGATAAGGTTAGGTTTAAGCATAATTTACTTGGGTTACTTTAGGAATACCAGGCCGCACAGTTTCGCCGGCTGTACCCCCAGGGGCCGGGGCGACTTGTTTGGTATTCATAGCCACATGTGTATGGTAGTTAATTTATTAGCATATATTATGCACAATTGCACATGTAACGACTCAAAGCAAATACTGCTTAGGACATACTGTACATGTTTGTATTGTGCATATTGATTCGATAATTTGCACATTTTAACAAATTAGTGTAATAAGCGTATAAATGAATTCATTTGGGTGTAAAGTAGACCAATATTAGTGGTATTTTGTCGTCTTTGTCCAAAAGTGCCACTTTAGATCACATGGGGGCACTGTCTAGCTTTGATCCAACTCTGAATGTGGATGTGGACCACATCACTGTCCTGCTCTCATTGCTGGTTGTGTGGGTGAAGGGGTTAACGCACTGGTTCCCAATCCTTATAGCTCGAGACTCAACACGTTGCAGTTCGACACTTTGTTGTGCGCTTGTAGATCGGATATTGTCTCAAGAATTGTTTTTTTTGTTCATGAAAGTGGAGATGGCCCGTTTGGTGGTGCCCCTCAAAATTGTTTCAAGCCAACCGGGTCACCTGTCCTTCTATAATTTAGGAGTTAGGTCAGAGATGTATGCGTTGAAAAGACACCATATGTGTCCAGGTGGAAATGCGTCACAGCCTGCACCACCACCACCATGGACAGAAGTCCCTCAACTTAGCCACTGTTATTTTGGGGGATAAACAATTACCCCAAGAACATATTTGCAATTAGTCAATATCTCATTTGGCTGACCAGTTGAAACACTTTTAAACACAACATCGGACAATCTTTTTTTCCCGTAGTTTCGGCACTTTGGCTTCGTTTAGGGCAGTATAGTACGCAACCATCCTTTGTCCACTCTCCTCCTCTGGAAGCCCAGCACGCATTTGTTGCCTTGACGAATGGCTTATTTGGGTTAGGAGGGGCATGCCCGGACAGAGGTTCTAATGAGTGCTTGCCTTCCATAGCTGATGTGAGGCGCCAGACAATGTGTTGCCTCGTCCCAAAAGAAGGCCTGTCACGTCTTATGTATCAGCCTACACTACAGGTATATGTAAGGGGCTGGTGTTGCATGACTGCATTCCCAATAGAGCAATAGGCCTTTCTTTTCTCTTTGCTGTGTCTCTTGTGACTGATGGGTACAGAGGAGACACCTGCTGTAATTGCAGAACCTGTTCTGACATTCCATATGTTGATCCTTCCCCATCCATCCTTCCTCTTCGATGTCTCCCTTTTGACTGATTCCTGTCCATTTAAACTCTAGCCCCAAAGTTATTTGTTGCAGCCTCGCCCGGCAGCTGGCAAAAACTAGAGTTCTCAACAGGCCTGAAAATTAGGCCCGGTCCTACCTGGGCCCTCATCAAACCCTGTACACTCAAGCCACTGCCCCCGCTGCCACCCTTAGATCTCCATATATGAAGCTGACCTGTTCTGACATTCCCACAATTCCAAGTGGGGTATATGGGAAAATAGCCTATGCTGTAGTACTATACATTCCATTTCTATCTTTTGTGTATGAGTGAATTGGTAGGACACGCGGTGCAATAATACAACATAGCACAATGTATCTGCAATGTGTTGTTTTCATCACAGACTTAATGGGTGCGTGCCGCAGACCCCAAGAGACAGTCATGCCAACATGAGTCCCAAAGGGTGTGATAAATTCATCACATTGTGTTGAGTTGATGACCGTGTAATGGAATAATTCTCACTGTGGAAGATGATCTGTGCTCCATTATTTAAATGGGCTCCGAGGTGGCTGCCCGCCTACCGTTCGTTCCCTAACACAGCAACACCTGAAGTGCTTTCTGCTTCCTTTTGTATTGTAATTGTCACTTTTTCTGTGTCTAAAGTATTTTAATTTGAGTTATCAAAACATTGCACGAGATAAGGATAACACATTTGCCGTTCACCGTGATGGTTCTTGGAAAAGGAAACCCAAGCCTTCATTAAAACTTTAGTGTGTATCCTCTTTTACTTTGGGTGGCTTATGAGGTCTCGCATAACCTAGACGAGTGAGAGTGTCTGTTTTAAATGACATGGTGTCTTGGCGTTTTGGGCTATTAGGAAAAACCAAGAACCCACGGCGTATATCATTGTGATTACACAGACCCCTCTTTGTCTATCGTTGTGGTCATTAATGAACCGTCTTTTGGTCACGACAAGATCTTTTCTCATATTACATGGCCTCTGCATGTTTTGATCTACAATAGAACGTTGCATGTCGCTGGAAGGGAGAGACTGACTAAATAATGTTTAATGCTTGGCATGGAACCGCGCCAATTCCTTTTGGCACAGTCCAAAACTCACACCTGTCTGTGTGGAGGAGGGCAGGTCAAGTGCGGTATGTTGTCATAGTGACGGGATGGTTAATAGATACCTGAGTTGGGTACCTGCTGGTAGAGCTGAACAAACGTGGCGAGGAGCTGCTTCGACAGAAAGCACAGCCCAATTAAGGCTTGACATTTCATTTCCATTATGCCTCGGAATAGCGACCTAGAAAAAATGGAGGATGGTGAGTGTAATATTGTGCAGAGTGATTCATGTTTAGGTATAGAAAAGTGTCAATTAAATATTTAATGTTGGAATTTTCTTTTTGCTGAGGAACACTTTTTTTTTTTTTTACCAAAGCATAAATTAAGATTAACAAGTGGGTTATTCAAGTGGGTTATTCTTTTCCTGATCTTAAACAGCATTGAGTTGATTTTCTGAAGGGTCGGAACTTGAGATGCTCATGTTAAATCGCTGATGTGTGTGTTGTTTTGTTTCACTGATCTCTCTCAGTTGGGATCGAGATAGACGGGGACGTGGATGGCGACGGTAGTGACGGTAAGGGGATATGAGTGGCCACGTTTTGCCAGTAATGGAAAATATTAATGTCCATTCAGGGGGAATTGTTGAGAATTTATTAAGACGATTCAGCAGAGTAAGGCGCAATTCATACTCCTATTTTAGAGCCGAATAAAAGTCTGTTCGGCTGTGTGGAGCCTACAATGTGACGTCATTTGGCTCTGTAGAGCCTACAATGTGACGTCATTTGTCTCTGTAGAGCCTACAATGTGACGTCATTTGAGGTTCGGGGGGAGGGGGACGGGTACCGTCCTAAAGTCCTCTTCGGAGTATGAATCAGCCCTTACAGCATACAGACCTCCTGGTCTGTTCCGGCAGCCCTTCCGGGCACAAGCCTCCTCAATACCTCCAACAGAAATGCTATTCTAAATGGTCATATAAGGATATACTCTAAAGAGAAAGGGCAACACACGAATAGTTACGCAAGTACACATTAGCTGACAGAGTGTGGAGGAGTCAGGTCAGCATTAAGATTGACAGCTGAAGTTGAGTTAGAATTAGTACATTGATACTGTGAAAGATAGATGACGATGGCATTGAATGAGATTGACAAATACAGAATAATACATATAGTTGGCAATCTATTTGGCATTCTAAAATATCCATTACAGAACCTATACTGAAAATCATTGTGGTTGATGAAGAAATGTGGACACCAACCAACCGACACCAACCAACTTTCTGAATACATTGGGGTGTTTACAGGCCCAGGGGTCATCGCCATGCTGGCTTGCAGTGGACATACAAAATGACAATAAATAATATTACCAGAATCACAATAAAGAGCTAACCCTGAATGACCATAACAACCACTAGTATACTTGTTGGACTCCTTATGTGCCATAGTGTCATAGTAAATAAGTGTCTTGGACCCTGGGACACATTTGGTCGTGTATACAGACATGTTGATTGTTGTTTATACTACTAAATATGTGTATATGTATATGTGCATAAATTTGTGTGCGTCTGTGTGTGTGTGTGTGTGTGTGTGTGTGTGTGTGTGCACACAGACGGCAGTGCCGCTCAGAAGAAGAGGAACAAGAAGGCAGCATCGGCGAGAAAAGGCCGGGGCAGCAAAAAGCAAGGCAGCGGGGACGAGGACGCCGGAGACGAGGACGAGGACGCCGGAGACGAGGCTCCCGCCAGGGGCCGCCGAGGAGGAGCTGCCAACAGGAGGAAGAAAAAAAAAGACGGCGATGAGGGCGACAGCGAAGACGAAGGTCCTCCCGCGAAGGGCGGGAGGAGGCGCGGAGGAGCGGCGGCGAGGAGAGGGAAGAAAGGAGGCAAGGGAGCGAAAGGGGAGGAGGAGGCGGAGGAGGGCGAGGGGGAGGGGGAGGACCAGAAAGGAGGCAAGGGGAAGAAGAAAGGCGGGAAGAAGGGGAAGGAGGACAAGAAGGGGAAGGGGAAGAAGGGCAAGGACGACGACAAGAAGAAGAAGAAAGGAGACGGGTATGTTTCTTAATCCTTTTCTATGTTTAGGAGGACCCACACATGTAGAATGCTTTTTGGCTGAGGTCCATCATTTGAAAAGACTTGCAAGCGTTGACCCTCCATAACATTTGGCAAAATATTTTTAAATGGCAGATCTAGGTGTATTCAGGCCCTCTTCCCAACGAGGAAAAAGAAAAAAAATCTAATGTTCCAGGTTGTAGATAATAGATGTATGCTATTTTAGAATAGCTAAATTGTTCCTCATTTTGCTGGGGACCCCCTGTAACCACCTCAAGGAACTGTACAACTATGGGATCCCGTACCCCACTTTGGGAACCTGTGCTTTACATAACCATCCAAATCAGTGGTTTTCAACCCTTTTCATATCAAGGCCCAGTATTTATTCTGGATTTGAGTCACAGACCACCATTTGATGAGATTTAGCCTCTCGGCTAGTCTACACTTCTTGAAAATGAAGTAATGCAAATGTTTAACAATAATTTAACTCTTGACAGTGTAAAATGAAAGCAATTATAAGGGTCCATTTCCATTTCCATTACCAACTCTCCATTTAGCTGGGTACCAACTGGAACACACTCAAGGACCACCCCGGACCACTGGTTGAGAACCACTGGACTAAATAAATTAGTCTGATTAAATACTTTACCCATATTTATACTTTGTCTCAATTATATGGAGCGTCGTAGTCCCGCCCCCTTTCATGGCCCGGAAGAGAATTTCCCTTTTTCTTCTTTCTAAGAGTTTTTCTTATTTGTTCGGCCCATAAAATTGTGTTTATTGTCATGATTTTGGAGTTGGCTTTGTCCGAGGCTTAAAGGTCTTTAAATAAATACTTTCTGAAACGTCTATGGAAAAATGAATGGGAAATTCTCTTCCGGGCCATGAAAGGGGGACGCTCTATACTGTGTGTGTGTGTGTGTGTGTGTGTGTGTGTGTGTGTGTGTGTGTGTGTGTGTGTGTGTGTGTGTGTGTGTGTGTGTGTGTGTGTGTGTGTGTGTGTGTGTGTGTGTGTTGCTGTATCTCTGAGTTCTTCCCTTCTCTCTGTGCTGCAGTGATGAGAAAGGCTCAGACGAGGAGGAGGAGGACTCCATGTCGGACGGAGAGATAGCCCGGCTGAAGGAGGAGGTGGAGGAAAAGAAGCTGCTGATTAACGTCATGAGGACCAAACCATGGAGGATGAGGAAGAGACTCTACTACCTCAAGTACAACTCTCACCTCTTAGATTTAAGTTAACCACATGCATCCCTAGTATTCTGGGGGCAAAGATTTCACGCTGTAAGCTTGTAGATTGACTATTTAAAGATATTTAGTGTAGAGGGAAACCAGGAGTAGGCCTAGTAGAGAGACCAAATCGACCGGCAGGACTCCAGTCAACTAGGGATTGAGTGGTTCTAAACTTTAGAATCCTTGCATTGACAAAACTAAAATTACTTTTTGTTCATTTTGTTCATTATAGACGGAATGCCGTGATCCCCCCCAAAACACGATCGGGTACTGATTATACAAGGAGATGGCGATGGGTGGTGAATCCACCTGAACTGACGCCGCACCCACAGCTGTTGTTGTATGATGAAGAGGGAGGAGTTAGGGGAGGGGATGATATTGTGATGTCACTATATCACTGTCATTTTGATTGGGCCTTTTGACTCAAAGCTTTCAGGAAGAAACCAAAAATACACAGGGAAGACATATTTCAATATTCTAACCACACCTGGGGGTCTATTTAGAGTAATGCTAACTCCATAGACATAACACATACAAAACAAAAAAAGTTAATCACGGCACTCCATCTTGGGAGCAGGTCTTTTTTCCGACAGCATATTGATCCGAAACCTCAATCCTAACCTAACCCTAACCGCAAGCACGGGAGCAGCGCATGTCGGACCATCGCTTTTTCGCATCGCGGCGAATGTCCCCCCGCTGCGGAGCGGACCGTTGCCCCGTCGGCTAAAATGCTGTCGGAAAAAACGCCGCCTCCCCTCCATCTTTAAGTGCTGGATAGTACCTTTTAGAATCTAAAGGTCCAATCTGGCACTTGTTTTAATGAATTACACATTTGAACAAACCTGTATGGTAGGTAGAGTCACATGTGAACAGCAGCTGTCCTCCTGTCTCTTCCCTGCAGGGCATCCCAAGAGTTTGTGGACAAGTTTGAAGGAGCGTTGGGCAAAGGCAAAGGCAAGAAGTGGTTTGCCTACAAAATTAAGATGATGAAGGTCAGGACCATGAGAAACACTGCAAGATATCATCTCATATTGCTTTTTGATTTGTGCTGTCTTCATTTTAGAACCTCTTTCTTTTTTTTCTTGTGTCGAGACAGAAATGGATTAAGTTCCAAAGGGATTTTGACAATTTCGCTACATCGTGTATACCGTGGGAAAGCAAGATAAAGGATGTGGAAAGTGAGTTAACTTCCTGGTTCAACCAGATTTTTCCTGCTTGAGCAAAATGTGTACAGTACATTATATTTAACCTCTGGTGCCACTCTCAGGTCACCAGTTGTGGAAAGTACTACATTTATTTGAAAACTTTAGTTGTAGATTTTGATTATTTTTACAAAACATACATTAACCACTTCAGCCCTGTATACATTTCGGCCATTTGAAATTAGCCAATCTACAAGCAATGTGTCGCGATGTGACACATTGTGAGCTTGTAGATTGGCTATTTGAAATGAGACATTCTGCATAATGAGTAGGCCTACTTTTACTTTTAGTATTTTAAGTACATTTCGGACTTTTACTTCTAACGGAGTATTTCTAAATTGCGGTATTGATTTTCCACCACTGTAGGTCACTTTGGCTCATCTGTGGCATCTTATTTCATCTTCTTGCGCTGGATGTACGGCATGAACCTGGTCCTGTTTGGCCTCATGTTTGGACTGGTGGTCCTCCCAGAGGTGAAATAATACATATGCACCAGTGTTGATTTTGACAGCACATGTTGATTTAGTTTTAGTCATAGTCTCTTGAGAAAATGTTAATTTAGTTTTGTCTGAAATGGGAAATGTTTTACTGTTAGTCCAGTTTTAGTTGACTGAATCTACGGTTGATCTTGTCGACTAAGATGTATTCTGGCGGGCCTCGATGGTGTCGTAATGGGCCTAATGGCACATATTACAATTGGTTGCATGCTGAAAATATCCGATCTACAAGATCGTGCAGCGTTTTGTGAGCTGGTAGGTCAGCTATTTTCAGAGAGCAACACCCGAGCGACACCAAACATAAAATAACACCTTGTTCTACTGGATCTCTTTTCCACTAGTAAAACTTAATTAAGATTAACGAGTCTGTGTTAATGTCCAGGTGATGATGGGCCTCCCGTATGGCTCCATTCCCAGAAAGACGGTGCCCACAGCGGAGCAGCCCACTGCTCAGGACTACGATACCCTCAAAGACTTCGATGTACGTAGGTGAAACATGAAGTGAGCTGCTCAGCGCTCCAAAATGTCACTCGATCTGCACCCAAGCTTCGGTTCCATCCAAGTCCAACCCCTCTTTTTTGTCCTTACGTTTTAAGGATAGGTTTTAATCCTGCTTCTGGTTATATATATATATATATAATTTAACAGTTTAATCAAATAAAAAAAAGTGAACCACTGATGTCTTGTACATTCATGGCTATTTTCACTATTTGTCATGCAAAGATTATGGTTCTCAAAAGATTATGGTTCTCAAAGTGGGGACCCTTCCGGGGTTCCTTTCAGGGTGTTCCT
Organism: Protomyctophum bolini; assembly: GCF_963924005.1. Lineage (NCBI taxonomy): Eukaryota > Metazoa > Chordata > Actinopteri > Myctophiformes > Myctophidae > Protomyctophum > Protomyctophum bolini. The sequence goes on from NC_137883.1 coordinate 13,114,527, forward strand.
GTTCCAAATGAACGCCTACAGGCATTATGTTTTTGAGTCATAACCGTATTGTTTAATTTTAGAATATGTTTATTGCAACTGCATACATGAACTACATGACTGAGTAGAACTTTAAGTATTAAAACAATCCATTGTTGTTTTTGGCAGCAAATTTTAGTCAATTGGGGAAGTGTCATGGTGATAACTAATCTAATATAGGTATGGTTTTGCCCACTCAATTCATAATTAACGTTCCAATTTTGGAGCTCTGGCTCATGGACTAAGAACCAAAAAGAACTGAACCGGTTCCCATTGGGAACCAACCGGTGGAAAAGGGGCCTCTGAGTTGCAGACCACTCAGTTATGGGTGTCCTTGAAATTAAAAGGTTTGAGTTGTTAAGAAAATGTACCCTCTGTCTGCACCTAACCCAAGTTGACCTCCATTCATCCACCTCTTCTTATCTCAGGGATATTGCAAGTACTCCATCCTGTTCTATGGATATTACAACAGCCTGAGGACCATCGGCGTGCTGAAGTTCCGGCTGCCTCTCTCTTACCTGTTGGTGGGGATCGGCTCCTTCGGCTACAGCCTGATGATGGTGATCCGCACGTGAGTTGGCAACGTCGTCAGTCATCATCTCATCTCGAGAAGTTGTCAAGCCTGTAGCACTTGCTGTAGCACTTGCTGTAGCACTTGACCTATAGCCTCGACGACCTGCAAGCTTATCAAATAAAAAACAAAAAACTATAATCTAAATTACATCTTTGGCGTCTTTATAATTGATGAAATAAATTGATTATTGGGATTGTGGGTTTTATATGTCTGTTTAATACTTGCCCCTGGGCTTCTGTTACAAAAAAACCTGAATAAAAAAGATTTTGAAAAGAAATAAATTGATTATTGATTATTTAGTTTGATCAACTGCACTTCTACAACTCTGTGTTCAGAATGGCTAACAATTCAGACGTCGGGGGAGGAGATGGAGATGACTCAGAGTTCACCTTTTCATGGAAGATGTTCACCAGCTGGGATTACCTGATTGGCAACGCCGAGACTGCTGACAACAAGTTCGCCTCCATCACCACCAGCTTCAAGGTAAACATGGGCACTGTAAAGGCACTATATGGTTTCCATTCCATGTTTGAGGGGCGCCAGGCCCTCCAACATCTGGCTTTTGAAATTATGTCATATGGCAGCCAAGTCTATGGACTTTTAATGTTTGTTTAGAGCACCTTAGAGCCTGGTAATGTTTATTGTTTAGGGCACTTTAAACCAGGGGTCATCAATATGTGGACAAATGTGTCCGTGGCAAAGACAAAGTAAAAAAAAAGTTAAAGTACAATATTTGCCTCTCAGATGTAGTGGAGTAGAAATAAAAGTATTGGAAATACTCAAGTCAAGTACAAATACCTCAAAACCGTATTTAAGTACAGTACTTAAGTAAATGTACTTAGTTACTTTCCACCACTGGCCCTGATCCAGAAAAGGTTGAGAACCGCAGCTGGAGTTGACAAGGACGAGGATCTCTCTCTATGTTGAGCACAGGAGTCCATAGTGGAGGAGAATCTCTCTTTATGTTAGTGTGTACGTGTTGTGTTGAGCACAGGAGTCCATAGTGGACGAGAATCTCTCTTTATGTTAGTGTGTACGTGTTGTGTTGAGCACAGGAGTCCATAGTGGACGAGCAGGAGAACCAGAAGGACGAGAACATCCACCTGAGGAGGTTCCTGAGGGTCCTGGCCAACTTCATGATCCTGTGCATCCTGGGCGGCAGCGGCTACCTTATCTTCTTCGTGGTGAAACGGTCTCAGGACTTCTCCAAAAGGGACAACCTCAGCTGGTACGAGAAGAACGAGGTAAACACAGACAAAGGCAATAGTAAGAATTGCAAATTCCACTGTAGTGGTTCTAAAAGTGGCATCCCTCCAGCAAAATGAGGGACAGCTTAAGCCATTCTGGGCGGGAACCCCTTTTGGTGTTTTACCCCTTCAGGGTATGTACAGTATGTACAGTACAGACGCGTAACTAGATGTCAGTGGGCCCGACGCAGGTTGATCAGTGAGTGCCCCCGACAGCACCCCCTTGCCTCTGGACCCCCACGCAGTCGTGTTGTCCGTGTCCGGCTAGTAACGCCCCTGGTACAGTATAAAAAATGTGATGCTGCTATATAAATATTTGAAGTTTTTCAGAAAACTCCTAGGCCAGGAGAAAGGCCGTCGCGATCAGGAGTCGAACCCACGGCACACTGCCAGACTGGATTACCAGCCAAGGTGGCTGGACCGCTGAGCCACGGCCCAGTCCAGATCATGTGTATTTAGCCTTTGAACACACAGGCTGATAGATTGGCAACTTTTGTACGTATTTGCAGTGGTAAAATAACTAAGTACATTTACTCAAATACTATACTTGAGGTATTTGTTACGTTACTGGAGTATTTCCAAATAATGCTTTTACTTCTACTCCACTACATCTCAGCGGCAAATATTTACTGTGAAATGTATTCACATTTATTTGAAAACTTTAGTTAGTTACAAAACATACATTAACCACTTCAGCCCTATATACATTTCGACCATTTGAAAATACCGGTAGCTGATCTACAAGGTCACAATACGTCGCATCATCGCAAACTTGTAGATCTGCTATTTTCAAAAGATTTACATACCGGTACATATGAAAACTTGTGAAACGGGACATAATGATGATGATACCAATACTTTTGTACTTTTACTCAAGTACATTTTTTATTCCGGCCATTTACTTGTAAACTGAGTATTTCTACATTGCAGTATTGATACTTTTACTTAAATGAGAAATGTGGTGGGTACTTTTTCCCCCTCACTGATATTTCTGTCCAGTTGGAGATCGTCATGTCCCTGCTGGGCCAGGTGTGTCCTCCTCTGTTTGAGACCATCGCTGAGCTGGAGGAATATCATCCTCGGATCGCCCTCAAGTGGCAGCTGGGACGCATCTTCGCCCTCTTCCTGGGAAACCTGTACACGTTCCTCTTAGCCCTGTTTGATGAGGTCAAATCCCAGGTAACACCTGTTTAGTTACTACATTCATATGTGTATAAAAATCCCACTCATGTGAAGTGAGGGGGGCGGGCGCCCCACTTATTTAAACAAACACCATACTCTTTTTTTTTAATTATATTTTTGGTGCTTTTATTGATAGATCACAATAGATAGACAGGAAACGGGGAGAGAGATGGGGAGAAGACACACGATCCGTCGGGAACGGGACCAAACCCACGAGTCCGCGACACACTGTCATGCTGGATTACCAGCCAAGGTGCCCGGACCGCTAAACCGGCCCAGGCACAAATATATTTTCAATTTTAGTTTTCGTTATTTCGTTGGTTTTAGTTAACTATAATTACCTCGTCGTTGGCATCATCCAGCGTGTCAGAGGAAGCCACGTTCCACAAGCGTCACTGAAGTGTCAATAATCTCTAAAATGAACGCAGCATGAGGGTAATCTGTTGTGTTTTAGCTGGAAGAGGAGGGGAGCATAAAGAACGCCTCCATCTGGAACATGAAGGAATACTACGCCAACTTCACTCTCAACTCCAACGACTCGGAGGCCACGCCTCCCCCCATGGACCCCGGTGATGTCATCAGAGGACCCTGCTGGGAGACTGCTGTTGGCATTGTAATCATGAATTACACATCGATTCACAATTTACACTTACACATATTTTGGATTCACATACTGTATCGGTCATCATAAGCCATTCCAACGTACTCGCTCACAGAACATTGCTCTTTGGTTGGTCAGTCAGTCATTCAGTCAGTGTGTAATCGGTTTGTCCCTCTGTATGTCTGTCCGTCCGTCTGTCTATGTATATGTTGTTGTCCTGCCTTTGGTATTGTTCATTTACAGGAGTTTGTGAAGCTGACTGTGTCAGACATCCAGGTCACTTATCTCACCATCCTCATAGGTGACTTTGCCAGGGCTGCCATTGTACGCTTCCTCAACTACTGCTGGTGCTGGGACCTGGAGGCTGGATGGGTACGTGTGTTTGCAGGGTATACATCTCTGCCTATATGGGCTCCATGCTCATCCATTTAGTGGCCTTGTGTGTTGATTGGGAGGTCACTGTTCAGGGTTCCATCCCCGGCCGAGTCATACAAAAATGGTAAGCCTCCCTGGATTGGATAGTCCCTGTGACATACAGTACATGTACTGTATGTATGTGGACGTGAGTCCAGGGGGTGTACTTATACATCATGTGACATACTAGAATCATGTCCAGGGGGCTACCATTAAATAAATCTGATTCTTTTCCACTATTTTCTTTTTTTTTTTAAACATTTATGAGAAATTATAATAGGCTACTAAATGTCAATGCACAATGCATTCACAACAAAAAGAAAATAAACTTTGTAATTTGTACTTTTGAAGTATTTTCATACTTACCTTTTCTATATTTTAACTCAACTACTGGGATTGAGTACTCGTCATAATATTGTTTGTGGAAGGAGTGCTGTTTTGTCTTGGTGTCTAAAAGTCGTATTGTTTGGTGACTCTACTGTGTTTAAAACCATTGTCTCTGTCTACTGTACAGCCTTCATATGGTGAATTTGATATCAGTGGCAATGTTCTTGGGCTGATCTTCAATCAAGGAATGATCTGGTATGAGTTTTTCATTTTTCTCTATATACCCAAGAAGATGTTGTAGACTCTACAGCATCTTCTACAGTGAAGAGTGAGATAGGGCATGTGTATGTTAGGTTTTGAGCAAATGTCCATTAGATGGACACATATAGCACCTTTACAGTATACAAAGCACTTTACGATTCAAACCCACGATACGCTGCAGGCTGGCATTGCAGCCTAGCCTAGGGTTCCAGGACCACCATATTTTAAAAGGATCCATGGCTAATGAGACAAATATGTCTTAAAACATTATACTTGCCCTCTAATACTAAAAAGACACCTTAAATATTTTATTTCTTTCACTCAATAGGGACTGCTCCTGTCACAAGTTGATGATGCCATATGTTCATGTGTGGTTCAGCCCTATGGAATTATGGAATGCACGTGCTAATAAAAAACATTTTAAATATTGCTTTGAAGCTCATATTAACTTTAGGAAGTATTACGTTCTTTTTTATTAGCGTATGCATTCCACGGACCACACATTGTCAAGTATTTCAATAAACATTTTTTAATGAACATCTTTAATAGAACATGCTGTCTGGCTCCCCAAACAGGGTGTGGGTTCCTGAGGGGGGAAACTACCCGGCATTGCCATTCGAATGCCGTACACACAATTCTGCGACCCAATAGATATCTCCTCTGACCTCAAATATGGGCATCAAAAGCAGGCACCAGCTTAAGATTTGTGAATATGGTTCTTTAAAAAAAATAAAACATAATAAACAATAACTTTATCAATATTTTCTCCAGAAAAAGGAGGACTTTATACTGGATGAAAGTTGTAGAATTAACCACTTGAACGCTAGCATCCATATTTTAGTTAATGAAGTCACAATCTGCTTGCCTGTGTGTTTGTGTGTTTGTGTGTTTGTGCGTGCGTGCGTACGTGTGTTGCTGTTACAGGATGGGTGCGTTCTATGCCCCAGGGCTGGTGGGCATCAACGTGCTCCGCCTCCTCACCTCCATGTACTACCAGTGCTGGGCCTTGATGGACACCAATGTTCCCCACGAGAGAGTCTTCAAGGCCTCCAAGTCCAACAACTTCTACATGGGCCTGCTGCTCCTCATCTTGTTCCTCAGCCTCCTTCCCGTCGTCTACACCATCATGACCCTGCCTCCTTCGTTTGATTGTGGACCGTTCAGGTTAGAGCTTTAAACAGTGGCCTGGGATGCAAACTAGTGAAAATAGCCGATCTACAAGCTCACAACGCGGCACTTCAGAGCCCCCCCTCTCTCTCGGCTCCCCTCTCCCACTCTCCCCTTCTCTCTCCCCCTTCTGTCTCCATCCCCCCTCTATCTGCCACTTATATATAACGGGTATCCCCTGTGGCACACCCGTTATGCGATGCTCAGATGCAATCACAGCGCAGAATTATACACTTTCTAGCCAATTTCAGTGCCAATTCCGTCCTCAAACTTTGAGGACACAATTACTAAAATGATTAGTTATTATAAGATTAGACTCTGTCTGCCACATGCATACACCACTAACATGCTTTTTAAGTGGTTGACTATTGTACTGTGTTTTAGGCCCAATTCCAATCGGCTCCCATACTGACTCACTGACTTAGTTGCGCCTTCATGTGAAGTCTGCGAGGGCTTGAGGGCTGTCCCATTTGAAATCTGTAAGTCAGTGAGGGCTCAGCCCCGGCTTTTCGGTGTTACCTCTCTATATGTTTAAAGCACTGACTGTATAAGGGCAGTAGTTTTAAACGTGATGCAAAGTGTCATGAATAACGGACTCATCAAGTACTGTGCCATTCGTCCTTTCATTTCGATGTGGAGCCCTTGCAGCCTCTCACCCTCAAGCACTTACAGCTGATGTCAGTGAGGGTGCAGGGCTTGAGGGCAGCGATTGGAATTGTGCCTTAAATGGTTTCCATGAATGACCTGTCCACAGTGGGAAGGAGAGGATGTTTCATGTGGTCATGGAGACTATTGAACTGGACCTGCCGTCCTTCATAGGAACACTGATGAGCTATGCAGCCAACCCTGGCCTCATCATACCTGCTGTGCTGCTCATGGTGTGAGTATAGGCCTGGCATACTGCCTCACACATACAGTTAGCTCCTGTGATGGCAAGTAACTAAGTACAGTTACTTAAGTACTTAAAATAATTTTGAGGTATTTCTACTTTACATGATTATTTTCAATTTGCAATCATTTTACTACTACACTACACCTACACTAGGTACATGTCAGAAAACTTTAGTTACTAGTTTTGATTATTATTACAAACCATCCAGTAACCACTTCACATTTCGTCCATTTGAAAATAGCCTGTCTACAATCTCACAATGTGTTTTGCGATGTACACTTTAAGTACATTTTGATGCCAATACTTACTTTCACTCAAGTACATTTTGAATTCCCGACTTTTGCCTCTGATTCCTTTCCAATGCATTTGACAGATAGCTGATTCTGATTCAGTGCATGGCTTTGAGTGACTGAAAGTGAATCTGATTAGCCTTTTACCTGAAGTAATGCTGATTCCAATAGCTTTCTCAGGAACTGATTCCAAATCCTGCAATCCAATAGCTTTCACAGAAACTGATTCCCAATAGCTTTCACAGAAATAACAGATTCCAATAACCTTGTCTCTTAACAGACTGGCCATTTATTATCTGAACGTAACTTCCAAGGCTTACCAGCAGGCCAATTCCGATCTGAAGAAGAAGATGCAAATGGTGAGTGGAACAGGCAGAGAACTCTACTCATAGTGGAAAAGTTGAGGGGTGATTAGTTACGCAAGTGTATTTTCACCGACACAGTCCCGTGAAATTGTCGCGCTACGTGTCCCATGAGCAGACCTGGAGCAGATGTGTCGCTGATCCAGGCGACAACGCCTGCGTCACTCGCTCCCTGTCTGAAAGGACCTTACTCTTTAAATACTTCATGAATCATGACCCACCCCTTTTATTCCTACCGCTCCTTGTCCCTGTGTCTTTATCTATGCACCCTGACCTCTCTTTTTGTGTTTGCAGGCTCTACTGTCTTTATCTATGCACCCTGACCTCTCTTTTTGTGTTTGCAGGCTCTACTGTCTTTATCTATGCACCCTGACCTCTCTTTTTGTGTTTGCAGGCTCGGGATGAGGAGAAGGACAGGAGGAACAACGTGAACTGCACCAACCAGAGCCAGATGGAGCTAAATGCCCTCCTCCCCAGGGACACCCGTTGGACTCCCGAGGATGACGAGCCTCAGTCGGAGCCTGAGCCCGAGCCTGAGCCTGGTAAGTTCCTTGAGGGGTAACTTACCAGGCTTGAGGGGGAAATTTTACTTAACTGACCTTAACTAACTTAAGTAACTGTATTTTACTGTACTTAATTAAATGTACTTAATATCTTTCCACCACTGCTTGTAAGGACCGGTGCATAGGAGAGTATACGTAGAGAAGACATAAATGGTGTCAAGGTAGCGGTCGGAGATGCATGATACCTTCCTGGGAAAAGAGTTGTTCTTTAGGGTGATCAGGATAACTTCCTTTTTCTCTACAGTACCCAACATTGACATTCATTCACAATGAGGTCATCTAGCAAATTATACTGTGCACAATTAACCAGATAATCCATGCTGTTTAAGATGGGTGAATGTAATGCACAATCTGTACAATCCTGAAGCTATTTCCTCTTATGCACGGGCACTTTTTTAATCAAAGCCTAGTGAGCGTGATGAAAATGCAATGTTTATGTTGATGATGACTTATATGTCTGGCCATACATACTGTAGTTGAATGTCACTGCGGCACATGTACAGCTTGTAGATCTGGTATTTTCGGTGCATGATGACAGCATGTACGCCTGAATATAAATCGGGCCTTAAAATCCATGCGCTCCCTCTCTGCCCCAGAACCTGAACCAGAACCTGAGCCGGAGATTAAGAAGAAGAAGAAGAAGAAGAAAAAGGTTGTGGTAGAGGAAGACGTGGAGCTGGAGTCGATCAATCCCAACATTGGAAGAGGACCAGTGGACCGCCCACCTGTGCCGAGGGCCAGGGGAGGACCAGTGGACCGCCCACCTGTGCAGAGGGCCAGGGGAGGACCAGTGGACCGCCCACCTGTGCCGAGGGCCAGGGGAGGACCAGTGGACCGCCCACCGGTGCTGAGGCCCAGAGGAGGCCTTCCTCCTGTATAACAGAGAGAGAGGAAGTGATGACTTGCATCCATACGGGTTTTCATTCGTTCCTGGAATAACGTATTATGTTCTATTCATGAAAACGAATGCATATTCATTCATATTGATAATAATGACAACTATTGAGGGTATGCGCATGCACAAAGTGAGGGGAAAATCGAGTGTTTTTAGCGTCGTTCAATGCAATCTGTTTGGATGTATGGGCTGTCAAGGCCAGAAAGTAGTTTTTAGTCATGCGCATTCCCTCTATTCCACACTGCAATAATGCAAACTATTCCGGATATAAACAGGGTCATATTAAAAAACAGACAAAGCAACAAAAAAGTTATATCTAAAATGTATCACATACCAAAATATATCTTTAACAGACTTGCAATAAAATCGGCATAATCAATATACCTTAAAGATTTTTTTTGTTTGTTTGTATTGAAGTTGGTAGTAACTTCTGTAATTAGAATGGAACTTTGGACCTTATGTGTCACTAGCCAATGTGTGTCAATATGTAACTGCTTTTGTGTGATTTATTTTAGTTTGTTTTATATATTTGTTTTATCTTGTGTTAATTATGCTCATTTTCACTTTCTCTGTGATCTATTGTGATGCTCGTGTTTGTTTATATTTGTGTTTCATGTGAATTTGAGCCCTGTTACTTATCTACTGTATTATCAACTGCCTGCAGAGCGAAAAGTTTTATATCAATCTGCCTATGGGGTAATGTGTATTTTTAAAACATCCACCAGAGGGCAACATGTTGACTTCCTGTCCATTTTTATAAACTCCTTGCTTAAACGTTTTACTGAACTGAACTGTTGCATGATTCAGAATCAAAATGGGAATATGATCACAGATAATGATATTATATTGTGATGAGAGAATCACCACCAGGAATAATTTAAGTAATAATGTAACCATTTTGTAACTTGAGAGTGCACAAATGGTGTAACATTCACATGAACTGCAGTATAGTTTAAGTGTGATTGATGTCTTATGTTTATTTTGTTTCAGGATGCTGTGCTCCTGATGATTATTTGATATGAATTAGATTTTGAAATAAAGTTCAACATCTTTTTAAAACATTTTCATCAAAGTAAGGGTTTTTATGAGTCTGTAGCGACTGTAACTGAAGCAACTAAATCATTGGTCTCATACAATGTTGTGCCAGGGACACTCATAATAGATGATTTATCAACATTTGTCAAAAATGTAAAACTAAATTGCCTATCTATGAGCATGCAATGGGTTCTGTTTTTAGTAGTGTGGTGTTGCACCACTTGCATGTTTTCCTTACATGTGTATATCTGAAGACATTTTCAACACAAGGACTCAAAGGGTTTTAAATGTTTATTTATTTTCACTGTGAAGAAGATAAATTATTGCTCACATCACCTGACACTCCTCTTCAGTACTTTCCAACCCTGTTGATTGGAAGAGGCCAAGCACTGTAGAGGAGGAGGGGTGTTTGTTTATGTTGGTATCATGTTTTGTCTTCATTATAAAAATCTGTGAATGAATTAGGAAACACATAACATTGTTGAACTTGTAACTTACTTCATTATGTACTTTTGTGTAAGATAACCTTTGTGTAAGTAAACTTGAGTTTACAGAGTTACCAATTAGGATTATGTGATGGTTTGCCTCACCTGCTTAAAAGGCAAGCTACAGGTGAGGGCAGGCTCACTTAAGCACCAACTGCCATAAAACTCCACAAAGAATAAGAAGAGGTTGGTTCAGGTTGAGACGGCGAGATAGCTGTCTCCTTTTGAATTCTGTGCTTGATGGTCTGTCTGGTGTTTTAAACATGTGTCTCTGGGGGAAAAATGTTGATTGTCAGCTTCTGGCATGTAGGCTAATGACCTCATTGCAGACCACAGAGGAAGGGCCACACTTTAAGTTATTTGTAATAGTAGACTATAGGGTCACTAGGCTACAAGTATAAAGTTGTTTGATTTGTATATGAAGCAAGTGTAAATTTGAAAAGTATAAACTTAGTATTGTCACAAGTTGAGACAGCATAGCTGGGATGAGATCTCAGTGTTTAGTAATTTTTTATTTTATTTTTTTGCCAAACAGGTCTCCAGTTACCAGCTGCCCAACCTGTAAGTGAAGCAGACCTCTTAAATAGTACGCTACTGACACCTGTTAAAGAGGGCAATCTTGTGAATTCCGAACAGGTGAGTTTTATATTCAGTATTTAATAGTTTTGCTTTTATTTTGGTGTTTTTTTTTTAAATCACAGTTTGGGCCCTTGCATATTTCAGCTGTGTAGCAAAGATGACTGACTTCAAGAAATTCTTCCTACATATCCATGACCTGGTCCATGACAGTGACCCTGAGGATGATGTGGACTCAGTGAGTCCCAGTGACTGTTTTATCCACTTTTGGGTAATATAGGCTATCATTTTCAGAATGTATCAAATGGCAAAATTAATAGCTGACAACGCATTGAGATGCAGTGTGTTGTGAGTCGTGACTCAATCATATGACAAACTAGTATAAAATAGGGCTCCAGTGGTTAAAATCATGAACTGCAGTACAATAGACAAAACGGCTTGCTTTATGTTAAAGTGTATTTCTGATTGAATGCATTCAGTGCTGCAAGGGTAAGCCAAAGAAGCCTTTCTATGGAACCATCTCTCCGTATGCCGTATGCCTCTTCTCTGCCAGCAGTGATGCCTCAGACCTGCAGAAAGCCATCGAAGCCAAAGGTAAGAAGAACATGGTGATTCACTGCATATGATATGCATACACCTCTACACATCGCAAAATGACTCTATATCCACAAGACTGGGTATTGCCGGGTGCTACCCTAGGTATTCAACAATTACTATGTTTATTTATTGGTCTTTACTGGACAACAAACTTCTTGACTCAAACTGCTCCTCACTATTTTGACTTTGTAAATCTTCTTGGGATTGGATTCATACATCTCTGTACTTTTACTTGAGAGTTGTATTTTAGTATCGTGTAGCCTATAACATATTTACTTCACAGGAGTAGATGAGGATGCGATCATTTCCCTTCTGGTGAAGAGAAGCAATGAACAAAGGCAGAGGATCAAAGCAGTCTATAAGGAATCCACTGAGAAGGTGAGTCCGGGGCATCAAAACCCCCACACCAAAAATGGAAAAGACTGGGAAATTCAACCTACTTTTTATAAACATACTACAGTGTGTGTGTATAGTAGTTGAATCATAAACGGAACAAATAATTCCGTTTGACAGATCTCTGATGGCCCTTAGTTATCTAATTTGAGGAGATTGCCTTTAAACAAAAGCATGAAATATAACAATCTGTTTTTGAGAAGCCATCATGCTGCACGTTAATGAATGTTCCATACATGTACAGGAATTAAATTAATTGAACATGCCAGATTAACAAGAAGCTAATTTTCACCTGTAGTCTCCCATATAAATGATCACAACTGCCGCCTACAAATGAAGAAATAAAATGCCATACCTACTATAAGTTTAATACTAACCAATATATAATATCAAAATCCTGACTCATCGAAGATTTAAAATGACAAACTACATAAATTATGCTTGCATACCTTCACTGCTTTGATTACTTTATTAGTCAGAAATGCTATTGTCTCTGTTTCAGGCTCTGGCTGATGACCTGAAGTCAGTCCTAAGGTCAGACCTTGAGGATGTTGTTCTGGCTCTGCTCATGACACCGACTCATTTTGATGCCCACTGTCTCAGAAAAGCCACAAAGGTAGCCTACATTTTGTGTAATTTAAAGATTGTTATCTCAAGTTCAATATTTACACTCTACGATAGCCATGGATAGTGTCTTTTTAAGAACCAAGCGGTTAAAAGAGTTTTGTAAATGGTTTCTTGTGCGCCCTGAATGAGGAACTTGGGTTACAGAAATCGGCACCATACCAAATTCAATCACTATTGGCACTTAACACTGATAATTTTCTATCCAACAGGGACTGGGTACACATGAAGGTGTCTTGGTAGAAATTCTTGCATCCAGGTCAAACCATGAGATTCATGAAATCAAGAGGGTCTTTCAAGAAGGTATGCTAAACATTGTAATATTTGATGCTCTCAAATGCCTACCATAGGCCTACTACCAAAAAAACAGTTATCGTTCCTACATTGTACAGTAAAATGGTTATGGCACTAGCCCCTCCTATGCCCAGCTTTGTGTACACCCCTACCCCATTGCGACTATTTGATTGGCTGAGGGCTTAAAAAGTGAGGACGCCAACAGTGATTGGCCGGAATGTGATATGTAAGAGTGCCCCCTTTAAGTGAAGGTATGATTCCAACCTCTCCATCAGAGTACCAGGAGGAGTTGGAGGACATCATTAAAGGTGACACCAGTGGGGACTTCTTGTTGGCCTTGCAGGCTCTGCTGAAAGCCAACAAAGATGAGGACAGTAAAGTGGACATGGACCTCGCCGAAATGGATGCAAAGGTACTGTACTAGTAGCACTGTGGTTAACCTCTCTGGTTCTCAAGCCTTTAATTTCCTCCATAACTAACTACATTTACAGATAGACCTGTAAGCTTTTGAATCCTGAGTGTCGCTGGACGGACGGTTTCTGTTGCAATTAATTGGTTTAGTTTGAAAATATTTTAATAACTGCTAATGTAACTGTTTATCACAGGCTCTGTTCGAGGCAGGTGAGAACGTAAAAGGAATTGATATCAACGCCTTCATTGACATCCTCGCAAGTCGAAGTGGTCCTCAGCTCTCTAAAAGTAAGATTCCTTTATCACTTTAACCCTGGGTTCCCTATTTTGGGCATGTCGTTTTCTCCACTTTTACCCTTTGGGAATGTCGTCATTGGTGAAAATTGTCCTGAAGTTTCCAACATTGAAAAGAATTTTGAAATGAATGACACAAGCTAGCCTATATTCATGGTCTGGTGCGAAGGTATTGTGCGTGGTCTGTTGAATGTTAACGCGCAAACTGAGAGCTGTTCATAGCTTCTTACAGCTTGTTATAAATAAAGTCACTTTGGTTTTTTTCTGTATTCAGTGAGTTTCATGACCACTGAACTTTAAATCAGTTTCATCACCCTCTATTTTCCTGTTGCATAAAACAAGTACAGTTGTTCTTATTGTTTGACCTCATAGCGTTCCAGAAATACGTCGGCCTCAGTGAGATCACCTTATCCGAAGCCATGGAAAAAGAGCTAAGAGGAGACATTGAAGACTGTCTCATTGCCATTGGTGAGGAGTGTTCTTCCCCAAATTATTCTTATCAGAATCCTATTAATTACTGGGTTCAAGGGATTTTGACTATGGTCAGTTTGATTTTAGCAAAGAATTTATTTAAGACTCATCTCTTTGTTTTATTAAATTATCTTTACAACTCAAAGCCTAACATGCTGTGTAGCGCTTTGATTTGTACTGGGATCAGCTGTGGACTTTATGTGCTCTTACTCTGTGATCCGTCGGGCTGCCCTGGTGTCCCCTAAACTGTTTCTTTGCTGTACAGTGAAGAGTGCCTGCAATAAGCCTGGTTTCTTTGCGGAGAAGCTCCAACTGGCTATGAAGGTATGCCGTCAGTCTTTGTGTGGGCTGTTTTCTGTTTATTAATTGTTTTTTTAGTGTAGAATATTGTTACTCCAATTTAGTCGTTATGCCAATTTATTCCTCCCCACACACTTCTAGTCACTAGTCACCTCAGTGAGTCAGTAGGATGGTGGATCCTACTGACTCGCCTGCCAATGAGGAGCCCCCACCAGGAGGACTTGGAGCCTTCATCATACTCCTCCTGCTGACAGTTGCCTTCCTGCAGGAATGCATGCAGTGACAAATGTCCCCCTCCCTGTGCCGCTGCAATATGCATTGCAAAGGCAGATAAAGGCTGGCTATGCATGCAGGGCTAACTTAAAGCAGCATTTTTCAATATGTTCCACTGGGATTTCTTAGGACTTTTGATATTTGGTTACTATAACATATTTATGACACAAACTGTTGAAAGAGTTTCTGTTGCGATTTCTTCGGAAATTTCGCAGAATGCCTGTACTGTCATGTTTAACCTCAAACTGTTTCCACTTTCACTCACCATGTAGTGATTATACCATTTGTAGTGTCCAAATGTAGACTACATACATGTATAGTGATAATTATACCCTATATGGACTAATCAAACAATCCATGTGTATCTCAAAGTGGTACACTCTTTGGAGGTGAACAAACCCTGAGGATTTTGCTGTTTAGTTTACCGTGGCTGTCTATTCACAGGGACGTGGCACATGTGATGAGACTCTTATCAGGGTGGTGGTGAGCCGCTCTGAGGTGGACTTGAAGAAAGTCATGGATGAGTACAAGACCCTGTATGGAAGAACTCTACAGGAGGACATATTGGTAATGTGAAACTATTACATGTATGCATGTCACTCTGTCTGTATTTTCAAGATTTCCCCTGATCCTGCTCATTCTATGAGCTGTCATGGTTAAGCAATAGAATTGTTGCTGTACGTGTTTCTACATTCTCGGGTTTTGTGAAATTACCCTTGTATCACTGATTGTGATTACGTATTTCTCTTGGTTTGACAGGCGGATACTAAGGGACATTACGAAACAATCCTGCTGGAAATATGCGGACCTGTTTAAAATGTTTCATTAACTTTGTCTTTTTCACGTTAATACAAGCTGTGAGGTGCTGCTTAAATATCTGTTGGTGTTGCTCGAATATTGGGAACTGTTTTTCTAATGTCTTACAGATTGGATGTAATAATAAAGCTGCTCTAAACACTTGCCAAGTTTTCTCTGTTGACAAAGCTATTCTAAATGACTTCTTTACGGATTTTAAAATGGGAGCAAATTGTCATCCTTATCACAAGCTATATTGTGTATTTAGCAATTGCATAATTCTCATCCTAGCACCCAAACTATATTGTGTATTTCTCAGTGGATATTTGGGGTGCTGCCCGTGCTGCAAGGTTATTATCGTTAACTAAAACTAACGGGGGGGGGGGGGGCATTTTTGTTAAATGACCAAAAAACAAACTAGAAAAGAAGATGACTGAAACTTTAGCGTGTTAACAAAAGTGAAACAAGCGTAATCTGTAACTGCATATTCTTTAAATGCTATCTTAAGTTTGTTACAAATATACTTAACTCTGGCCCTTTTCAATCCTGCACCTAACGTATTTGCCAGGTGCAGGATTGAAAAGTGCAGAGAACTAAACTCAAACAAAGTTAAACTAGATCTGCCATAAAAACTAAAGCATTGGATAACACCATGGGGGAGAGCAACATGCTGTTGCTAAGACACCAAATACAAGAGGATCCCTCGAGTATTTGTATCAAATTGGTTTTATTTACAGTTTATTCATTCTCTAATGTTTAACTTTTAATTAAATGCATTTTTGTGTGATCATTTAGTTTACTATTTTGAGTCTTTGATCCAGCTTTGTTACTAAATAGATTTCAAACTGTCATTCAGTGTCACTCACTATTCATGTTACTGTATTTACAGTAATGCTATATACTGCAACACAACTGACTTATTTGTAAACGATGCAAGTAGAAGGCATCGTTTTATATGAAGCAAGTGAACTTTCTAATGCATGAAAGCATTGAGGAAAAAGCACAAGATGAAAGCAGTGTTTAGTAAACTAAAATCTTTGCCCAACTGGTCTTTAGACTTTATAAGTTGCCCAACCTGTAAGTGAACCAGGAATCTCACTGATGGAATGCTGGGATGACGGAATACAAAGGGGTTGGCCTTGAATACATTGAAAACAACCGTAGAAACTCAAACCTCTGGTTGGAGAAAGGTGCAGGTGTCGATTCAAGTCAAGGTATGTAACATATAGTAGGCTACTGAGACCCATGAAAGGGCAATGTGAATTCCAAACTGGTGAGTTTTATATTTGAATAGTTTCTCCATTATTTTGGGGGGAAGTTAATTGTTTAAATAGCTGTAATATTTATTTTTAATCTTCAGTGTGTCACACTGTAACAGAGTGGTCCTCTGTTACTTATGTTGCACAGCATATTGGCACTTTTAACTTGCACAGTTGTATTTTGCAGTCATTTTATTGTTGAATACCGTTTCCCGTTTAGCTGAGATGGCCACTCAGCCAACGAGTTCCACCTGGGGAAATGCTTGGTGATTAACAAACATGAGGGGCAAGTGCAATGTGGGTTATAGATTCAATATGTTTGGGAAGTGGAGTTCTATTGTTGAGGTTTGATTGAATGCCTGACAATTGCCTGTGATGTGTTTCAGTAAGGATTGGGCTGGACCATGTCAGGATAGCGGGGGGTTAAGATGTGCTGTTGTGATTGATTATTTATGTTGTAGTGTGAAGGACTTATAACTTGTGTAGTTCACAGAAACTTGTAACATTTGTATGGTTTAAGGTTAGTTATTTATATGTATTTATTGTATGCTTATGTATGTATTTATGGTATATGTTCTCTCTATTTGAAGACACCCTGTAAATGTGTTAGTCCATTCTCATTATCTCCAGCTGGGTATAAAAGGCTGCCATTTTGCCAGTGAACTGAATTCTGTGCTGGGAGTAGATAGTAGAGCTTCTTGTATTTATGCCGGTTTGTAATGCTCATTTGGTGAATAAACATATCATTGGTTAACCTTTACCAATGCCTCTGTACTGTTTCTCCAGCCACTAACACAGCCATTCCTACACACGTGTCTTTAAATCACAGTTTGGGTCCTTATTCAGCTGTTTTCAATTCATATTACAGCCAAGCAAAGATGACTTTCTTCAAGAAATTCTTCCAAAATGTTATCCATGACAGAGACACTGATAAGGACTGTGATGTAGACTCGGTGAGTACGATTTGTGAACTTGTAGATCAGCAGTTCTTTGCAGCATGAAGCCTTATGACAACAAAAAATGAGGCTCCATGCACAGTGGTTAAAATCAAACTACAGAACAAAAAAACGGAATGGCTGGAGCAAAAAGCATTGTTAAAGTGTATTCTGTTTGAATATATTCACAGAAACAGTGCAAGGGTAAGCCAAAGAAGACAAAGTTTTATGGAACCGTTTCTCCGAATCCTCACTTCTCCGCCAGCAGTGATGCCTCAGACCTGCAGAAAGCCATCGAAGCCAAAGGTAAGAAGAACATGGTGATGCACTACTGCACAGTGCACATGATAGGCCAACCCTACACTTCTATTCATTTTAAAATGACTCAATATCCGTAAGACTGGGTATTGCCGGGTGCTGTAGCCATCTCTACTATTATGTTTATTGAGGAAAATGAGTCAAATGACAACATAAAAACTACAAGTCTATACAGCAAGTCAAACTGCTCCTCACTAATCTAGTCTTTTAGTGTCTAGTAGTAGCCAGCCATACCATACCCATTTGAGAAGTTGGTTAATGTCTACTAGTACTAGTAGCCATACTACGTGTAGCCTACCCAACATATTTTTCCATTCACAGGAGTAGATAAGGATGTGATAATTTCCATTCTGGTGAAGAGAAGCAATGACCAAAGGCAGAGGATCAAATCAGTCTATGAGAATTCCACTGGGAAGGTGAGTCATGGTCATCACCAGAGCAATAGAGTAAGGCCTAACTCACACCTTTACAACAGTATGCTTGTTGTATGAGAGTCACATATGGTTTGACACATTTGTATTGTATGAGGGGGTGGGGGGTGGGGGGCAGTCGAAACACAGCCGAAAGTCCACACCTTTTGTATACATCTAGAATGCATCAATGTTGTATGCTAGATCGAAAGGTGTGAGTCGGGCCTCAGACTTACGTAAACTCTGTTCACTTCATGGGGCCAGTCCAATGGTGGCTCTTCTACATAGACTTCAATTGAATGGGGACAACTGGAAGTTTACGGAATGCATTGGAGTCCATGGGCTCGCGCGAGTACATGAACCACATGACCGTGCTGTTTTCTGCCCTCTCAATATCACAACTCTTCTATTAGATGGCTCTGGTCATCACATAGTAATTGAACAAAATAACACGATTGTTGGGGGTTGTCCGATTGAATTATAGCTTTATATAGGGTCTTATAAATGGAAAATGCTGTTGGAAATTCAGTCTACTTTTTATAAACCTACTACTAGGTTTTCAGTTGAAAATCATAAAGAAAAATCGTTTCAGATTTAGGTTTTGGACAGAACTCTTAATTGAGGAGATGTCTGTCTGCCTACTCTTCTTATAAACAACAATCAAAACGAAATATAACAGTCAATATAACAATCTGTTGCATTGTTAAAAATCTGTTATTTAGTTAACGTTAATACAAGAATACTATAAGAATACCTACAATAGAATATCTCAAT
Source organism: Protomyctophum bolini (assembly GCF_963924005.1). Taxonomy (NCBI): domain Eukaryota; kingdom Metazoa; phylum Chordata; class Actinopteri; order Myctophiformes; family Myctophidae; genus Protomyctophum; species Protomyctophum bolini. Next base: position 13,133,564 of record NC_137883.1, read on the forward strand.
CCTATCTGACAGACTGACATACATGTATCTAAGATTTTAAATGATAAACAACGTATAAATGATGCTTGCATACCTTCACTGAGTGCTTACTTTATTCGTCATAAATGCTCTTGTTTCTGTTTCAGGCTCTGGCTGATGACCTGAAGTCAGTCCTTAGGTCAGACTTTGAGGATGTTGTTCTGGCACTGCTCATGAGTCCTACTCATTTTGATGCCCACTGTCTCAGAAAAGCCACAAAGGTAGCCCACATTTTGTGTCTTAATATTTCATATCCACTTCAAAGAAACTGTTATCTCAAGTTCGATATTTAATCTCTACATTAGCCGCGGATATAGTCTGTGTTATGTCTTAACATTTTATGAACCAAGCGGTTAAATGGAGTTTTGTAAATGGTTTCTTATCAAATGTTTGAGCAGAATTATTAGTGCATGCTGAATGAGGAACTTTGGTTACAGAAATCAGCAACCTATGTTTAGAATGCATTTGAATGTATTTGTCTTAACATAATTGTTCTATGCAACAGGGACTGGGCACAAATGAAGATGTCTTGGTAGAAATTCTTGCATCAAGGACAAACCATGAGATTCATGAGATCAAGAGGGTTTTTAAAGAAGGTACAGACGAGATAATATGCTAAACATTGTAATATTTGATGCTCCCAATTTCCCAATTCACCCCCTTCATTATCGTTCCTACAGTATATTGCACAGTGAAATGGTTATATTTTTAAGTGAAGGTATGATTCCAACCTATGAAGCGTTCTCTCTCTCTCCATCAGAGTACCAGGAGGAGTTGGAGGACGTCATTAAAGGTGACACCAGTGGAGACTTCTTGTTGGCCCTGCAGGCTCTGCTGAAAGCCAACAAAGCTGAGGACAGTGAAGTGGACTTGGACCTCGCCAAAAGGGATGCAAAGGTACTGTACTAGTAGTAGCACTGTGGTTAACCTCTAAGGTCATATTTCTAATGAACACGGTACTGTAATGGAGTGGTTCTCAAACCTTTTAATTTCAATGACCCCCATATAACTACATTTACAGACCTGTAAGGGTCGCTTAGAACTCTGAGCGTCGCTGGACCCCACTTTGAGAACTGTATAGTGTGACGGTTTGTGTTGCAATTAATTTGTTTTGGTTTCAAAGTATTTTAATAACTAATGCTCTAATAACATGCTCATACATGTTAGGTTCTGTTCGATGCTGGTGAGAACCGCAAAGGAACTGACATCAACTCCTTCATTGACATCCTCACGAGTCGAAGTGGTCCTCAGCTCTCTAAAAGTAAGATTCCTTTATCACTTTAACCCTGGGTTCCCTATTTTGGGCATGTCGTCACTCGTCATTGGTGAAAATTGTCCTGAAGTTTCCAACTATTCAAAATAAATTTGAAATGAACTTTCATACAACAAGCTGTAGCCTATATTTTTCATGGTCTGGCTCAAAGGTATGGTAAAAATGGACCATGGCAGCATGGCTGCGACCACACTGTTGGTATAAAGCCTGAGAGGTCCAGCTCTCGGTGCAAAACGAGAGCTGGTCACAGTTTATTACAGATTACAAGCTTGTAGCTGAAAACATATTGTTTTTGTATTCATTGAGTTTCATGACCACTGTACTTGAAATCAGTCTCAACAACCTCTCTTCTCCTGTTGCATAAATAAACAAGTATTTGCTCTTAATGTTTGACCTCATAGCGTTCCAGAAATACATTGGCTTCAGTGAGGTCACCTTATCCAAAGCCTTGGAAAAGGAGCTGAGAGGAGACATTGAAGACTGTCTCATTGACATTGGTGAGGAGGATTCATCCTAAAATTATTCCAATCAGAATCATATTAATTACTAAGTAAAGTACAAGGGATTTTAAATATAGTCAGTGAAGATATTTATTATCTCTGCTTCTGGGCAGACTGAATTAAAGACAGTCTGTAAATAGTTTTACAACTCAAAGCCTAACATGCTGTGTAGTGTTTTGGTTCGATTTGAACTGCATTATTTATGTCACTGTGCTATGTGCTCTTACTCTGTGAACCATCGGGCTGCCCTCCTAAACTGTGTTTCTTTGCTGTACAGTGAAGTGTGCCTGGAGTAAGCCTGGTTTCTTTGCGGAGAAGCTCCATCTGTCTATGAAGGTATGATGTCTGTATTTCTCCATCTTCGTGTGGAGTGTAATGGCATTTATTTTTTATTTTTTTGCGTAGACAATAATTTTCCACTTCTTCACACACAATTTTTGACTCGCCCATAGACATAAAAAGGTAGACTCCTCTTCCGGCGGATGCTCTCAAGTGAGGGCAGCTTCCGTAAGGAAGGTACGTGAGTCACGTGACTGGATGTCGCCATGACACTCATGCCCATATAACTATATGGGCGCACTGGGATGTCATGTTCAACCTCACACATGGTTTCCACGTGTATGTACTATGTAGTCATTATATATAATTTGTAGAGGTGTCAGACTCCAAATGTATAGTTACATGTATAGTGATAATTACATCTAATCACACAATGTATCTCAAAGTGGTACAGTACTCTTTGTGAGGATTTTGTGAGGATTTGGCTGTCTGTTCATAGGGCCTTCGCACATGTGATGAGACTCTTATCAGGGTGGTGGTGAGCCGCTCTGAGGTGGACTTGAAGAAAGTCATGGATGAGTACAAGACCATGTATGGAAGAACTCTACAGGAGGACATATTGGTAATATATCAGTCTGTGTATTTTCAAGATTAATTACAATTAGGGGTGCACGATTATGAAATTATGACCGATATCCGATCTCCGATTATTTGCAGGGTCATATCTGCCGATACCGATTCTGACTGATTCCGATATTATACAGAGGACCACAATGGAAACAAGCCTAGGCCCTAGGCTAGGGGCAATTGGCCCGAAGCCTGATAATAAAGTATTCAATCAATCAATGGCCTATTCTCATAACTAAATGACTACTGAATGAGAGGAGTACACAAATTCAATTTAGATTTATATTTTCATTGCTGGTGAAAACTGGTATTTTGAGACCGTTCCGATACCGGCATTTTTAGGGCAGATATAGTCTAGGAAAATTGGCCTCAGATCCTGTGCAGCAGGGGCGTGGCCCAGTGCGTTGCGTTTCAAATTAAATGCAAATCAAAAGACAGGGGCGGGTTCCACATGGAGTGGGTGCTACATCTAAATAAGACGGAACGGAAACAATTGCTCCTTGAGCGGTGGTGGCCTACTACAATTCAATTTGGAATTGGATTCCCTTCTGACTATTTTCATGGTATGCACAGTGCTTCAGACCGGAAAGGGGAGTGTCCGCTCAGATTCTGAGCGCAACGTACTTCCCTCACAGGGATACGTTCCTTTTTTCCCCAGAAGTTCCTTTTTTCTCGCCCGCCTAGTGGCGAAAAATAAAACTTCTGGGAACTCAGATTAGGGCAGATATGGCTTATTCCGATTATGCTACCGATTAATCGTGCATCCCTAATTACAATCTGTCATTCTATGGCTGTCATGGAATTATTGTAATTGTTGTTTCTCTGGTTTTGTGAAGTTACCTTTGTTATATTCTCTTGGTTTGACAGGCGGATACTAAGGGACATTATGAAACGATCCTGCTGGAATTGTGTGGACCTGTTTAAAATTTAAAACAGTTTTAAAAAGTTGTAATGTAATGTAATAATAAAGCTGCTCTAAACACATTTCAAGTTTCCTAGTTTGACAAAAAATATTCCAAATGACTACTCTTTACAGATTTTATAATGGGAGCAAATTGTGGTCAGTTTAAGTCCAAATTTTATTCTGACCCCTCCACGAAAAGGTCTAGTTGTCCTGACCTCTTATCCATCATTTATACATTATGGATAATTAGTGTGAACTTAAACTGTTATTCGTCTATCTATAGTACTCATTATTATCGCAATTCTATATTGTGTATTTAGCAATTGCATAATTCTCATCCTAGTTCCCAGGTTGAACCAACTGTAGCACAATAATATTTTCTGACTGGGCCTGCAGTATAGGCTACAATGTTATTTAAAAGAACATGGTACAAATTAATTGACTTGGCAACAATTAAGTGTTACACACTGGAATAATTGTGTCAACGGGGCTTGAGACCCGCGCCCCCACATGTTTCTCAGTGGAGATTGGGATGCTGCTGGAATTAATTCACAAGGTGATACAAAGCAGGGGTCAACATCATGGGGAGAGCAACATGCTTTAAAGAAATGTATGAAAAATGTATGCAAATGACCTAAGAAGTATTAAGAATGAACTAATTTGCCTACAAGTACCAAGCCAAACATTGGAGACCCCCCACCCCAATCCCAACACCTTCCTTCCTTTTTTACTTTCATCATAAATTGGGTTAACTACACAGTTGGTTCATTCTCTAATATGTTTGAGTTGGCTGTCCAGCTTTGTTGGTAGTATTTGTTTTGGTTTCAAAATATTTTTTATAACTAATGCAATATCACTATTCATGTGTGTGATGCATATGAACAATACATGCATATCAGTGGTTCCCAAACTTTTCCCAAAAGAGATTAGACATTTTCACACACTAGTGAAAATAGCAGATCTACAAAAGCAGATCACTGTCCCTTTTTGCTTGCTTGTATATCATCTATTTTCACTACTTATTTATTTATTCATGTAATATTTGGAAATATATTTTTAAATGTAGGAGAAGAAAAGGGGATTTTTACTTGAGTCTTGACCCATAACAATTTGTCTGTGACCCACAAATGGGTCCCGACCCACTGTTTGGGAAACAGTGCTATATATATATTACTCTAACACAACTTGAACTGACAAAAGCGTTTATAAAAGGTTATTTGTAAATGGTACAAGTAGAAAGCATTGTTTATTGTGTATCATTGTGTATGAAGCAAGTGAATCACTGAGCGAAAAGCCTACAGTATACTTTAGGCCTATACACAATAAGATGTCAGTGTTTACTAAACTACAATTTAGTCAAACAGGTCTACAGCTACAAGTCACTCAACCTGTATGTGAAGCAGGAATCTCACTGTGATGGAATGCTGGGATGACAGAATACAAAGGGGCTGGCCTTGAATACATTGAAAACAACCGTAGAAACTCAAACCTCTGGTTGGAGAAAGGTGCAGGTGTCTATTCAAGTCAAGGTGTGTAACATAGTAGGCTACTGAGACCCATGAAAGGGGGCAATCTTGTGAATTCCAAACTGGTGAGTTTTAGATTTGAATAGTTTCTCCATTATTTTGGGGGGAAGTTAATTGTTTCAATAGCTGTAATATTTATTTTTAAGTGTGAGTGTAAGTGTGTGTGTGTGTGTGTGTGTGTGTGTCTGTGTGTGTGTGTGCGCGTGTGCGTGTGCGTGTGTGTGTGTCACACATGTAGTGTCTTTAAATCACAGTTTGGGTCCTTATTAAGCTGTTTTCAATTCATATTACAGCCAAGCAAAGATGACTTTCTTCAAGAAATTCTTCCAAAATGTGATCCATGACAGAGACCCTGATAAGGACTGTGATGTAGACTCGGTGAGTACGAGTTCACCAGTGACAGCACAATTTGTAAACTTGTAGATCAGCAGTTTTTTGCAGCATGACGCCTTATGACAACAAAAAATGAGGCTCCATGCACAGTGGTTAAAATCAAACTACAGTACAAAAAAACAGAATGACTGGAGCAAAAAGCTTTGTGTTAAAGTGTATTTCTGATTGAACATATTCACAGAAACAGTGCAAGGGTAAGCCAAAGAAGCCAAAGTTTTATGGAACCGTTTCTCCGAATCCTCACTTCTCCGCCAGCAGTGATGCCTCAGACCTGCAGAAAGCCATCGAAGCCAAAGGTAAGAAGAACATGGTGATGCACTACTGCACAGTGCACATGATAGACCAACCCTACACTTCTACATTCATTTTAAAATGACTCAATATCCGTAAGACTGGGTATTGCCGTGTGCTGTAGCCATCTCTACTATTATGTTTATTGAGGAAAATGACAACATAAAAACTACAAGAAGTCTATACAGCAAGTCAAACTGCTCCTCACTAATCTAGTCTTTTAGTGTCTAGTAGTAGCCAGCCATACCCACTTGAGAAGTTGGTTAATGTCTACTGGTAGCCATACTACGTGTAGCCTACCCAACATATTTTTCCATTCACAGGAGTAGATGAGGATGTGATAATTTCCATTCTGGTGAAGAGAAGCAATGACCAAAGGCAGAGGATCAAATCAGTCTATGAGGAATCCACTGGGAAGGTGAGTCATGGTCATCACCAGAGCAATAGAGTAAGGCCTTACTCACACCTTTACAACAGACTGATGTATGCTTGTTGTATGAGATGTATAGCTGATGCAAGCTCGCAATTAATTTCCAATGGGAGTCACATGGTTTGACACAACATTTGTGTTGTATGAGGGGTTGGGGGGCAGTTGAAACACAGCCGAAAGCCGTACAACACAAATGTTGTGTCAAACCATGTGACTTCCTTTGGAAATGCATTGGGTCAAGATGTATCACACCCTTTGTATACATCTAGAATGCATCAATGCCTAAGACAGACTTACGTAAACTCTGTTCACTTCATGGGGCCAGTCCAATGGTGGCTCTTCTACATAGACTTCTATTGAATGGGGACAACTGGAAGTTTACGGAATGCATTGGAGTCTATGGGCTCGCGCGAGTACATGAACCACATGACTGTGCTGTTTTCCGCCCCCTCAATATCGCAACTCTTCTATTAGATATGGCTCTGGTCATCACATAGTAATTGAACAAAATAACACGATTGTTGGGGGTTGTCCGATTGAATTATAGCTTTATAGGGTCTTATAAATGGAAAAGGCTGTTGGAAATTCAGTCTACTTTTTATAAACCTACTACTAGGTTTTCAGTTGAAAATCATAAAGAAAAATCGTTTCAGATTTAGGTTTTGGACAGAACTCTTATTTGAGGAGATGTCTGTCTGCCTACTCTTCTTATAAACAACAATCAAAACGAAATATAACAGTCAATATAACAATCTGTTGCATTGTTAAAAATCTGTTATTTAGTTATAGTACGACATTTGTACGACATTTGTATTGCATGTTAATGAACGTTAATACAAGAATACTATAAGAATACCTACAATATAATATCTAAATCCTATCTGACAGACTGACATACATGTATCTATTTTAAATGATAAACGACGTATAAATGATGCTTGCATACCTTCACTGAGTGCTTTGATTACTTTATTCGTCATAAATGCTCTTGTTTGGGTTTCAGGCTCTGGCTGATGACCTGAAGTCAGTCCTTAGGTCAGACCTTGAGGATGTTGTTCTGGCACTGCTCATGAGTCCTACTCATTTTGATGCCCACTGTCTCAGAAAAGCCACAAAGGTAGCCCACATTTTGTGTCTTAATATTTCATATCCACTTCAAAGAAACTGTCAAGTTCGATATTTACTCTCTACAATAGCCGCGGATATAGTCTGTGTCTTAACATTTTAAGAACCAAGCGGTTAAATTGAGTTTTGTAAATGGTTTCTTATCAAATGTTTGAGCAGAATTATTAGTGCATGCTGAATGAGGAACTTTGGTTACAGAAATCAGCAACATCTTTTGAACCAATGTTTAGATTGCATTTGAATGTATTTGTCTTAACACTGATAATTGTCTATGCAACAGGGACTGGGCACAAATGAAGATGTCTTGGTAGAAATTCTTGCATCAAGGACAAACCATGAGATTCATGAGATCAAGAGGGTTTTTAAAGAAGGTACAGACGAGATAATATGCTGAACATTGTAATATTTGATGCTCCCAATTTCCCAATTTATCCCATACTACGAAAAACGTCACCTTCATTATCGTTCCTACAGTATATTGCACAGTGAAATGGTTATATTTTAAGTGAAGGTATGATTCCAACCTATGAAGCGTTCTCTCTCTCTCCATCATCAGAGTACCAGGAGGAGTTGGAGGACGTCATTAAAGCAGACACCAGTGGAGACTTCACGTTGGCCCTGCAGGCTCTGCTGAAAGCCATCAAAGATGAGGACAGTGAAGTGGACTTGGACCTCGCCAAAAGGGATGCAAAGGTACTGTACTAGTAGTAGCACTGTGGTTAACCTCTAAGGTCATATTTCTAATGAACACGGTACTGTAATGGAGTGGTTCTCAAACCTTTTAATTTCAATGACCCCCATATAACTACATTTACAGACCTGTAAGGGTCGCTTAGAACTCTGAGCGTCGCTGGACCCCACTTTGAGAACTGTATAGTGTGACTGTTTGTGTTGCAATTAATTTGTTTTGGTTTCAAAGTATTTTTTTAATATATTTTTTATCCCACGATTTTGTAACCCATTTTTCACCCCTGTGTCAATCATCTAATGTGATCCTGGGCTCTACACACCCTCCACCAACCTGGGGAGAGCAACAGACTTAACTCATGCTTCCTTCATGCTTGAGTGTCCAAGTTGCTCCTTTACACCTGACAGGGGGGAGTTTCCCTGGTTGGACGTATAGCACGTGGAAGGAACACGTTATTCCAACCAGTTCCTTTCCCCTCCATCAGGCGCCCCGGCTGGCCAGGGGGAGGCAGTTTAGAGACCAGGATTACTGCATGTTTTTGGGAGGGTATCTATCCTAGGGGACACGGGGAGAACATACTCCACACAGAAAGGCCCTTTCGCCAACCCCACCTTCGGGTATGGGCACTGATGACGCGGAGGAGGAAACACGCCACCAGCACCCACAGCGCCCCGAGCGCGAATCGAACCCAGGACCTTCTAGCTGTGAGGCGACAGCACTACCAACTGTGCCACCGTGCCCCGCGTTTCAAAGTATTTTAATAACTAATGCTCCAATAACATGCTCATACATGTTATCACAGGTTCTGTTCGATGCTGGTGAGAACACCAAAGGAACTGACATCAACTCCTTAATTGACATCCTCACGAGTCGAAGTGGTCCTCAGCTCTCTAAAAGTAAGATTCCTTTATCGCTTTAACCCTGGGTTCCCTATTTTGGGCATGTCGTCACTCGTCATTGGTGAAATTTGTCCTGAAGTTTCCAACTATTCAAAATAAATTTGAAATGAACTTTCATACAACAAGCTGTAGCCTATATTTTTCATGGTCTGGCTCAAAGGTATGGTAAAAATGGACCATGGCAGCATGGCTGCGACCACACTGTTGGTATAAAGCCTGAGAGGTCTATCCAAAATGTCCAGCTCTCGGTGCAAAACGAGAGCTGGTCACAGTTTATTACAGATTACAAGCTTGTAGCTGAAAACATGTTTTTGTATTCATTGAGTTTCATGACCACTGTACTTGGAATCAGTCTCAACACCCTCTCTTCTCCTGTTGCATAAATAAACAAGTATTTGCTCTTAATGTTTGACCTCATAGCGTTCCAGAAATACGTCGGCCTCAGTGAGGTCACGTTATCCAAAGCCTTGGAAAAGGAGCTGAGAGGAGACATTGAAGACTGTCTCATTGACATTGGTGAGGAGGATTCATCCTAAATTATTCCAATCAGAATCATATTAATTACTAAGTACAAGGGATTTTAAATAGTCAGTGAAGATATGTATTATCTCTGCTTCTGGGCAGACTGAATTAAAGACAGTCTGTAAATAGTTTTACAACTCAAAGCCTAACATGCTGTGTAGTGTTTTGGTTCGATTTGAACTGCATGGGGTTAGCTGTGGAAATGGCTAACCTTTATTTATGTCACTGTGCTATGTGCTCTTACTCTGTGAACCATCGGGCTGCCCTCCTAAACGTTTTTTCTTTGCTGTACAGTGAAGTGTGCCTGGAGTAAGCCTGGTTTCTTTGCGGAGAAGCTACAACTGGCTATGAAGGTATGATGTCTGTATTTCTCCATCTAACCATGTCCATATAACTATATGGGCGCACTGGGACTTTTACCACTGTGCCACCCGAGCGCATGATATTGGAGTTGATACTGTCATGTTCAACCTCACACATGGTTTCCATGTGTATGTACTATGTAGTCATTATATATCATTTGTAGAGGTGTCGGACTCCAAATGTATAGTTACATGACGTGATAATTAATTACATCTAATCACACAATGCATCTCAAAGTGGTACACTCTTTGGAGTGAGGATTTTGCTGTATAGTTTACCATGGCTGTCTATTCACAGGGACATGGCACATGTGATGAGACTCTTATCAGGGTGGTGGTGAGCCGCTCTGAGGTGGACTTGAAGAAAGTCATGGATGAGTACAAGACCATGTATGGCAGAACTCTACAGGAGGACATATTGGTAATATATCAGTCTGTGTATTTTCAAGATTAATTACAATTAGGGGTGCACGATTATGAAATTATGACTGATATCCGATCTCCGATTATTTGCAGGGTCATATCTGCCGATACCGATTCTGACCGATTCCGATATTATACAGAGGACCACAATGGAAACAAGCCTAGGCCCTAGGCTAGGGGCTTGGCCCGAAGCCTGATAATAAATTATTCAATCAATCAATAGCCTATTCTCATAACTGAATGAGAGGAGTACACAAATTCAATTTAGATTTATATTTTCATTGCTGGTGAAAACCGATTAAATAATTGTATTTTGAGACCGTTCCGATACCGGCATTTTTAGGGCCGATATGGCTTATTCCGATCATGCTACCGATTAATCGTGCATCCCTAATTACAATCTGTCATTCTATGGCTGTCATGGTTAAGCAATGTAATTGTTGTTTCTACATTCTCTTCTTTTGTGAAGTTACCTTTGTTATATTCTCTTGGTTTGACAGGCGGATACTAAGGGACATTATGAAACGATCCTGCTGGAATTGTGTGGACCTGTTTAAAATGTTTCATTCTTTTTCACAAGCTGTGAGGTGCTGCTGAAATATCTGTTGGTGTTCCTCAAATATTAGGAATCGTGTTCTTAATAATGTCTTACAGATTGGATGTAATAATAAAGCTGCTCTAAACACTTTCCAAGTTTCCTCGTTTGACAAAAACTATTCCAAAAGACTACTCTTTACAGATTTTATGATGGGAGCATATTGTGGTCAGTTTAAGTCCAGATTTTATTCTGACCCCTACACGAAAAGGCCTAGTTGTCCTGACCCCTTATCCATCATTTATACATTATGGATAATTAGTGTGGACTTAAACTGTTATTCGTACTCTATAGTACTCATTATCGCAATTCTATATTGTGTATTTAGCAATTTCATAATTCTCATCCTAGTTCCCACTATGAGCTGAGTTGAACCAACTGTAGCACAATAATATTTTCTGACTGGGCCTGCAGTAGGCTACAATGTTATTTAAAAGAACATGGTACAAATTAATTGACTTGGCAACAATTTAGTGTTACACACTGGAATAATTGTGTCAACGGGGCTTGAGACCCGCGCCGGCACATGGTTCTCAACTTCTCAGTGGATATTGCGGTGCTGCTGGATTTTTTTTTTTTTCTCATTCAATTTTTATTTGTTTTTTTAACAAAACATAAAGCACAGTCATTATACAGTGTATAAAATTGAACTCAAAACATTCTCTCACATGCATACTCGTGTGCGCGCACGTACGTACACACACACACACACACACACACACACACACACACACACACACACACACACACACACACACAGAAACCCCTCCCTCCCCCTCCCTATGCAAATTATCTAAGAAGTATTAAGAATGAACTAATTTGCCTACAACAAGTACCAAAGCCAAACATTGCAGACCCACACCCCAATCCCAACACCTTCCTTCCTTTTCATCATTGGGTTAACTACATTACACAGTTCTAATATTTTTGAGTTGGCTGTCCAGCTTTGTTGGTACTAACTTGTTTTGGGTTCAAAATATTTTTTATAACTAATGCAATATCACTATTCATGTATGTGATGCATATAAACAATACATGCATATCAGTGGTTCCCAAACTTTTCAGGTCGAGACCAAAAAGATGTCAGTGTTTACTAAACTACAATTTAGCCAAACAGGTCTTCTGTTACAAGTCACTCAACCTGTATGTGAAGCAGGAATCTCACCTTTATGGAATGCTGGCGTTGTGAGAATGCGAAGGGGTTGGCCAGCCATGAATACGTCTGAAAACAACCTCTGGTTGGAGAAAGGGTGGAGTCTCTGCAAGGTGTGTTAAATTGTAGGCTACTGACACCAGATTTCATAAAATTGCTCTTTCACAGAACAGGTGAGTTATATTTTTATATTTGTGAATGAATAGTTCTTGTTGTGTTCAGATTCAGAAGTGTGTTGACACGTAAATCACAATTTGGGGTCTTTATTCAGCTGTTTTCAATTCATAGCAAAGCAAAGCAAAGATGTCTTTCTTCAAGAAATTCTTCCAAAACGTTATCCATGACAGGGACCCTGATGAGGACGATGTGGACTCGGTGAGTACCAGTTCACCGCAGTGACGGGCTGGCACAATTTGTCCAGTTTTGGTGGGGGTTTAATTTTTCTTCTTGTGTGTTTATAATATTTATTTATTTATTTATTTCGCTGGTGTCGTTTTGAGCTAAAATTGAACATGGTCACTATCCAGCAGCAGTAATATTCAGTGTCAATCAGGCCTCAAGTTTCACCATTTTAGTGGCAAGACCACTTGGCCTTCTTTGGTGTTGTCAATTCTTTGAGGGCACACTGCCAAATAAAATAATGATATAATAACAGTAACACATAATACAACAATGTATTGGTAATTAGTTACTGATTATAATTTATATAAGGCCAAACTCAGGGGACATGCAGCAGCCATGGCCGTCATGGCCTCCGTGAACTTACAGTGCCCATGCAGGTCGAGTTACCATTGTGGATCTTATAGTGGAGTCAGTTTACGTAACAGGGTGGTTACCATGTATTTGAATCGGACGGTGGCCTATGGCCTTTTTGGACCACCTCTTCTCTGTCTCACCTAGCCTGTCTGTAATCCCATTTTGGGTATATTATAGGCACACATTTCCTGAAACGTTCAAAGATTTTCGAAATACATCGAAAATGGTGAATCACAGCAGATCTACAAGGTCACACAACACATTGCGGTGTAATGCGCTGTGAGCTTGTACAGTAGATGAGCTGTGTCTATATACACTATAGGGATCCAGTATAGTTAAAATCATAATAATCTACAATACAGTACAGAAAACTAAACAGCTTGAGCAAAAAGCTTTGTGTTAACGAATATTTCTGACTGAATGTATTCACAGTGTAAGGGCAAGGGTAAGCCGAAGCCGAAGCCTTTTCATGGAACCGTTCCTCCTTATCCTCACTTCTCCGCCAGCAGTGATGCCTCAGCCCTGCAGAAAGCCATCGAAGCCAAAGGTAAGAGGAACATAGTAATGCACTGCACATGATAGGCATACATTTCTACCCTAATCGCAAAAGGACTTAATATCTGCAAGATCGGGTATTGCCGGGTGGTATATCTATCGAACATCTCAACAATTAATATGTTGTTTATTTGTGCTTATTCTATGAAAAAGAAACGTCAAGCTGCTGCTCACTATTTTGACTTTGAAAATGTTCTTGGGATTGGATTTTCCCCACTTGAGAAAGTTGGAAAAAATACTATTGTCTTTTAGTTTTTAGTAGCCGTAGTACGAGTAGCCTACAACATCACTCAACATATTTTCCCATTCACAGGAGTAGATGAGGATGTGATCGTTTCCGTTCTGGTGAAGAGAAGCAATGAACAAAGGCAGAGGATCAAAGCAGTCTATGAGGAATCCACTGGGGAGGTGAGTCAGGGTGCACTGTCATATGACAACGTCTAAATTATGCGTGAATACCGTCAGTGTGTCACTGAGTTCTCTCTTGTCTCTGTTTCAGGCTCTGGCTGATGCACTGAAGTCAGTCCTAAGGTCAGATCTTGAGGATATTGTTCTGGCTCTGCTCATGACACCTGCTCAATTTGATGCCCACACTCTCAGAGAAGCCACAAAGGTACATTTTGTGAAATCGTATCCACTTCACTGAAATCGTTACCTCAAGTTCAATATGCACTCTAGAAGCCACACGGATACATTCTGTATCTTATCATTTCAAGAACCAAGCAGTTAATTACAGCTTTGTAAATAGTTTCTTATCAAATGTTTGAGCGAAATCACCATCTATTTGAACCATGCAGCGTTTAGAATGCATGTGAATATATTTTTAGATTTTTTTACCATTTTAATTCTTATTGTTTCTTTAATTCTTAGTTCTGTCTCACAACTGGCATTTTGTTGTTTATGTATAGCCTATTCGTTTTCAAGAATTGTTCAGTACAAATGCCATATTATTACATTTGTATTTTTCTTTTTAACATTGATAATTGTCTATCCAACAGGGACTGGGCACACATGAAGATGTCTTGGTAGAAATTCTTGCATCAAGGCCAAACCATGAGATCCGTGAGATCAAGAGGGTTTTTAAAGAAGGTACAGTCTACACAGTATATTATATAGTATGCTAAACATCCCCAATTTACCACTACAATACATTTTCGGCATTTAACTGATGCTCCAATCCTCTGTGACTTTACCGACTTCAATGCATCGCGAGTATGAATTAAGGATTTACCTTGGATAATCTTAAAAATCACCTTTGTTCCTACAGTGTATTGCACAGTAAAATAGGTCTATTTTTAAGTGAAGATATGATTCCAAATTATGAAGCGTTCTCTCTCTCTCCATCATCAGAGTACCAGGAGGAGTTGGAGGACGTCATTAAAGCAGACACCAGTGGAGACTTCACGTTGGCCCTGCAGGCTCTGCTGAAAGCCAACAAAGATGAGGACAGTGAAGTGGACTTGGACCTCGCCAAAAGGGATGCAAAGGTACTGTACTAGTAGTAGCACTGTGGTTAACCTCTAAGGTCATATTTCTAATGAACACGGACCGTAATTGAATTAGTAATGACTTTTATGGCAGGCTTTGTTCGAGGCTGGTGAGAACGCCAAAGGAACTGACATCTATGCCTTCATTGACATCCTCACAAGTCGAAATGGTCCTCAGCTCTCTAAAAGTAAGGTTCCTTTATCAACTTTAATCCTGGCATGTGCCATTATTTGCAAAATTGTCAAATTTCCAGTTTCCAACATTTTGAAAATAATGTTACAATGTCACAATGCAACACATTTTGTGAGCTTATAGGCCATGTTTTTCTTTCTTTTTTACATAATACGTAATAACCAAAAAATGAAATCCATGATTTTGTGCAATATGTTTAAAATAAACTACCTCTAGGCCTCTAGGCACCCCCATTAATAATTAATAATAATAATCTCATTTGTAAATTTGCTCTAAATATATGTTTCTATTGACCGATATAGCGTTCCAGAAATACGCTGGCCTCAGCGACGTCACCTTACCCAAAGCCTTGGACATGGAGCTGAGAGGAGACATTGAAGACTGTCTCATTGACATTGGTGAGGAAGATTCTTCCTAAAATGATTCCAATGGGAAGAAGTACATTTTCATATAGCCAGTGGGGATATAATATCCCTTCTTTCTGGGCGGAATGAATTAAAGACACTAATTTCCTTTTGGGAATTGAACTGTCTCCGTCTGTGTTTTACAACTCAAACCCTGACATGCTATTGCTGTGTAGAATTTTGGTTTGATTTGAACTCCATGGGGTCAGCTGTGGAAATGACTATAGACTTATTTATGTCACTGTGCTATCTTCTCTTACTCTGTGATCCATCGGGCTGCCCCCCTAAACTGTGTTTCTTTGCTGTACAGTGAAGTGTGCCTGGAGTAAGCCTGCTTTCTTTGCGGAGAAGCTCCATCTGTCTATGAAGGTATGATGACTGTCTGTCTCCCTCTTTGTGTGTAATTGAGTTAATGCTCTCTGTCTTGTTCAACGAACCTCACAGATGGTTTCCGCTTTGACTCCCTACTCACTATAATACACTATTAGTGACTTCTTTGTAGTGATTATACCATTTTGTAGTGGTGTCAAAATCTATATATTGTGTAGTGATCAGGATTATGCCCTATTATGGTCTCATATCACACATCGCTTTATTAGGGGGGGGGGGGGGGGGGTTATTCTTATTGGAATAACTGGCACAGAATCTTCTAAAATTGCTTCTGTGGCCTAATATGTATAAAAATTGGTGGCCTGTTGGGGTCCTTTTGGTTCCATGTTTGTCTACTCTTGGCCTACTCTTCTGAGTTAAATGAACACTGAATTGTGTAGTTGACCGTGGCTGTCTATTCACAGGGACATGGCACATGTGATGAGACTCTTATCAGGGTGGTGGTGAGCCGCTCTGAGGTGGACTTGAAGAAAGTCATGGATGAGTACAAGACCATGTATGGAAGAACTCTACAGGAGGACATATTGGTAATGTGAAACTCCACTATTTTACATGTCACTCTGTCTGTATTTTCAAGATTAACCCTCCTGCTCATTCTATATGGCTGTCATGGTTAAGCAATAGAGTTGTTGCTGTGTTGCTACATTCTGTGTTTTTACCTATGTTGTATTCTCACTAATTACGTGTTTCTCTTGGTTTGACAGGCGGATACTAAGGGACATTATGAAAAGATCCTGCTGGGATTGTGTGGACCTGTTTAACACATGTGTCATTAAGATTGTGTCGCTTGTACATTGATAAAAGCTGTTAGGTGCTGCTGAAATATTATCTCGTGATAGATTCTAGATATAGAATATTCTGAATAATATTCTTATTATTAATATTGTCTTATACAGATTGGATGTTATAATAAAGCTGTTCTAACCACTTGCCAAGTTTCCTCATTTGACAAAAAATAATAATAATAAAGAATCCTAATGACTATTACAGATTTTATAATGGGAGCTAATTGTAATCCAATAATGATCACAAACTATATGGTATATTTAGCAAATGCATCATTCTTCATTATATTCTTGGTAGGAGCCTAGCCCTACAAGTCAGAACCCAATGCTACTGAAGTTTCTGACATTTTTGAGACCCAGATAGCATGGGGTCCTATTCCACCTGTTCTGGAAATTCCATTCTGGAAAGGTGTTCCATTCCTCCATTGTTACTGAAATTAGTTGTTGTTGTTGTTGTTGTTGTTGTACTATTCTGCTATGTCTGCCACGTCTACATTGCCAAAGTAAAAACGATCAAAACTAAGAAATGTATGTACAACTGGATTGACGAAACAGAGTATCACA
This sequence comes from Protomyctophum bolini, assembly GCF_963924005.1. Lineage (NCBI taxonomy): Eukaryota > Metazoa > Chordata > Actinopteri > Myctophiformes > Myctophidae > Protomyctophum > Protomyctophum bolini. Next base: position 13,150,706 of record NC_137883.1, read on the forward strand.
TTAACTTGAAACAAAAGCTTTATACGCACGTTATACACATTTAAGCAAAGAGTTTTTGATTGATTGATTAATTGATTGATTGAGTTTGCAGAAAAAAGTAGTATAGTACAATTAAATATAAGGATAAATAAACCCAAGAAAGCTGATGGCTTGTTTTTCTTTCCATTGGGGTTCTTATGCAGTCAATTAAAAAGCTTAGCTTGGTATGAAGCTTTTTGAAAATAACAGCATGTATTAAGATTTTCCCAGGATTTTTCAGTCACAGTACTAGTACTACTATAATAAAATGCATTAAAGTTTAACGTAGGCTATCCAGTGCAGACACAAGGTGCAGAAAGGCAGAACGTGACGTATGTGACAGTTCCCAATTTAATTTAAATACCCTTGGCTTGTAAGCAGTGTGTATGTTCCGCGCATGCGTGACCGACGTGGAGTTTCCCCATATGTCCGGAAGTGTACAGATCAGCTATAGCAAAGCAAAGCTGTTGTTGTTTACGGCGCTATAGTCAACCATGATGATGGGACCTTATAGAATATATATATATATTTGCTTGTAACGGTTGAATACTAGTAATAAGAACATGGTAGCCCAATTTTTTGGGGGGGAGTTAATTTCACTGATGTCTGGTGTTGGCTGGCTATAGCAGCCGGTTAGCAAGGCTAGCTTGCTTGCTACCCCTCTCACTACTTTATGGTTATGTATACAACTTTTATATTTATATTTCAGTGATCTTTATGTTACAATTCGTGAGCGGGAGTTATTTGGATATCCCCCACCCCACATTCCGTGATAGACACCATAAGGTTGACACGACCACTACTGTCTGTAGGCATGAGAGCATAGCGTTCATATTTTAAGGTTTGGATTGTAAACGTCTGTTTATTTGTGAAAATGGATGATAAATATAGCAGCAACGTGCTCTCCAGTTCCAAACTGGGCATGGTGGAAGTGCCCAATGCCAGGTATGATATTATGACAACAGCTACCTTAAACCTAAAATATGATGTTGAGTTAAACCTGAAATATGATGTTGAGAGAGACTATGCTTGCATTGTAGTGTTACCCCCCCCCCCCCCCCTTCTCCTATTTTCTTCTCATTTCATCATCTCATTTTGATTTATTTTTCTTTCATATATACCTTCACCTACCCCTTATTTTAATTGACAACTGGCATGTCAACCATCTCTACTACTCCTTTGAAATGACCTACTGTATGTTTCTAAGGGGTTCCTCCTAACATGTATATTTTGTATTCAATGGGCACAACAAGCCTGATATATAGTTAATATACTTCAGATGAAGTCATTAGGATCCCCATTATCTGATGCATAGCATCTTTCTGGCCAGAAAGATGCTATGCATCAGATCATTTGAACTTTAGTATGACATGGTGGACCCCGGGCCATACTAAAGTTCAAACCACACCACACCGGTAGGACTCCTTGGGACAAAACCATGTTGAGGTCAACCACACCAATGCAACTCAATGAGTTGACCTTAAAAACCGCCTTGTCCCGTCTTGACCCTTTGGTGTGGTTTGGGCTTAAAATGGAGCAACAGCACTAAATGGTAAATACTTGCCTAATCTGTGTGGACAGACACACAGATTAGTTTGGGCAAACCATGGATTAGGTATACACACAACCATGTTATGACACACTCACTGGATAACAATGATGAACTTAAATCTTTCATTGCAGTTTCATGAAGGATCATTCATGTCCCATCATGCCAGCCAGGGCAGGCAGCCACCCCGTACCCCATTCATGTCCCATGCCAGCCAGGGCAGCCACCCCGTACCCCACAAATTTGTGGGAAGCCTGAAAAGTCCTTGTCCATGTTTGCTTTAGTTTTTAATAGAATTCAACTTATGTATATATTTCTTTGAATTTCAGGTTAACCAGGTACATAGTTCTACTTGTGATCTCAAAGGTCCTGAAGGCTCTTGGGATCTTTGAATCATATGACATTCTCAAAGTTGTTCACATCGTCCAGTTCATCTTCATACTAAAATTAGGGTATGTACACACACACGGTTGTAGCCTGTTTTACATGCTTGTCTTATCCCATTAATTTACTTTGTATCTTTTTAAAAGGTTATTCTATAAATGTCTGTTTATTATTAAACTGCTTTAATTATAGAATTGTCTTAGACAAAATATGTATAGTGAAGAAGCCATTTTGCCACTAGCCACATTACTGTATTACCACATGCTGCAGAGATGATGATGTATTGATGATGCTTCCTCTTTTACCAGGAGTGCTGTTATTTTGCTTTTCTTTCAAAAACCATTCTCTTCAGGGAAAGTCGTCTCCAAACGACAGGTGTGTTTAAATTCTTCCTCATAGTCTTCCACCTGATCATGCTGCTGTTAGTTTGTGCAGATCACATTCACAACACACAGGCGTGCCACACACGTAACACAAAATCATCCTTTCTGCCTATTCTCCCTGAATCTTATTATATTTTCTCTTGCCAAGTAATGATCCACAACACGCATGGTTGTGCATCAGTAAAAGTTTATTGTGTACGATTTAGTAATAATTGATCCTGATGTTGATGCTACATTATATTGTGTTGCAATAATGTCTCTCTTTCTTATTTTTGTTGCAGTGGATCAAATTGCTCAAACATGCTGTCATCAGCTGCATCATATCCCTGCTGGGCTTTTTCGGTCTCACTCTCTGTGGCCCGTTAAGGTAGTGTGTGCTGTTTTCTTCATTAAACATTTAACTGATGGGGTATATGTGGGGTTGTTTGTCTACAAAAATTGAAAATCTTATAAATAAAGTTAAAAAAAAACAAAAAAAAAACATTTAACTGATTATGTCCCACGGAGGGCCGACCCAACACTCCACCAGGTGGTTTCACGACTCAGCTTGAAGCTTTTGTGTGTGTGTGTGTGTGTGTGTGTGTGTGTGTGTGTGTGTGTGTGTGTGTGTGTGTGTGTGTGTGTGTGTGAGAGACTGTGTGTGTGTACTAAATTACTGTTTTCAAGATTTTCTTGCATGTGCATTTTCTCACTTTTTGCAGGACGTTGTTGCTTTTTGAGCACAGTGATGTGGTGGTTATTACACTCCTTAGTGTACTATTCACAAGCTCAGGAGGGGGGCCTTCCAAGGTAAAACATAAATACAAATGTTCTCTCATTCACTAACTTCAACCTTGTTTGAAACATGGGCACAATGCCAGAGTCAGAACCACAATTAGTTCCATTGGTCAAAACAGAGAAAGAGATTCTGACACACACATTCAACAGTTGAAAATGTTATTTTTGTCGAGCAACACTTACCAAAGGTGTCGAGCAACTTAAGCCTGATTTATGCTTTGTTGCTTGGCGGAATGGCGGTGTTGCGCGACGCCAGAAATAGATGACAAGCTTTGTGCAGCAATCCATTGTGAACTCATACACAGGCTATTTTCGGCACACGACAACACCATGCTCTGATAAATCAAGCCTCATAGGATTACCTGTACATGCATCATTTTTTTACATTGCATTCTTTTTATTTACACAGACGAGAGGTGCCGCAATCTTCATCATCGCTGTGATCTGCCTCCTCCTCTTTGACAATGATGACCTCATGGCAAAGATGGCAGAGCACCGTATCCTTTCAGTGTTGTGAAATGCATTTAAGGCGAAATTATACTTGCCGTGTCCCTTTTAGTATGTTGTAAACTTTGTCAGCAGCTCGTGTCCTGAACATGGACATGCACTTCAAAAGACAATTAAGATGCTCTGTTTGAGTAGAGGTTGAGAGAAGATCCGTCATTACCCTCTGCATTGTACTCGTATGTAGTCACAATAAACGACTTGAAGTTGAAGTGATATTCTTTGGCAGTTTTGTTAAATACAAGCGGAACAGAATACAAAGTACACGCAAAAGTTTTTTGTAAGATGGTGTAAAACTATGACAGTAGTAGACCTCTTCTCACATTGGCCTCTTGTCATGGCACAATTCCTTCATTATGTTGTCTGGAATAAAGTACTTAGATTGTGCTTTGTGTTGAGGGCACCCAGTGTACTCACAAACCATGTGATTATTTCCATGGATGCGGCAAGTATAAACAGGCCTTTAGAAGTTGTCACTATTGTCAACCTCATAGTGGCAAGTCATTCACCAATTCACTGTTGGAATAATACATTCTTTAAAACTGAATTCATCCAGCTGAGGGACATCATGACAGCGCCCTCACTCACTTCCTCTACACTGCCATTGCCTTTCTGGGCGTTGCAGATCACAAGGTAAGCATATTAGTTTTGTTTTAACAATTTAAACATGAATGTTACTTTCCGACTGAACTTGGAACTTGTAACAACTTTTACATCATAGACTCATAAGTTTATGATGTTTATAACCTAGGTGTAATAACCCTAAGCACAACACCATAAGTGCTTGGGCAAGTAATAATAAATAAAACTCTTCATTTTATTGATTATTACTGTCCCTCCTTGTATATATTATTGTTTTTCTGTTCATATTTTTGAACATGTCTGAGGAACGAGAATAGAATTATTTTACTCTTTAATATGTACATATACTGTACACGGTATAATCTAGATATTGCATCTCCATCCACTTGCCACTGCAATATTTAAGCCAGATTTTTACTCTGTAGAGAAGACCAACGGTGTCGATTGTTGAAAAGAACTGATTTACGTTATGTCCGAAATAATGCGTTACTGTTTGAACGGGCCCATTTTCCACCATTATGTCCACCAGGGTGGAGTTGTGTTGCTGGTGACGTCCCTCTGCCTGAAGGTGGGCTTCCACACGGCTTCCAGGAAGCTGTCGGTGGAGTTAGGCGGAGCCAAGCGCCTCTATGCTCTGGACAACCTAGTCTCTGCCATGGTTCTGCTGCCATGGGTCATAGTGCTCTCAGCAACCACAGAGGTACGACAAATTCAGTATATTTCTGAACCCCACACACAGAGCAAGGTATGGCCATGGTCCAGCCTCATCCTGTATATCTGAACCCCGGCCTAAAAACATCATTACATTTTCATTCTTGAGATTTAATTTAGCTTTTTTTCTATGCATCCTGTATTTCTGAACCCCCCCCCACACACACACACACACACACACACACACACACACACACACACACACAGAGCAAGGTTGAGTCATGGTCCAGCCTCATCCTGCCACTCGGGATGATCATCTTCTCCGTGATGATTCTGGAGTTCTACGTGGAGGCCGTGTGCACGGCCAAGATGGAGACGCCGCGGTGTGCCCGCTACGGCACGCTGGCCCTCTTCCTCAGTGCCCTGCTGCTCGCCAACTTCTGGACCCACCCGCTGACCGACCAGCTGCGCTCCATGAGCAAGCCGCCCCAGCAGGAGGGCAGCACGGAGCACGTCCTCTCTTGGGGCGTGCTGGTCAGTGCCGTCTTCTTCATCCTGTGTGAGTAGCAGCGTTGGCCTTTTATTGACACGCAAATGGCTTTCACCACTTCAACCCTAAAACATAACACCAAGACAATACATAAACATCATCATTGTCTTTTTTCCCAGCCTACACCAAATCTCTGTGGCACGTTTCACCAAATGTGATTGATTGATTTGAACATTGTTAAAGAGAAATGCAAGTCACAGTAAAGTCAGAATTCTTGTTATTTCCATTGTGGTCCTTGGTCTTGTACAGACAGACGGCTCACTGTAACTAAAGGAGCATTTACACAGTTGTTCTGAACTGCTCAGAAGGTGAACATTATTGAACAATTATTGCATAAATCATAAAAAACAATATTCTGCTGAACTGATAATACAATGTGAGTTTTAAAAAGCATTGTATTCTCTCTCTCACACACACACGCACACAGCGGCCAGCATCCTGTCATCCCCGTCGTTGAAAGGTCAGAAGGGCACCCTGGTTGGTTACTCTCCTGAGGGAACTCCTCTGTACAACTTCATGGGGGACGCCCTCCAGCACACCTCTCAGTCTCTGCCTCGCTTCATCAAAGATTCCCTCAAACAGATCCTGGAAGAGTACGACTCCAGGCAGATCTTCTACTTCCTCTGTCTAAATCTGGTATGGACCCTCCTCGGGCAATAGAAAGATAAACGTAACAAGTTCACTTGTTTTTATGTTTGCTCCATCTAGGTGAGTGCATCTCAAACCTTTATTAGGCCGCAGATCCCCGCCTAAAACTATTTTGTACTGTAAGAGAACAGTTACAAAAAGTTTAAATTCAAAAGTTAAACTGCCTTGGGAAAGAAAAATATGTTTGATTTATTCTATGTAGAGCACTGAAGTAACAGTTCTGGGGTCTTTGTTAGAATGATTAACGGCTTTTCATAGTCCAAGTTAAACTTGAATTAGACTCAGCTTTGTGGCTGATTGGTGTTACTCTCAAGTTGGCCTATGATGTTGACCTGAATGACACCAACCCCCATGTATTTTCTTTACCGCAACTTAACAAGTATATGGAAATAATAAATAGCATCTGCATGTGTTTCTCCATCTTCTGTCTCAGGCCTTCACATTTGTGGAGCTGTTCTATGGTGTGTGGACCAACAGCCTGGGTCTGATCTCTGATGGCTTCCACATGCTCTTTGACTGCTCTGCTCTGGTCCTGGGGCTTTTTGCTGCACTCATGAGTCGATGGAAGGCTACCAGAATCTTCTCTTATGGGTAACGTTCAACCTGCTCCCAAAATTATTTGTTAAAAATAAATACTATAAAGATTTTATGAACATGTAAAACCTTTGAATCGTTTGGTTAACAAAAAATAGATATCACGAAGCAGTGTAGTGTAACGTGAATAACGAGAGTGAGAACTACCAGGTGGCGGTGCTCAATGGAGATAAAGTTGCGTTTAAAAAAAACGTAAAGTAGAGGTGCTTTTAGGATCGACAGGAACGAAACCTTGAAAACAGGAGCGATCTGAGCACTCAAAGAATATAACGGAGGAGAGGTAGTGATGGCAGTCTGGTATTGAAGCTTTGATACACGCTTCAAACCGCTTAGTTGGAAACTACATTTACATAGAACCACTGCTTCAAAGCTTGCTTTGGTGAGGAAATAGTCAAGTGAAAAATTACGTCCGAACTCCGAAGCAGCAACTGGTTCATTTCCTCCAACTGGTTTGAGACTTTGGGCTCTATCTTGCGTTACCCCTTATCCCTAGACTTATTCGCTATTTTAAAACATTTTAAAACAGTTCAAATAGCTGATCTACCAGCTCACAACGTGTCGACATTTTTCGGACATTGTTGAAGTATTTTCTTTTTGTTTCAGTTTTGTTTTAATGTATTTGATTTCAAATAATGTTCGAAATAAACTCATTCATTCATTCATTAAAAAAGAAAAATGGCGAATGAGTTCAGGGTTAAGGGTGGGGTAAGGGGTGGCGCAAGATAGGGCCCTTTGAGTTGACACGGATCGTCTGCCGCAAAGATAATTGCCCACATTGAAAACCTGTCTGTAAATTACTTTCGTGGTTTGCCCGTTGGGTGCCGGATTTGTGAGTGTCGTGGGTTCGATCCTGGGCTGCTGCAAATACTTGCTACAATAGATGACAGTGACCAATCTATTAGTAAAAGTTCTTTAATCAACACATTAGAAATAATACTTAAGTATTAAACTTGACACATTTTTGTTAGTGTAACAACATTGAAAAGGCCATTGAATAATAGTTAACAAAAGTTATAAAAACATATATATTTTTTTAACCTCGGTTGTTGCCCAAATAATTGAATACAAACATTCTTTATTTGTGCAGTACATTCCTTCTAAGAGGAAGATTTCACAACAAAATTCTAATCCTATAATATATTTACTATTGTTTCGCTGTCCTGCATTAACTCTAATTAAATGGAGTCTTGCACTTAAATGGAAATAGCGGCACTCCAAAATAAATGATGCAAGACTGTCTCAGATGCGATTTCTCATGTTTATTTGCGAACGCTGACGCTTTTCAGCAGAGCCTTCTTCAGAAAGAAAAGCGATACTGGGGATGCAACACTCTGATTGGTTCAGAAACTTAGATCCTGCCGTCTGAGGCTGATCTTTTTTTAATTTAATAATCATCAATTACACAGCATCACAGTTAGAATTTAAATACCACTTCTCAATATAATCAGTACAAACATCACAGATCATGTAAAAATCACAGACATTTTCTTTTTATACATTGCATATTAAATACAATATAAGAATATAAATGTCTAGGGGAACAGAAACCACGTCTATATGAATATATCATTAGTTAACGTTGGAAGAGCGAGAGAGTCAATCTCTTAATTTCTTCTCCTTTACACGGAAGGAGAAAGATGTTCTACCAATGAGGCTTTAAAAAACAAAATCTAGTAAACCGAAGGGTTTTTATGTTGTCAGTTTGAAACTATTTATAGAGTTTTAAACCTCAGTCACCACGACTGACTGACTGATGGAGTTTGCTAGGCTACTGATCTGCAAATCATGACTGTTCCCCTGTCATTGTGTAGTGACAGCATGCCTCCTGCTGAATGTTACTGAACAGGCAGGCAGAACCAGACTGAACTAAATTAAATGTCCGATAGTTTAGTAACTTTTTTTTCAAATAAGCACAGACTATATTCTCTTCAGGAAGCTAGTTGTGAGTAACCCATCATCGAAAGCCTTTTCATCATCCTACTACTGCGTAGGGGCTTTTCAGTCAAGCCGTGAAACTGTGAAAATATTCAAATTTGATCACCACCATTCAACTGTGCCGGAAATATCCCCATTGTCTCTGAATAGGTTTATGGGAACGAAAAGATGAAAGGGTCTCCGTCTCTCTGTCTCTCTCGCTCTCATCCCGACTGTTGTGCTACGTGATTTGAGCCGCTGCCTATACAATAATTGCACAGCCTTTTCTGGCAATAACAGACTTGTGTTTTTTTTCCCCATCTACGCACGGGTTGGATTTCCATCATTGTTTGGAACCATCACATATCAAATAACAGAGCGACGCATAGTGCAGAGTGGGTGGAATTATGGGATGTATGGGGCAGGTCATTCTGCGCATGCGTTAATTGAGATATAATCTTTTAATCCATTAATTCAACTAATTAACACATTTTGACAGACCTTAAAATTACAGAGTATTCCAATGGGTCTCCCATAAAGCCACAATGGTCTCTGATATTTCATCGCACATTGGGACTTGGCCTAATAAATCTTGTATTTGCTGTAATCGATGAGTGATGCTATAAATTCAGATTTATGGTTCCTTTTTTTTATACAGGTATGGTCGTGTTGAAATTCTCTCTGGCTTCATCAATGGCATGTTCCTGATGGTCATAGCTTTCTTTGTCTTCATGGAGTCGGTCACCAGAGTGTTCGATCCTCCTAATATTAACACAGACATGCTGACTGTAAGTAAACCCTTCACGTCGAAAATGTCTGTTCTCTATATTTTCGTCCAGCCCTAAACCAGTGATCGTCTCTTTAACAGCCGGTGTCCGTGGGGGGTCTTCTCGTCAACTTGGTCGGTATCTGTGCCTTCAGTCACGCACACTCCCACGGGAGCCAGAAAAGCAGCTGTTCCTCTCACGACCACGGTCAGTCTCACCACGGGCACAGCCACGGCGAGCACAGCCACGCGGGAGCACACGGTCACGGAGGACACGGACACTCCCACGGCTCAGGGGGTGGAGGAATGAATGCCAATATGAGAGGTGAGCAGTTTTATTTCTTTACTGGTTGACTTAACCCATTTAGGCCTGAAAAATCTTCTCAAGGACCCCAAAAAGTGATCTGTAATTGGCCTCCGACCCCCATCTGAAAATATGTTGTTCCAGAGACCTCCCCAGAAGCAAAGATTTTAGTTAAAAACGTTTGTTCTGAAAAAATATATTCCAAATTTGAGGCACATTTTCACGATAAAGAAAATAATAGCAGACCTACAAGCTCGTAGTGGCGCGCTATGAGCTTGTAGATCTGCTATTTTTCAATAGCTAAATTATAACATCATGTTTAAAACACCAAAAGGGGTTAATACCAGAGCATACGAGTGGAGCTAGGGAAAAAGCCGCTCCTTGCTCCAGTGGGCTGTTGTGACGCTCGCTCATTCGCTCATGTCGATTCTCCCGCTCCGCTCCCCACCTCCCCTCCCTGGCTCAAAGTAGTATTTTTTTTGTGAAGAATTTTGCTGTGTGTCTGAAAGACGCAGCAAACATCCAGAGCGGCTTGGAGTGGAGGACAGCCCTCGCTCCAAAGCCGCTCTGACACATTTTAGCTCCATACTAAATTCAAAATCCGCTCCGCTCCAACTCCACTCGTATCCTCTGCTTAGTAATACACATGAGGACTTAGTATTTTTGTGTAATGGTGAGGAAGCCAAGGAAGTGCAGTTTTGAAGTCCATCGGATGAGTGGTTCTCAGCCATGTTGCAATCGTCCAAGCAACAGGTCCATTTAGAACAAATGAATGGCCATGCCCTAAACGGCCACTGCACTAGTGACGATAATAACAAAAATAATAAGTTTAATGATAATTATAATTATGTTTTTTTCTTTCTCTCACACTAAATTCCAGGTGTTTTCCTGCATGTATTGGCCGATACGTTGGGCAGCGTTGGCGTCATAATCTCCACCATCCTGATCCGTCAGTTTGGCTGGCTGGTCGCTGACCCCATATGCTCCCTCTTCATCTCCACGCTCATCTTCCTCAGTGTCATCCCACTGCTGAAGGACGCCTGCGAGGTTCTGCTGTTACGCACGCCTCCGGAGCACGAGAAGGACCTGAACATTGCACTGGAAAGGGTGAGGAAATAGGAATATTTAAATTATTTAAAGGAGCATTCAGTGATTTGGGTGATTTGGAAAAACCTCCGGTCCGCCCCGGTAACAAGATATGCACATGCACGCATTACAGTGCCCCTGCATGCGACAGGCCAACAACACGGAAACCGCTCGATCATGATTGGCAAAAGGCCCCTCTCTATCCTGATTGGATGAAGACTGGGCCACCTTTTTTTGACCCCCAGGGGTTAACTGGGGACAGGGAGGAACTCCTTATATGATCAGCACACTCTATAGTTGGGAGGATTATCACCACAAAACAAAAAAGATAAGTGATATTCAAATTAAGTGAAATCACTGAATATACCTTTTCAATTATATAATTAGTGGCATAGAGGTTAAACCCTCATCCCACCACCACCACCACCACCACAGAAGAGCTCTTCATGTTCCCCCCGATTCTGAAAATACCTGACAGGACCCGAGACCCGTACGGGTCGGATCTGTATTTTATCATAATCACTCGGGGGCCGGGTCCGAATCTGACGTACAGTATATCCCACGGTACTCTGGTCTGTCAATCATTATGTATGATACACCCGCACTACTGTGTGACCGTGTGTGTGCCAGCGACACACTGCGCTGGTGAAAAGGGAACACAATGACGTGCTGTTTAACTTGTGTGATGTTTTAGGCTGGTTTAGGATTAGCTAATGTGTAGCATACCATACTGCAAGGCAAGCCAGCTGCCTCTGCCTGCCAGGGTGATTTAGAATTGAAAACACAGGCGTACACTCATGGATTCCTCGTCAGGTCTTTAGCATCTTCAAAATATTCGGATCTCGGAACAAATCTGGTTCATGAGTAAATAAAGAAAGTCGGAACGGCTCGGAATGGGATCAAATTGTTACGTGTCCATTCGGGCTCGTTGCCGTCATTTGAAAGAAATCTCGGAACGAGCCGGAATTTGATCAAATTTTCACATATCCATTTCGGGTTCGGGACCATATTTTTGGACTTGTGAAGAGCTCTACACCACAGAGACCTGGTTTCAACTCCCGGCAACTGAATGATTATTCATCATTCCACCGATTGAGCGGTTCTATTAAATTGGCCCGGGCCTCTCTGAACAGGCACACGTATCTTGCTGCATATCTGATCTCTTATCCGATTGCTGAGGACCCAAGGAAGTGCTGTGTCAAAGGTGAAGTCTGTTCGATAAGCGGTTCACTCCTGAACTGGGCCAGCCTGCTCTGAGCAGGCATGCGGTATCTGGTGATCCACATATCCAATTGACCTGGCGGGTGTATTGCTGAGGACCCAAGGAAGTACAGTGTCCAGTGTCAAGTCCATTGGATCAGCAGTTCTCCGCAACTGGTCACAAAACTGACCCGATTGACATCACACTTACGTGTATTACTAAGGACCCTAGGAAGTCCATGTCGAGTGTGAAATTGGTCCCATGAGCGGTTCTCTAGAACCGGACCGCTCCAAACATTCAGTCGTCTACGACACGTGTTCTGAATGGGCTAATGTTCTGTTTTTGTTGTTTTAATTCACAGATTGAGAAGATTGAGGGAGTGCTGTCATACAGAGACCCTCATTTCTGGAGGCACTCTGCCAGTGTCATTGCGGGAACAATTCATCTTCAGATCATGTCCGATGTACTGGAGCAGAGGATCATACAGCAGGTGGGTAGAAATAGGAGAGTCAAGGCAGAAAAGGAGGATTTGATCGTGGTTCCCACAGTTCTTTTGTTCTGCTGGAATTGAAATGGTGTACTGTACAGTAAGCTCTAAATGGAGTGATCTTAACTGCTTCTGAGCAGTGTGAGGGTGTTTGCCTGTACATCCTGTGGCACTATGTGTGGATATCATCATCTTCTGTTCTGTAATACAATGTCCAAGACATTTAACTTTACTACAGACACCGAGAGTGTTGGAGCCAACATTTCTTCGTGATTATTTATATTAATGACTTTCTCGATTAATCGACAACGTTTTTCTTCCTTTTATATAAAGAAATCGATTAAACACTTAAGCATTCATTTATTTTGTTGCACAACGGTGTCATGCAAAACTAGCTTATCAAGAAGTTAGATTAACGGTTGCATACACCACATGCCTTGTAAATACACCAGATTTACAAACGGAAGAGAATAAAGTCAAACTTTTAAAGTGAAAATTAAAAAAAATTGGTTAGGGGTAGATTGTTCCAAATTGCGCTTCCTTGAACTGAAAAGGAATTTTGCACAAAGGCTATGGCCCTCATTTATGGGCATACCACAATTTTCCGAATGTATCATTCCAACGTCACCACGCCAAAATTCACATCAAGTTGGGAGCTGTTGTTGACTTTGTCTGCACCCGTTTTTCTGTCGTAGACAAGCGGAGCAGCATTGTCTGAACGGCTGACGGGCATCTAAAATTATGTATACACTCCTAATGGCTATAAAAATAATAGACGTGAAAACAAATTGTAAAGGCATACATCGACGAATCGACGATGTGTAATATATATAAATAAACGCTAAAATTTAAGGCAGAATTTACACTCTATTGATAAATGAGGACCTATGCGTCTAGACTGCGCCTCACAATCCTCTCTGGTGACCCCCCTTGTACTTCAGTTTGATAAATGCATAAACCACGTAAAGTTTTATACACAGCACATGCCTGTTTAAAGAGCTTCCAATTATCAAAGGTAAAATGAAAGTAAAGTAAAATGGGAAACTGTTGTTTTCCTCTCTTATAGGTGACTGCCATTTTAAAAGATGCGGGGGTGAATAATCTGTCGGTCCAGGTGGAGAAGGAAGCCTACTTCCAGCACATGTCTGGCCTGAGCACAGGTTTCCATGAAGTCCTGGCAATGACGCAGCAAATGGAATCCATGAAATACCTGAACGATGGAACATGTATCATGTAACTTATGTACAGTGTCTGTTTGGGACCAAACAAAACTTCTATATTGCTTTCTCTTTTTATTGAAATTTGTTGAAGTGGGTCATGTAAAATAAAATGGAATATATTGATTTTACATTGACGTTGTAAGCAGCGTCTTCTTGAATTAAGTACTCTTTTACTTCAGAGTGATGTTATCCACCATATGCAGACCGCGGCCATCTTGCCATATAAGTTAATGGCAAGGTGCATAGATATTTAAAAATTCTACAACAGGTCGTTAAGACGAAGCAATCTGATTGGTTGAAACTGTTTCTAGCCATTGATCAAACCAGCACTGTCGGGTGTAAAGGAGCAACTTGGACACTCAGGCATGAAGGAAGCATCAAGTCCGTTGCTCTCCCCATGTCCCCCATAATTGGGGACTAGGTTGGCGGAGGGTGTGTAGAGCCCAGGATCACATTTCATATATATATATAAAAAAAAGGCAACATGTTTCAATGATTACTAGCTCAACATCTAAATAGCGATATACTTAAAAATAGACAAATCTTGTGCCCGAACACACCAGTAGAGAGCAGCAGACTGACAGAATGGCAAAGCTCAGCCCTTCTATCACATGGCCAGTTGGCCACTTCCACCAGACAGACCAAATCAACCCTGGCCATTTAAAATACTTTGTCTTTGAGCCTTTAGAAATAAAAGCTAAATAAATATTTTATTTGAAGGAATAAATATTTTGACATGATTCATGACCATTGTCCTTTTGTGACAAATGTGAAACTAATTGATGACATGATAGGCTACTGACCATGATATTGACATGATACATACAGTACTGACCGTCAAAGTAGGCTACTTGGACTTCAATTTATGATGTCAGAACTATGATGTCATATTGATAGTACTTGAAGGCCAGTATCTATGTCAGTACTTCTATGACATCATATTGCTGACAACAGGAATCTCCATAGGCCTATATGGGGATTTCCAGATTCATATACACTTTTGTAGAACTGCCATTCCAACCGATTTCATGCTACAGTACATGGGCACTCGGTGATACACTCTGGTTTAGGAAGCAGAATTATTTGTTGGTCACCTCACCTGTCTCTCCTCTTATCTCTGCAGTGCTGGCAATCCTGTTAATCGGGAGAGGAGGAGGGGTGTTTGTTCATGTTTTGTCCCTTCTATTATAAAAGATTCCTTTATTTTGTAATTGTGTAAGATATAACTCATGGGCCACAATTAATTTAGGCATTTAGCTCGTAGGGTTGGTTCTGACTTTGAAGATATGGGGGTGCCATTAGCCATACCTATTGAGGGAGTGGAGAAGGGGGATACATGCTAGTTAGTTCGTTAGTTAGGTGTTTGAGTTAACAATTACTAATTTTGTGATGGTTTGTCTCACCTGCTTACTGTACACGTCATGCTACAGGACAACCGTGAAGGCAAATTCGGTTTGGCTTGAGGCTAGCCAGTGATAACATCCAGAGCTGCCAGGGCCTTCGCAGAGAGTTTTTGCCTGTCAACAGTATCTCAAGTTCCTGGTTTGTTGTTTTCTTAGCTATCAGTATTTCTTATTTCCTTTATTTGGAGCTTTGTTTTGGCCAGTAGGCTACGTGCTATTTAATTTTGAAATTAGATTCCCCCCCCCCCCCCCCCCCCGGCCTGCACAGTCAATATTCCTGCACCTTTGGAGGTAAATACAATACAAAAATAACACCCAGTGTGAAGTGAGTGGTGTGGCACCTCAGTGCCGCTGCATCCATCCACTATTGAAGGACCACTTCACCACTTTTCAACCTATCTTCATATAATAGGTCCTCACTAATAATCATGATAAAATGGCACAATTCTTTTCTACTCTGTGTCTCATAGGAGGGCTGTGGGCAGTTTAGAAACCGTCTTCCGGTGACATCATCATTAGGCAGATTATTTTTTAAACAAGATCTTTTTACAAAAATGTTTAGATTTTCATTATCGTGAGAAGTGAGAACGATGGCTTCCATTTTCGCATTGCAACTTTTCAGGACTAGAAAGCCTGCCGTTTTTATTAGCTTGTATTCCCCATCAATGATGTCAATGGAATACGATTTCTGAACTGCCCACAGCCCTCCTATGAGACACAGACTGAGTAGAAAAATAATTGCGCCATTTTTTCAAGATTATTAGTGAGGACCTATTATATGAAGATAGTTTGAAAAGTGGTGAAGTGGTCCTTTAAGCATTAATGAGGACGTGAAGTTGATGTCTGATGATTTATTCATCAGACATCACTCCCCCCCAACACACACCTCTCTCCCTCTCTCTCTCTCTCTCTCATTAGCAGACAACAGTGCAGCACTATCTCTCTCTCTGTTTCTGGCACAACAGCGCCCCTACTGGTACTCATTATACTGGTGCTCATTAACGTCACATAGGTGAACACGGGAATACGGACATTGCTGTTCCTTGGAGTGGTTGCACCACTCAAAAAAAGTGAGGGGTGCTCTTATCATCATACATCTCATTCTGGCCAATCACAATTTGCGTCCTCACTTTTGTCTTCAATGTTTGTGTCACTCAAAACTGGCCATTCAATGTCAATGGCATTCAATGTATTAATGTAACACAATGTTTGTGTTTTAATACACAAACCCTCAAAGCTGGACATAGGAGGGGCTAATGCCCATCAAAACACACCCAAACATACACTGTCAACTGTTGGAGCAATGAAAACCTGAATTACTTTTTGTCGGCCAACCTCTTCACCGTTCATAGTTGGGAAATGGTTTGTGCTCCGCATGACGTCAGATCAGAGCCTATAAAGCCTATCTGACTTTCTGGCTGATACATTTGGCTTTCTGCTTATTAGAATTGATAGACTCCCTCCAGTCTATTAGGATGGAGATGAAAAGTGATGAGGAGCAACCAGAGTCAGTTGGACAACTGCTTCAAGAGGATCGTTCATGGGCCGAAGACAGAGAGAATCTAGAGAGAGAGCAGCAACAGCAGCCAGTTGGACAGCTGGTTCAAGAATATTCATGGACTGAAGACAGAGAGAACTCCCAGCGAGAGCAGCAACAGCAGACAGTTGGACAACCGTTTCAAGAATACAGTTCCTGGGCAGAGGAGGGAGAGAATCCCAAGAGAGAGCAACAGGAGTCAGTTGGACAACTGGTTCATGAAAAAGCATGGTCTGAAAACGGAGAGAGTCCCCAGATTGAGCAACATGAGTTGATTGGACAACTGGTTCGTGGAAATAACTCACGGAATGAAAAGACTCCCAAGAGTCCCTCATGGGCTGAAAAGACTCCCAGGAGTCCCAGGAGTCCCAGGAGTCCCAAGAGTCCCAAGAGAGAGTCAGCTGGACGACCTGTTCAAGAACATAATTCACGTTCAAGAGATAATCACAAGAGAGAGAGACAACTCCAGTACTACCTCAAACACGCCCAGGATGAATTGAGAGCCAAGGAGAATCTTCGCTTCCTGTTGCAGAAGAAATGGTACATGGAGCGACAGGACCTAGTTGGACAACTGGTTCAGGAAAAGGACTCGGGGGCTGAAAACACTAGAGAACTTCAGTACCACCTGAAACGTGCCCAGGATGAACTGAGAACAAAAGAGAATCTGTGCTTCATGTTGGAGACAAAATGGGGCATGGAGCGACAGGAGCTAGTTGGACAATTGGGGTCCAAAAAAGGGTCAGAGGGTGATAAGATTAGAGAACTCGAGCACCAATTGAAAAACACCCAAGAGCAACTGAGAAACAAAGAGAATCTTTGCTTCATGTTGCAGAAGAAATGGTATGAGGAGCGAAAGGATCTAGTTGGACAACTAGTTCAAGAGAAGGAGGTAGGGGCAGAGAAGATTAGACAACTCCAGTACCACCTGAAATACACCCAGGAAGAACTGAGAACTAAAGAGAATCTTTGCTTCATGTTGCAGAACAAATGGGATGAGGAACGACAGGCTCTAGTTGGACAACTGTCTCAAGAAAGGGAGATAGGGGTTGAAAGGAACAGAGAACTCAATTATTACCTGAAACGCACCGAGAACGAACTGAGAACCAAAGAGGATCTTTGCGTCGTATTGCAGAAGAAACTGGAAAAGGATCGACGGGAGAAGGAGCGGCAGGAGCTAGTTGGACACCTTGTTTCAGGCCACAAAATGAGTACTGAACACAGCAGACAACAGATCCAGTACCACCTCGGCAAAAGTTGGTGGCGTCATAAGCGGGATCGCCTGGTGAACGTTTTCCAAAAAGTAGGTGTGGTGGGGAAGCCCGATGAGCTCAGAATCGAAGACAATATTTGCTTCAGGTTGCAGAACAAGTGGGATGAGGAGAGACAGGACACGGCTGGACAACTTCTGGGGGCTGGAAAGAGTACACAACTCCAGTTCCACCACCGCCCACCACCACCTCCTCCCCCCACCACACGACAGCATCACAATAATCCTCTCATGCAATCGTCGCCCCATACGCAACGGAATCAGTCGGCTACAAAATCTACCGCGCACCCTAACCGATCTATGCGACAGCTTCACAACCGTCCTCTGACACAGTCGACAGCTTCAACACCCACCACACTACAACGATATCAGAATTCTCTGACTCAGTCATCGGTTACAACACCCACGCTAACCCCTACACGCCGGCATCAGACTCAGCCTCTGACATAATCGTGTATGTTACGAAGCCCAGTACACCCCACAATGCTCACGACAGCATCAAAATCATCATCTGATTCACGTATGCATGTACTGTTCTGTACTATGCAAGTGGAAGTCAACGAGTTATGTGAGTGGATTGTTGTCTGTGTAGACTGTAGACCATGCATGGCGAACAGTAGAACTAGTCCCTATAAACGTCTCGCATATAGCGGCCCAGTTCCGCCAGGAAACTGAAACTTTGAAAGGTGTACATTTTTTTCAGGGCCAGTTTGTCTTGGGACCAACGAGCAAATGGTGCTCATCTGACCATGTAATGTCCCCCTATGTTTTGTGTTCTTTCGTTTGTACTTTCCTTTTCACAGCCTTCTCTGTAGAGAGGAGGTTTTGGACTTTGCACTAATACTAATCTGAATCCCAACAACTTCCCTGATAGTGGTGGGGTTCCTTTCCTTTGTTTCAAAGCCTGGACTGGGCCAATGTCTGCCCATGAATCACCTATAGTTTTTTAAAATCTCAATTTTTTTAGCATCAATTTAGCTTTGAACCTGTGGCTTCCCTCAAATAATTAAAATGGTCCTTGAATGTCTGAGAGTGAACCAGCTGGGTTATTGTCCAAGTAACACACGATGGGACTGGAACAGGTGG
Organism: Protomyctophum bolini; assembly: GCF_963924005.1. Taxonomy (NCBI): domain Eukaryota; kingdom Metazoa; phylum Chordata; class Actinopteri; order Myctophiformes; family Myctophidae; genus Protomyctophum; species Protomyctophum bolini. Next base: position 13,169,617 of record NC_137883.1, read on the forward strand.
ATTTGGACTTAATTGCACATTTCATGTTTAACAGGTCTTTAAGATACTCTTTTACTTTCTCATTAAATTGCTTCGGTACGATACTGATGTTGTTGAGACCCAGCAGCTCATGGCTCATGTCCACTGGTTCAACAAAAGGGTGATGGCATCATCACTGTGGTCGAGGATCAGCGGTGATGATTTGCTGAACACTCAGCCAGTAGCTAGTCATGGGACATTTCCTCAAGGCCAGCAGTACGGTCGTAAAACCCTGAGTGGACCTCATCTTCATGGACGGCTACAGTACGACCCTTGTATTCCTTGTAGGTTGTCCCTCATTCATCCTGAGCAGGTATCACACTCCTCCCACCCTTTGTAGCTTCCACTGGGGAAGATCGTGATAGTCAAGGTGGAAAGGATGATCCCTGCTAGTGCTATTTTCTTGTTCCTGATTTAACGTCGGTGGAACACCTACATAGACAGACACCACCGACATACGCAGCCGATTACAGTACTTGCACACTCTGCTTGCACAAGTAATAAATAAGGTCAATGGGTATGTGTGTATGACCACTACTGTATTTCAAACCTATAGACAGCAGCAGAGAGCTTTAGGACTCAGAGCATACAAGTGACACTTTTGACCAGCTGAGTTCACGTACAAGCACAGCTCTTGGGGAAGTAGAATCTCACGGGCTGTGTTATTTATGATTGACCGTCATAGGCTTGAACTCTAAATAGAACTAGAATGATGACATTTACATATACATTCAGGCCAAGTCAATTTGTGACACACATGACATCAGAAGTTACTCTAGGAATAAACTCATAGTCTCCCCTGTTCCCAACTACACTAACAAACAAACACTGACTCTTAATTGTAAACTAATTCATGATAATTACAAAAAATAACCTTATTTTAATGTGAAGTACATTGATAATAAACGTAACTTTAGGGTACAAGTCGCATAATGTGTGTAAGTATGTAATGTATCTATTAACCTGACACATTGTTAATGTATCTAAAGTAGGTTTTACTGAAAGAGTCTACATTGAAAGACCCTCTTTCAATGTAGCCTACTCACAATATCAATATCATATCCCCAAATGCATATGGACTAGTACTAGTTCATTTAATTGTGGGATGCAAAATCCGCCGCCATCGGTGTTTGTGAATGGGTGAATGTAATGCACAATCTATGTAATCTATGTATATACATTTACCATTTACTAATCGGTGTTGTTCTCCAAGAGGACTGCGCAGCGTTTATATATAGTTCTTCCAAACCATTGCAGAGGTTTTAAAAAAAAAGAAACGAGGAAAAAAAGGGTTTGATATGAAGCTGGACTGCAACTGGAAATGATTTAACTAACTTGAATTTCTATGCTCCAACAATATTGAAACATTATTACTGTAGCCTTTATTTTGAGTAAGAGTAAGTGTCTTCCCCTAACCAGCATGAGGATAACGTGTGCGTGCGTGTTATGATTGATTTAAAATATAATTCCAAAGATGCACCCATTTCTTTACACCTGTAAGCCTGTGATGTGACAATAATGCAGAGACTGATTCTGATGTGAGCTTTGTGTGAACCAACAAACACAGCTAAGAACATGAATGGAGAATGTGTAAGTATTTATTAAATCTCATAGTATGGACGGTTCCTGAATGAGCCACTTTGTTTCTTCTCTTCTTTCCCACCACTACGGCCCCTCCTGTCCTTCTTGTCGGATCTTTTCTCTTTATCATACCGAGAGTCCTTTTTACTTCCAGAGGAGGTTCTCTCAGCTCTAGATCTTTCAGCTGAGAGCGTAGAGTCTGAGGAAGGACTGGTACTTTTGCTTCTTTTGGAGGAATTTGTGCCATTCTCACCTCTTCTACGCTTGGGGTCTTGGGTCACTGAATCCCGGTCACTGACAATGTGGAATCTTTTCCTGTCGTTCCGATCCCTGGATCTGCCGTGTTGTGTGTTCTCATACTTTGGTTCGTTGCCAGATGATGAGTGTGATGGTGAAGAGTGGCTGTCAAGCCTTCGGCGCTTGTAATCCCTCTCAGACTCAGCAGACTCTGATCTGGGAACTGGTGACTTGAGGGACCCAACTATAGTGTTCCTGTCTCCCCTCTCCTTGCTCTTGGATCGAACAACTGAATTGTAGTTGGTGTGGTGCCTAGATGCAGAATCCTTGGGTTTGTTGCCATTGTCCTTCACAGAAAAGGAGTGCGGTAGTGAGGAGTGGCTGTCAAGCATTCGCCGTTTGTGATCCCTCTCATACTCTGCAGACTCTGATCTGGGAACTGGTGACTTTAGGGGCTTGTCCATGCCGCAAGCGCCATTTTGTTGGCCGGCAGGAGAGGCGTTGCACACTGGTTGCTCCTTGTGATGAAACTCACTTTCTGGGACCATGTGCTTACTCTGGCTTCTCAACTTACCTGAATAACCCATGGCCAAGGCATAGAGGTCTGGCCTCTTATCCTTCTCCTCCCGACAGATCTTGCTGATTTTGAACTCCAGTGCCTGGCCAAGGTTTAGCACCTTGGGGTAGAGGGGCAAGAGCTTAGTGAGAACAATCAGAATATTCCGCATGTGGATGTACTCCCTAGTCTCCAGGCAGTGGATTGAAGCTTCAGTCAGCATGTAATGCCACTTATGCACCACGTGCCTAAAGTTCTCGTAGTCCACCTGGTCAGCTTTGTTCTCTCCGTTGGACCCCGTGGCTCTGAAGGTCATGAATCCGGGGTAATTGCTGCACTCTTTCTCGTAGATGGCGCAATCACTGTGCCAGCGAGCCACTGTCTTCAGCATGCAGCAGAGGAAGAGTCCATAGCACTGCGACTCATTCTCTGTACAGCTGGCGACTGTGTAAATGATCACAGAAAACACCCTGTCGTAACACAGGAGGGTGCAGAAATTGGGTGTCTTCTGTTGGTGCACAAGCTCCACAAAGCGGGCACAGTACACAGCATCGATGGCAGAGAAGATGCAACGTGGGAAGATGCAGAGCTGCAGGAACTTGGTGATGGTCTCGTTTGTTGTGGACTTAGCCAACAGCCAGTTGTCTTTCTCCAGTTTGAGGCGGTGCAGGACCCTCTGGACGTGCTCCTTTTGCTTCTCCTCCTCCTCTTGCAGCTTGTCCTGCATGGCTGTGTAATTCTCCTTCTCCTTCTTGAACTTGTTGACCACGCGCTCATAAGCATCATGGGGCACGGCCAGGTCATACATGGTCAGGGTCCAGAAGGTGGCGTAAAACTGGGGACGGAGCTCATCCCAGATGCCGGGCGGATAGAGGGACACGACTGCCTCGTGCACTGGCGCCATCACCTGTTCGCACGCTACCTCATACTTGTGGACCATCTGCTGCTGCCCAGCTTGTTCTTTCTGCAGCTCATCAGATTTGGACAGAATCTGGTGGGCATACATGGGCCGGGACAGGAAGAAGGCGGCATCATGCGGAGTGTGGAACTGGTTACACAGAATGTCAATGCAGGGTACAAGTTTCACATAATCCTCTGTGCTCAAGTTGGATGCCAGGAATCCACCAAACTGCACTAGTGTGTTGTGACACTGGTCATAGAGCTTGCCCACTAGTTTGGGGTGTTTCTCTACTCCTTCTTTGAAAACCACCCCATCACGTTGCTTAGCCATTAGGAGGCACAGAGGCAAAGCCAATTCATGGTCCAACAGGACATCCTTAAGACGCTGAGATGACTTCTTAGTGTTCCTAATCTGGTCAAAGCAGCCACCCTCAGCTTTGAGTAGCTCTCCTCCCGCCATTGCCTCCAACTGCTCTGGTGTAATCTCTTCACTGATCTCAATGCCGGCCATTTTCTGCACAACCTCCTTCAGGATGATCAGCTCAGAGCTCTTCCCTGCTTTCAGCTGATTGGTCACGTACTGAAGAAGTCCGACCAATTCGATGGGGTATTTACTGAATGCGGCTCCACACATACTTGCCAAGTTTTGAAGCCCAGAAGAGATGGAAGTATCATTGTGCTTTGTTTTCTCCTTCTCTGGGTGGGCCACAGCCTCTATGATGCAATAGGCCAAGATGTCATAGTTGAGCGATGTGAGGTATTTCAGGGAGTCCACCACTGGACCAATGAGGTTGTCAAAACACTGGATCTGAAACAGGATATAGTCAAAAAGGATGGCGGGGTTGCTATGGCTCAGTTTGCCAATTTGCTTTCCAGATTGTTTCACGCTCTCTTTGGTCAATCTCTTCATAATGTATTTGGCCCTTTCCAAAGTCTGATCTTTGACCTTGACCAATAGTGGGTGGCTGGAGTATGTCTCATTTTTCCACTGCCCATATAACCGGTACCTGTGCTGGTAGGGGAAGCGTTTGAAGAGCCCCCAAAGTTCTTCAGACATGCCAGAAGAATTGCAGTCCATCAGAGACAGAGATGGCAGCAGCACCTGGTCCGCAATGCTCAGGAAGCAACTAAGCAATATCTCCATGTTGTCTTTTTCAGCTCTGGCATCACTTTGGTACTCCTTCATGAAGGCCTTGCCCAGACGCACTATCTTGGTAAAGAGGTCAGGGTCATGGAAGAGGTGGGGGCCCAAGTACCCCAGCATGCTGAATGTGTCCCTCCGCAGGTCCTCAAAGCTCTCTGCTGGCAGAGGGACGCTCTCGTTTCTCAGTGGACACGGCTTACATCCCTTTTCCCCTATGGGTACCCCATCTCTTCGGGACACTGGCTCCACAGTCAAGTAAACTGGCTCCACTGTCAGGTGCACCAGCTGGCAGAGAGCCTGAGCAATAGCCTTGTGAAAAGTGGTATAGAAAGGGGGCATCTTGTCCATAATAGCCTGGGAATCGCGCCAGTTTCCAATGCTGAGCAGTGCTTCTAACAAACCGAGCTTCTGGTTATCAGGTGGTTTATTGCTCTCTCCTTCCTCCTTCTCTTTCTCCTCTTTTTCCTTGTCGTCACTCTTCTCAGAAGATAGATGGTTAGCTAGCCTGCGAGCGAACTGTTTGGCCTCTGACATTTCTCGTTTGTGTTCCTCTACAATGGTGGCATCCAGTGGCATGAGATGTGCATATAGGTCTTCCAGCTCTATCAGGTTGTGGTGAAGCAGGGCAGCAGCAATGTGATGAAGTGATTTAGGTGTTTCCTCATTGGGCCCCTGGTAGAATTTGAACTTGAAGCCCAGGATGTGGCAAAGGCTGACAGGCTCACACATGTAAGACTTGATAAGGGACAAGAAGAACTCATCTTGGTCCGTCCGATCCTTATAGACCTCGAGAATGATATCCAAAACACGATTGGGGTCCAAATTGAAACAACCTATGAGGGATTTGATGCTTTCGAGGACAACGTGGCTGTTGATGTTAGATAGATCCTGACCCATCTCAGTGATAAGCTTTGCATATCCTTCATTCTCTTCCCTCAGCAAGTTAAACTTCTGTTGCTTGTAGAAGAGTTTTGTCTTGATTTTGACAAGTTTCTGGTTAAACAGAAGAGCTTGCTTTACAAGTCCAAGAGACTCTAGCGTTTCTGGATCGAGCCTCTCTTTCAGAATTGACACTGGCACAAAAAGAAAACATGCTCCCACCAACTGTGTGTAATGATCACGTTTGTTTCTTTCTTCCAGTGCACTTGTTTCTATATCAAGTATACAGAAAACGTCTGCTAAAATGGATGACATGTCATCTCTGAATTCCTTCACTTCACCAAGAACACTGGCAGCAAGATCCAACTTCAAGTTCCCCTGTACAACTTGCCAGCAGAGTTCATACAAGGCAGATTGTATATCTTGGATAGTACTGTCGTGACTTTGTTTCTCCGGGAGATTAGTACCGTCATGGGTAGTTATCTCTGTGAGACCCTTACACAGCTGGACAAAGTCATATCTTCCTGATGTTTCCCAGTTGTTGATCCAGTCACTGGGGAGGATAAGTGTTGCCATCTTCACCACACAGCTGGGAGGTCTAGTTTGTTGTATGACTCAAATGTCAAAATGTGTTTCTGAGTCTTAGTAGAAGCGGTCAAGTCTTAAGTCACAAACACAACACAAGCCGTTGCTTAACAACGCTGATTTGTGCAGGCCTTTCCTTATTTGGCATTATACAATATAAGCCTACCAGCATTTTGATTGGTCTAAATACACTCTCATCGTGGGTTAGTGACAGGCCAACGGCATTCCACATTGTGCGCTGCAGAAGTTTGTATTCATAAGATATTCTTTTGCCTAGCCCCTATAGCCTCGATGACCTTGAAGGCTTATGCAAATGCTAAAAATGACAGACATCCGTACAGATTATTGTATTAGAGGGAGCTGTCGAAGAATTCTAAAAAGTAAACATTTAATATCCTATATCTTTTAACTCTGTTCTAACTATACGGAACTAACCTTTGGGGGGAGATATTGGTATGTCATATCCCCAAACGGGCATGGACTAGTGTAAATCAATTACAATAGTGCCAAACCTCAAATCAAATAATATATTATTTTGGGTGGACCAGCCTTCCCTGAGGCTATAGCCTCAGGGATCTCCATATATTGGCATATTTATAAATTGGTCACATCTCATGGATCTCCATATATGGGCATAATTAATTTATTGCGAACGCAGTGAGCACTTACTATGAGACCTAGCAGATCATTCCGTCCGTGCGTGTGTCCCCCCTTTGTGCCCATATATGGAGCTGAGTGATTTGTTTGTGATTGATGCAACACACTCCATATTTGGACGTATAGCTGCTTTGGGGACTCCTTATATGGTTATGACTAAGTTAAAAACTTAACTTAAAAATAACTTCCCGCGTTTGCGCGTCTTACTCGTATATATATATATATATATATAAAACCAGGTAGGACTATTATTTAACCCATATTAACTTCCATGAGTAGTTGGCTGTTTTTTACTGCACACACAATACAAATCAGTTCATTAACATAATGTTTGTTTATGAGAGAGAGAGAGAGAGAGAGAGAGAGAGAGAGAGAGAGAGAGAGAGAGAGAGAGAGAGAGAGAGAAGGGGGCAGGCTTGAGGTGCGTGCGGAAGTGGCGTGTATTGTGTGTGTGTGTGTGTGTGTGTGTGTGTGTGTGTGTGTGTGCGAGAGAGAGAGAGAGAGAGAGAGGATGCTGCTGATATGCAGTAGTTCCTGACACTGTGAGGACGACCAGCTGTGTAGATTTGTTTTACAGTAGTAGCTTATCTACTGCCAGTCCGATGATTATTCACCGATGACAACGTCTGCTTAAAGGTAAAAATATTGTAGTATATTATTTCGCTCCACTTCACAATAACTTTACTTTGCCTTGAACTTGTATCGTGTATTGTCATGTCTAGCGTGGATAATGCTGCCACCTGCTGACGCATACCCGGTCAGTTATTCCCCAAAGAGAGAGACATTTGTGTTAAATCTTTAATATGAATTCAGACCACAATTACCAGAAAGGCTGAAACGTAGGCCTACAGTCTAAACTATATTGTGGAAGAGTATCACATTGTGGGTTATGGGCAATATGGGGTCCGGGGATCATAATACTATTCCTTTTCTATGCGTCGAGGGGTTGAGTTTCCAGGAACAATGTTGTTGCTTCAGCACACAGGAGGAAATCGTGTCGACTTCCTTACCAAATTGCGTTATCATTCAATAACAAACTAAATGTTTTGCTAAAGTTGTGACTTTTCTGCTAAAGTGGCAAAGGTGTATTTAGTTTTCTACACAGTAAACAGTAAAGTCTTCAGTCAGTGTTCAGACTAATCAATTTAAAGGTGCTGTGAAGTATGATTATTTTACTTTATTATAAAGTAATAAAATATGTGGTCTCCCCTGCTCTTTAATACAACAATATATTTATATACAATTTCAGGTGGGACACCATGCAGTTTTAATAATAATAATATCACTCCTCTTCAGATGACTGGGATACATACAACTTGGAAACTATTCTGTGTGCGTGTGTGTTTTGAGACTGTCCTGTTTGCAGTGGTGATTGACTAGGCTTAATTTGCCTAGTTTCTGGTTTCTGTGCCCTCAGCAAATGTAAACAATTCTCCTAGCTATTTTACAGCACCTGTCTTTCACACACACACACACACACACACACACACACACACACACACACACACACACACACACACACACACACACACACACACACACACATTTGGCGTTTTGGTCCTTGCTCTGTAAACAAACTGGCTGCCCAATAACGCAACGGCTTACGGCATCGTTGTTTTGATTGGATGCCTTCCTTCCTCCTTACCTAAGTAGAGTCCTACTGAGTGAACAAACTATGAAACTCACCCAGCATGTTTAGACACACGATATACTGCAGCAGGTGTGTTATGTCATCTCCAGGGTCAAGACCAACTCCCACACCTGCACCCAGCCAGCCCATGTTCACTTCTCTAAACCTAGTTCAGAGACTCGCTTAACCACTTAGAACACTTCTTTATACTTCTTTCACCAGGTTTCCCCAGGCGTCTATCCAACCATGACCCATATTCCTTTTTCACTCTCCACAAAATCGGTGCATTCATATAGCGACTTCATCCAAAGCGATGTGCGCTTAGGATATTATGCAAGGCACCAACCTGCCCTTCGAAACATTGACACTAACCCAGGAGGAGCCAGTAAATAGGATATACAGTATATTTTAACCTGCGTGGCGCCTCCATTTTTTTGGGAATGTCATTATAGGCGAGCATTGTAAATACATTTCACACATTTTCAGCTAATTTCACTGAATACAGATGTAAGTAAGGTTCCTGAGCCATGTAGCCCACATGTCAGGAGCCTATCTTCTGTTTCTGTAGCGTGATGTACAAGTACACCCCCTGGGCATGATGTACAAGTACACCCCCTGCCCTGGGCATGACACTAGTATAACGTCTTACCCCCAATCCAACCTGTGATGTAATGCCAAAAGGAAGGCATTGGGTACCACTTTTATTTTAGTCTTCTTTGGTATGATTCGACATGGGATTGAAAACTGACCTCCCAGTCTCAGGGTCACCACTGAGAAGATGTGCCTCGATGGAGATTTTTACTTGCCTATTGGTGTACCTTGGGCACAAGAAGTTTTAAAACCACTGCAATACATTGGGTGATAATAGTTCATCTAATACTTCGATACGAAAGTGAGAATCAAAAGTACATTTTGAACAGAGCAGTTTCATCTTGCATCTTGCCCACAGAGGTGAGCTTGACAGATTTCCACTCTTGTAAGTTCTGGTGCCACCTGGCCCAGTCCTATCCAGATCCACTTTACCACAAGCATTCCCCATAAACAGGCTAACCCCAAATACTCTAACCGCTGTTACCAAACGTTTTCAGCTCGAGAAGACGAGAACCAAATTATATATTAATTTTGTAGTCTCCCTGCGACTCAAACTTAACAAGAATACATTATTGATTTACCACATGAAGCCCTATTTCAAAATTAGTGAAATAAATAGACAATGTAGATATGCGTTGGGAGTGAGTCAGCCTATTTTCATCAGAGATTTGGTGTAGAGGGGAAAAAAGGAGGGAAAGTATAGACCCCTGCGGGACCCCAGCCAACGAAGTACAGTATACACATACATATAGGGTTTGATACAGCCTAACTGAAAGCGTTTTCTAAACTGCATGGTGTTGGCTAATTCAGTTCTCCCAGAGGAATGTTCCAAAGAGAGGAGATTAATTCGCTCCTCCAATCCCTCTTAATTGGGATCAAAGGTTGTGGTGATGGATCCCATCGGACAAATGCATTTAAAGACTCACGCTCGCACACTGGGCCCCCTCAGTCTGTCACACGCTGTACACTGTGCTGCCCTGGACAGAAAGGTACACGCCGGCTTGGACCTTTAGTGCAGCTGTAGACCTAAGAATTAAGGGACATAAGGGACACTGGCACAGGAGTCATTCTTTCGTTTCGTTCGCCAGTCGCCACTGTATTGGATGTAATAGTTGAATGTTTTAATTTCGGACCTGGATATTACCTATAGGCTACTTACAGTAAGAGGACAAAAGGATCATATTTGAGTTGTTTCAACATAAAGGTGGTTTAAAACTTTAAAGTGATATTTTCTGTTATAATATTAAGTGTTAAATAGCTCTATATTCTGATACAAATAGACAAATAGAGTGTTTGTTCAGTAACAGGGGTCTCCCTGTACCTCCAGCTCAGATTGGGATACCAATTTTGATCAGGAGAAAAGTCATACATGAAACGGTTAAAGACAGTGATGACAAAACAATTAGCAGACTAAATTGGAACTGGAACACTAAATTAAGATTTTACTGTTATAAATTAACACTGAGAATTTTACTGTTTAGCATTGCATAATGGAGGTAAATATGGGAAGCATCCTTTTGAGAGGCATTAACTGTTTCCCAAAAGTGTCGGGGTGTGTTTCATTCCTGCTGATCCCCAATTATAGTTTATTTGTTTTGTGTCATGTTTCATTGGTACCGTGGGCTTTTAGCTGTTGTTACATAATCTTCAGTGATATTCATGCAAATTACGGTCAGCTTCAGTTCCTTTTTTTTGTATCTTCTCTATAGACGTGTACCAGGGATATGCAGTTTCTGTAACAAATCCATTCAAGGTAAACAAAATCTGTCCAATCAGGAACTCAAAATGCAAACAGATCAACCACAGGCTGTTCAGTTTGAGGAACAAGGAGTAGGTGGAAATCTAATTGAGTTCTCTCTATCTAAAAAGGATGTCGACCGCAACAGTTAACAGTGGAGGACCGGGAAGCAGAAGTTCTAAAGTGTCAAAGCGCCATAAAAAGGTACGGCATCTTACTTTAGTTCTCTCTCTTTAATTAAATTATGTATCTTTACACACAGTAGCACTGTATGATGGAGGCTGTAGAATGGTGGCAGAGAACATACTAAGCAGAGAGGCTAGAATCCTGGTCTCTGGTCTCCCCATCACCCCATGGCCAGCCTGGGGAAAGGAACTGGTTGGAATAACGTGTTCCTTCCACACACTACGTCCAACCAGGGAAACGCCCCCCCCCTGTTAGATGAAAAGAAGCGTCTTGGACTCCTCATGCATGAGGTCAGTCCGTTGCTCTCCCCAGTTTGGCAGAGGGAGTGTAGCGCCCAGGATTACATTAGATAATTGACACTGGGTGAAAATATTGGGTTACAAAAATTATGGGGTAAAAATGTAAAATATAAAAAATAAAAACAGTGAGCCTAGGATTACGGGTGTAAAGCAATCAATTATAACATATTCAGTATACTGTATAATAAGGACTCCAGTTGAAATGGTGGCTCAAGGAGTACAGGGAACAACAGATTATTTTCTTGTTTAATTTTTTATATTCTTATTGTAAAATAGCAATTTTAACATTCAGCCATTAAATAATACAGCTCTCCATAGATAGATATAATTTTAAACAATACATTAACATAAAATAAAACACACAAGATAAAAATAAAATGACATTAACAAAGAAAACACAGACAATAACACAAAGAAAACCACATTCTGTGAGAAACTCATCCAGATATCTGGGGGGTATGAGCATTGTGTTCATGAGACGGATCGTTGACACAGTGATGTATTATTCTGTTCTAGCACAGTGGTTTTCAACCAGTGGTCCGGGGACCACCAGTGGTCCTTGAGAGGGTTCCAGGTGGTCCCCAGCTAAATTATGAAGTTGGTAACCAAATAGACCCTTATAGATCTTTAACTCTTGAGAGTGTAAAATGAAACCAAATGGACCCATATATTACACTCTCAAGTGGTACACATTTTTGTTCTGCATTACTTAATGTTTAAGTCTACACAATTTGAGAATGTACAACAATCATTATTTTGATACATTTTTGCCTGTTATCTCTCCTATGGTAGCACATCAATACAACATGGAATTGTGGACAAAATCGTATCAAACGATGACAAAGTATTCTTTAGTTTAGTCTGAGTGGCTAAATCTCATCAAATGGTGGTCCGTGGCTCAAATGCTGAATAAATAATGGACCTTAATGAAAAAGGTTGAAACCACTGTCCTATACTAGCGCAAAACTACAGTCACGTGTTGTAGTGCAGGGACCTGAGCACCAAACCAAATATTCACGAAAAGGAGCCAAATCCATGCAAGAAGAAATTTGTTTGCACCGCCAACATACGCACGTGACCATCCAATGCCCTTCCTATATTCGCACGTTCCAGCATGTGACATCACTGAGCTAAAACAGGCCGTAGATAAGAACACCATAGACAATGCATGCTTTCCCTCTCTCGAGGAATGCTGATAAGCCTTAAGTCAGTCAGTGTGGTGGTGTTGGGGAGATGGTGCTCGACTAGAAAGCACTGAATGACGTCAGCGTCAACACGCCAAGAATGACAGCGACCCAGAGATCAAGCAGGGACAACTATATGTAAAGGTTTTATTTAACCACATGAAACATTTGTGGGGGGGGACAGTATGTACTGGCAGGTGAGCCAGTAGGATACAACAGAAGTGGTGATACAGAAAGGAGTCTTCTTCTTTTCTTGTCTTTGAAGCATGTGGTTAGATGACAGTTTGCCATTTCTTTACAAAGTCCTTTGCATTATTATTATTGAACTCTGCGAGATCTTTTTGAGCTGCACGGGTTGGGTTGTAGAGGGCAGACGAAGATGAAGACGAAGAAGGCAGTGCTGCATCGTACGGTCCTCTTCTCCACATTCACAGATGGTTGGGCCGGTTTTGTAGCCCCATCATCTGTTCATAGCAGCTTTTGATCAGCCCATTCCTGGCAGTTGAGTGTCTTCCACTGGACCCATGGTGCTTCTGAGCCACTGAGCCAGAATGGAGCTCTTCAGAAATCACATTTGACCCAAACTCTCCAGACTGATTGAAAGTACCGGTATGTTGTTTTTGTGGTCACTCACAGCCCACCTCAGGTGTCCTGAAAGATGCCATCCAGTTGGGCATTGGTTATGCTGTGGGCAACCTGAGTTCCAAGCCAGACCGAGACGTTCTCATGCAAGACTTTTCTGTGGTGGAGAGTGTCTTCTTGCCTAGGTAGGTACAGCAGTGAACAGCACCATATGTAACCTTTTACTTACAAATGGAAAAAGGGCAAGTCACTGACACATCTTTAGTCAGCAAGTAATACATTTGACTAAACAAATTACATTGGCTCTCAGTCGAGTGGGCATGGTCTATGGGCTGGAAACCAGGCTTCTCAGACTGTGCATGCATGCCAAATTTACTTTCCATTGTATGACGGTGACCCACCCATTTCTAGAAGCATTGTGCTATTTTTGTTGTGCTATTTTTGTTGTTGTACACCATCATACAGTATGACTAAGAATAAATAAAGCATGAGAGCACCATTGTTTCTTTTAAACTGCGTGCTAGTAAACCTACCTACTGTATTTCCAGTTTCCTGTTTACCTCTGAGAGGGCATGTGTTGTCTAACCTTGTTTAATGTGTAATAATTAGGCCTGTCACAGTTATTACATAATCGTCAATCACAATTATTTGAGATAATCACAATTATTTTGTCATATTCGTGTCATGATGAAAGATTTTCATACATTAAAAACAGCTGAATAGCTGATCTACAAGCTCACAACACGTCATGAAGTGACAGCTATTTCCGCTATTTTGGTACCCCCTTTTTAAGTATAAAAACAATATGTTAGTCATTTCTATGTATATTAGTTATTTGTCATGTCTGCCCTGTGCATATTTTTATTACAAGGCAAAGAGAAATGTATTATTTATTCATATTTTGACCATGTTAACCGTTAATCACAAGTATCTGTGAGACAATGAATTGTCAAATTCAAATTGTAATCGTGACAGCCCTAATAATAATGATGTGTTTATTCTATGGTGAACAGTGAGGGCAGTAACCTGACTCCAGCCCATCGCTTCCCAGACTTCAGGCTGAAAACCTATGCACCTCTGGCCTTCCGTTACTTCAGGGAGCTGTTTGGAATCAAACCAGATGACTATCTGGTTAGTAGTTGACGATGACGATGAGGCGCCGCCCAATGGCTGCAGTGGAGCTTTGGCTTTATGCACTGGTGCCAACATTGGGCGAAATAAGTTTTGGTTAAAAAAAAGGGGGAAAAATAGTCAAATTTTAATTAGTAAAACAGTTTTATACATTTGAGAACTTTAAATGGGACATTCTGCGCAATTAGTATACTTTTACTTTAGGTAATTAACTAAGTATGTTTTGAAGCCAATACTTTTGTACTTTTACTCAAGTAACTAAAGTACAAAATGCGAGTACTTTTTCCACCTCTGTGTGAACGGCAGTACTCCATCTGTAACGAGCCACTGATCGAGCTGTCCAACCCTGGAGCCAGCAGTTCCTGGTTCTACCTGACGAGCGACGACGAGTTCATCATCAAGACCGTTCAGCCCAAAGAGGCAGAGTTTCTGCAGAAACTGCTTCCTGGCTACTACATGGTGAGTCCCTCCCTCCCTCCCCAGAATGCAAAAACATAGTGCTGGCGCCCGCCAGGTCTCCATTCACTTCTACCCACGGCTGGTGGGAATTTTGCATGTCATGTGACAGCGACTGCAGAGCTATGCAAATGCCGTCACCTCTCCAATTTGTCTTCTAAAGCAGACGCTCTTATCCAGAGCAACTTATAGAGTGCGAGATCGGAATAGGCAGAGTAAGCAGCCTCATTTGTTTTTTTATTTTATTTATTCGCACAATAGAAAATGTACAAAGGAAACATTATTAAAAGGCACAGAAATATGTGCAGGTTAGAAAGGAAACCCATATAGGGCTTATACAAGGTTCTCACCTAAAATTAAGTAGTAAGTTAAACATATCGTAAATAAACACAAAACAAGTACTTTGTGTGCAGTTGAATGTGTGGGTGAGTGTGCTCAACTGCTTGTGTCTGCACAATGCACATGTGTGTCTGTGTGTATGCAGAAGTAAGGCATAATATCATATCTAGCGAACATTCTTAACATTTATGGTCAATAAAAACTAATTTAAGCAACCAAAACATGTGAACAAGGGACCAAGATACAGTATATCTGCAATAGTAAGCTAGAATCTATAGAGAGAGAGAGAGACATTTTAAATTCAGGACGGGAACCCCGTTGGCGTTTGGTGTTTTAAGCATTGTTATACCTAGACTATTTTTATTTTCATTGTGAAGATGTGGCACAAATCTTTGAATATATATTCTTTCAGAGAGCGAATGTTTTTAACTCATACAACATATTTTCAGATGGGGGTCCGCTGCCAAATACAGATAATTCTGGGGGTCCTTGACATGAAAAAGGTTGAGCACCACTGACATAGAAAGGTTTTTCAGAAAACTTTTAGGATTTAGAAGCCTTTAAAAAAAATCGGCCTCAGGTCTATGGGTTAAGACTTTTTAGACTGAATCAGAATACTGAATTTGTTATTTAAGCAATATTTCACAAGAGGGTGTGCTTTACCGTGATTATTGGCACGACAGTGATGCAGGTCACTCACTGAAGGGTCAATAATCACGGTAAAGCACACCCTCTCGTGTAATACTGCGATTATACAACGGTCACCAACAAAACAAAACAAAATTCAAAATGTATTCATATTGTGGGTCAATTCACTATCCATTACATGGAAGAGTCCATTTGACTGAGACAATAAATTGTCCCTGTTCATTCAAAGTAGCAGCGCTCAGCTGTCACAGAGGCACCATCAACACAGCTGAGTTGTCAATGCCGGCCCCCGGTGCAATCAGTGGGAGGAATCTTATGACCGTGTCGCACGGACAAAATAACTGGTCTACAAGCTACCAATGCGTCGCAGTGGCGATCACAATCAAACTAGAAGTGTACAAGCTCACAACGTTGTGATGTGAGCTTGTATTGCTAAGTAACAGATATGTTGAGAACTGAGCAGAGCCGTTTTAGGGAGCGGTCCTTTCAAAAGAGTCTTCGTCCCCGAGGAGGAGATAAAGACAGTTTCACATTCCAACGTCAATGCACGGGCGCTAAACATTGTTTTCGGTCTCTTGTAAAACGTAAGCAATACTGTAAAGACTATAAATATAACATGTACGTATGCAACTGTTTACATTCTTCTTAGTGCAGAAACTATTTAACTATGACTTAAAATTGTTTATCCACTATACTACATACATTCAAGATTATAAGTTTATTGCCACATAACAATTTTACTGGTGTGACAGAGTATTATTCACACAGTCATGTGCCTGTAAAATGTTTGGATGTCCCGTTTTTTCCATGTTGCAGCCAGGTCCCTGCATTATGATATCCGGACCAAAGTTTTACACAAGATATATCACTCTGTAAAATCTCTCTCACAAACTCAATGCTGATACCTGTATTGTTAGCACTTATACTATACAGAACAATCTGGCCATGGCCACAAATACCCGTATATATTATGTGTGTATCTATATATAAACAAAGTTGAAGCAATTTGATTGTCTAATCATTTGAAAATGATGTAACCGGCCGACCTGTGATGTTTTCTGTCAGAACTTGAATCAGAACCCGCGGACGTTGCTCCCCAAGTTCTACGGCCTGTACTGCATCCAGTGCGGCGGCGTGAACATCCGCGTGGTGGTGATGAACAACGTGCTGCCGCGCGCCATGACCATGAACTACAAGTACGACCTGAAGGGCTCCACCTACAAGCGGCGCGCCTCGCGCAAGGAGCACGCCAAGAGCTCGCCCACGTTCAAGGACCTGGACTTCCAGGAGATGATGCACGAGGGCCTGCACTTTGACGCTGACACCTACAGCGCCCTGATGAAGACCCTGCAGAGAGACTGTCGAGTGAGTTCCAAACTATCATATATACAGGATTTAACGCTTGATTTAGAAGTCAGAAATTAGGACAGGACATTGCCGTTATGATCAATCTGTGCCGAGGCAGCGTAGATTTGAGTAAATAAGGACGTTTGTCAGCCCGTAAACAAGGTGCTCCGGGAGCACTGAGCTGTCAAAAAAAATATTTCAGTTTTTAATATCGATATAAGACCTTAAGACGTGTCCACATGTCTGAGGCACCCTGCTGTTTTATTTGATAGGACGTCTTTACTATTGTTAAAGATGGAATTCCGTGATTCCCCTCCCCCAAAACATGATCATCAGGTACTATTATACTAGGAGGAAGATGTTTCTTTTTCTTTTTAAAAAAAAAGTGTACAGAAAGTGTTAAAATGATGTTTGTATGTGGCCACACCTACCAGTTCATTAAGTATACCTGGTTTTCACCTTTGCAACACCCACCTGAACTGAGAATTTCAGACTAGAAGGCTTTCTTACCTTTATTTGTAGTTGTTACGTCCCCACCAAAGAGGTCCAGGTGTTCTTTTGTGCAAAAGCGCATTATTGGCTATTTCCCCTACCATAAGCCCTCAATGAATTGAATTGAATGGGGCATATACTCTCTTCATAATGTAAATAGTATCCCAAGCAGCACACTTTACTACTTATTTAGATGGAAATAAGCAAATTGGCACAAAAACCCAACCCCCATTGAGGGCTTATGGTAGGGGAAATAGCCAATAATGCACTTTTGCACAAAATAACACCTGGACCTCTTTGGTGGGGATGTAACAACTACAAATAAAGGTAAGAAAGCCTTCTAGTCCGAAATTGTCCTTTAAGCCTCGCCCACAGCTGTTGTTGGATAATGGGGAAGGGGAGGGGATGATTTTATGGGCCTTTTGACTCAAAGGCTTTCAGGAAGAAACAAAAAATACACAGGGAAGACATATTTAAATATAACCACACCTGGGGGTCTATTAGATGTTAACTCCATAGACAGTTAGACACAGAAACAGAAACAATCACAGCATTCCATAATTAAAAACATTTTCTGTTGGATTATGGCTTTGGAATTACAGTAGGATTTATCCGCTGTACAGTATAAAATTGTGTTAAGCTTAAAAGCTTAGTACAAGAAACAACTACAGTAAGTACATTTAGTTACATTGCACAATTGCTGTACAAAATTACTATTTTACAGGTACCGTGACATACCGTATCCATTTGGAATTCAGTTTCTAATCCTGATCTGTTAGCCTGATATCCTCAAACATTCAGTGAACAACGTTATGTAAGAAAAACAGTCTCCATTGTTTCCGTGTTTCACAAACAAGTAAAAATGGTACATTTGAAATTATCCACAGCATTAATCCAGTCATAATAATCAAATATATCCCCTCAAATGTGTTGACAGATTTGTGACAATGTGTGAATTCAATACTAACGTCTGCATTTAAGAACTTGAACCCTAGAATCCCTAATCCCTAATGGAGGCGAATATTCAGCGAAAATAGCCTCTATACAATCTCCCTACAATATGTTGTGAGCTTGTAGATTGGCTATTTTCTACGATGATATTTGGTGTATAGGGGATACTCGGAGGGGACCATGCAAGGACAGACCCCTGGGAGACCCCGGCCCCTTAATTGGTAAATAGTAAATGGTGCATCTATATAGCACTTTTACCCATTACATTCACCCATTCACACACCGATGAAGGAGGAAACCATCCAAGGCATCAACCTGCACATCAGGAGCAATTAGGGTTTCAGTGCTTGCTCAAGGACACTTGGACACTAACTCTGGGAGAGCCCGGTATTGAACTGGGAATCTCATTCGGCTCTTCTACCCTACCAGCCACTTTACACCTAATACACTGCCGTCCCTTGAAGTGTAGGTTTAAGGTTAAAGCTTTCATCTGACTCGGTCTGAACTGCATGGTGAACCATGCACGCTCTGGCCTGCGCCTTCACTGCTGAGGCTGTTACGTACACCTTTCGTCTGACCGTGAACAATTGCCCTCTGTCCCCGTCTCCCTCTCTAAGCCCGTAAGAATGACCTCATTAGTCCTGCCTGTTGTTTGATTAGTGGGAAAGGACCTCGAAAGAAAGGCCTCCTCCTCATCCAGGATTACCAGCAGTAGAACAAAGCACCACCTGACTCATATTACTGACTTTAACGACTGGACTTCGTGCGTGCGTCCATCCGGAGCCCAGAACACACAGCCCAGGCTTGGTGTATACATACAGTGTGCTGTCTTAGGGTGTGTGATGTAAGCCAGTCAGTGTATTAGGTAACATGTATGAGGAGAATGCAGTGTCCCGTATATTCTGAATTTAACTTTTTCAGTGCTAAAGTAAAAGTACTCAAATTATCCCTATAATCTTTGAGCAGTGCACAGTCTTAACACCGCTCCAATGACTGGCTTTGTGTGTGTCTATGTGTCTGTGTATGTCCGTTTGGGGTATGAACAGCTGCAATACCACTGGGTGACCTAAAGTGGCACTGTTGAGCAGCCTACAGGCCCATTCACACTGAGCACTATAACTCACAATAAAAGTATAACTAACAATAAACCTGTACCATACAGTACAGTACAGTAACTATCACAATAAAAGTATAGTTGCACACAGTTCACACGGGTGTGATTGTTTTAATGTTGCAGATTGTAGATCGACTATTTTCCAATAGCCGCAGAATATTTCCCCTGAGAAGTAGTGGAGTAGACGTTTAAAGTATAAAAAATGGAAACGCTCCGGTAAAGTAAACATACTTCAAAATTATACTACAGTGAATTAATAGTACTTGAGTAAATGTACTTGATGATGTACAGTAAGCCAGGTCAATGTATTGGGTAACATGGAAGAACTTAAAGCTTTAGGCTTTAGGTTTACAAAGAGTCCTTAACATTCACATAGTCAGACTCAAGTTGAGAGTGCACTGTATGTAAGTATTCTTAGTCTCCAAATCCAGCTTTAGTCCCCCTATAACCGTGACTTTCCTGCATGTTGTCTACCAAAGGTTGAATGGTCAAGTTGGGGGAATTGTTCAAGAAATTACCTAAGAATGCGGTAAACTCATTTCATGTATACCCTCAGCCATTTTCTTTGCTGGGGGGGGGTTGCAGAGACATACAGAATAAAATTAATTAATTAAATGCATTCATATAATGTTGCTCGAGGTGCCTTGAATATCCAACATAAAAATAAATAACATCTCAGTACTAACAGTAGCCTATTAGTGTAACCATGCACAGCATTGCAGAAGACACTTGCAGACAGGAAACAACAAGGGCCTGACAGGAGATGCAATAATGTAACGTTGCTTCACCGTTTACAAATTCTGTTGTTACTAAAGCCTTGTAGGCATCCTGTGAGCTGTTCAGTGTTCACACACAGCGATTACTTTATTTTATTAATCAAATAAATCGATTAGTTCGATTTAATAGTTATTCTCGAACGTGGCACGGCTGCGGCTCACCGCTCCAAGAGATGGGTCAAATGCGGAGAACAAATCTTGCATACAGCAATGTATGTGACAAATAGTAGGACTTTAACTTTAACGGTTGCACCATATAGATTTCTGGGTTTGCCCTGGGTTTGTGTAATTTAATTTCCCAGGGCAAAGGTTACAAACCACGATGGTTCACGAAGGTTATTGTTCACACGTTCACTCACAGTGGTCCTCACGGCCAACTTTGAGCTAGGTAAAACAGCCTTCCGTTTTAAGGCTCCTTTTACCTGGAATCAATTACAATGCACTTTAAAAATTGACTCCATGATCTCATCGGGGCAATTAAAAAACCTGCTAGCTGCTCTTGTTGTTTTAAACTGTCACTGTTTTAATTAAGTTGCTCTTGTTTCTTGTAATCTCTGCATCATTGAAAATGAGGGCTTGCGATCAATGTATCTCGGAGAAAATAAATAAAGGTTGAATGAACAGGATCATGTATGTGTGGCAGGTCCTGGAGAGCTTCAAGATCATGGACTACAGTCTGCTGCTGGGGGTCCATGTCCTGGACCAGAGGGCGCTGGGCAGAGGAGCCCGCGGAGACAGTAAGAGGGGACAGAGGGTCCTCTACTCCACCGCGCTGGAGTCCATCCAGGGAAATGTAAAAGGGCCGGTCGATGATGACACGTGAGGAATACTATACACACACACACACACACACATACACTTTGACCCGCTGACCCGACCCAATGGGCTCTATGCACAGAGAATAACTCTTCCTACTTCCGGGTCCCTTCCCTACTTCCTTCACAGGTGTTACTGACGATACAAATTAAGGCTCTGTTCCATTTAGTGTACAGTGGTTCTCTAACTTTTTAAATTTCAAGGATGCCCATAACTCTTGAGAGTGTACAAATGGAACCAAATGGACCCACTTAAGAGTTACACACCCGTACAGGGCCATTTGGAACCCACTCAAGAACACTTTGAGGCCCACCGGTGTAGCAGTGCTTCCAGTGAGCCTACATGCACAATAGCACACACTACACCGCTGGTTCTCAAAGTGGGTCCTTGGGGAGGTTCTAGGGGGCTAAATCAGTTCAACTAGGCTATTTTAATCCTATACATCTAAAAAATAACGGTAGTGGGTCGCACACACCAAGACTTCAGTTCAATTTGTTTCGACAAACGTTTCGGCTATCCAGCCTTCATCACTGATGAAGGCTGGATATCCGAAATGTTTGTCCCTGTTCAAATATGAAATAAACAAATTGAACTGAAGTCTTGGTGTGTGCGACCCACTACTGTTATTTTTTATATGTTTTGAACGAGTAGCGCACCTACAGTCAGAGCGCGGTGGTCACATGAAGAGTAATCCTATACATCTGCCATTTGAAAATAGCGAATAATATTATTATTATTTTAATTACATAAATCATGTAGGGGGGGGGTTCCCTGGCACAAAAGGTTTTCAGACGCGGGTCAGTGGCCAAATATATAATAATAGCTGCAATCCATATACCCTAATTGTATGAATAAATCGTTATTTTAATCTATCTATCATAGAGTATATTAATACAATATAGTGAATATACAGTAACTATATGGTTGGAGGTGGACTCTACTTATATTTACAGCCTGTGGTCGAGTAGGACACCTACTGGCTGAACTGAATATCTCCCCTACTCCAAACAGGCTCTGTAGAACAGGGGTGGGCAACTTTGATGCTGGAGAGGCCCACTATTTCCACACTCACTCCAGGGGACCACATTGCATATACAGTATACTGTTGGGAAGAAACCTCTTATCTCTGTATTTTAACTTTTTCTTTTTCGTAAATGAATGCACCTACTACGTCATTTTATGTCACACAAAAGTAGCAAAAACTGCAGATCTACAGTACAAGCTAAATGCGTTTTGAGCTTTCTGAATTGGAATCCTGAATTATTATTTGCTATTTTTTAACTGGAATCCTGAAAAGTAACATTTGTATTTAATTTCAAATGCGTTTAGTTATGTTAACTTTATGAACTTAAAAACAGATACATTGGACATAGAAAGAGACAATAACATTTTAATACATGCCCATGTATGCCGTAGCGTATGGGAGAGCCGTGTCCGAGTCCCGTGTGAATCTAAAGCAGGGGTTTTCAACAGGTGGTCCATGGACCACTGGTTGGTCGTCTGTGAAGGTATTGCATGTGGTTCCTGACTGCATTTAGTAATGTTTGGATTTGTTGATAAAAAAAAGTATTTCCACTAGTTGAGAACTGAATGACCTGGTGACCTATGATGATGACCGTCAATATAGTTATTTACTGACAAGTTTGGAGGTCAAGAAATTCAAAAGAAAAAGGGAGTTAGAATCTCAAGAGGGGGAAGTAGTGATTGTCTGGTTGAGTCATCATTATTAGGAAATGTGCCCGTGCTGTGTAACTGCATGTGTCGGCTCACTCATAAGATACAAATCAGCATATCAGTTAACATGAGTTTAATGGAAGGTTGGATAAAGTAAGTGAACAGAATAAGTGTAAAGGTCCCTGCACACTGAGAGCGTTTAAAAAAAATTGCTGTGTTTCTCCATCGGTTTTCCCAAAAACGGGTCCAGTGTGCAACCACATTAACTGTGAGATTCTCAACCATTTATTTTAAAGCTCTGCACCACTATAGCATATTTCAGTTAAATGATGCTTCTGCTTAGTATCATTTGTTGTGCGTATCGTGCAACAAATTAAATCGAGCTGTCAATCATCGTCATTTTCAAGCCTTTTCTCCAACACCAAGCCTATACTCATTTTCTTACAGTTGATGGAGTTATGAAATATTATTTATTTTTGAATACATTTCACAAATGTATTTTGTTCATGTATTTAAATTAAAACCTAAAACACTGAGGGAGACTATTGTCTAATCCTATACCTTCTTAACATGTAATATTTACATTTTAAAACATTTTCCCCAAGGACCACCTGCAGGCCTAGCTCTGGTCCATAGCCTTCCTGCTTCGATTCTGCGAATTTCTGCCCTGCAGTAAGGCTAGAAAATTAGACTAGAAATTAGGCTAGAAATTTCTGCCCTGCAGTAAGGCGCAGCGGAGTAACTAAAAGTATTTTTTTTCCGGTAGAAAAAAAATCCCTTTTTGGCCAAAAAGTACCGTTTATACGTGTGGTGGGGGGCTCAGAGTGCGTCCACTAAGGAAAGTAGGCTTTCTATTGACACAACCCATGTTTGTATTGGTGAGTAGGTCAAACGTTCGTGAGATTTCCACTAAAGAGGAGAGGCTGATCTGATTTCGATTTGAGATTTAAACCGGTAAGTCGCATAGCCTTACTGCAGGGCAGAAATTCGCAGAATCTAAGCAGGCCTAATTATGCCATGATGGTCCACTTGTAGTCCATGGACCATTGGTTTGCGAAACGGTGGGATGCATACGGTAGCTAGGAACTGCAGGAAGTGTTCCCAAAGCACTAACCTTAGCCCATATCCACCTCCACCCAACACAACAGTGGTCCCCAGGTTGATTCCATGTCAGGGTGGTGGTCCCTCATTCACAATCAGTTGGAAATCCCTGATGTAAAGGATTGCAGCTTTTTTTTGTTCAATTATAGCTGTTATCTTAAATAGACACTATTTCTCACCTTTTTCAGGATGGGTGGAATCCCTGCCAAACACAAGGATGAGAAGCTGCTCATCTTTCTAGGAATCATCGACATACTTCAGTCATACAGGTGAGGCGTTTACAACATGCAGTGGTTGAAAGTAACAATTTTGAGGTATTTGTACATTACTTTAGTATTTCCAATTTCTTCTACTCAACTACATCTCGGATTTACTCCACTACAATTATTTGAGAACCTTTCTTTGAATTGTTACTACAAAACATACATTAACCACTTTAGCCCTATGTGCATTTTGACCATTTGAAAATAGCCGATCTACTAGCTACTTTTACTTAAAGTTAAACAAAATGTATTACTTATTCCACTACTGACAAGGTACAACATGTAAAAAATTGATACGCTGTAGTGTTCATTTTAAAATCCTATATCTTTCCCTGGTATATTTTTAATTATTAAAAAATGTAAAGGCTTCAGCCACAGTGGAACGTCACTCAGTGTCACGCTCGCATCAATGATGCTTTAAGTGTGTCAGGCCAGTAACGCCTCATCTGCACAGGCAAGGAGCACAAAAAACTGTGCGAAACCTCGCTCAAATAGAGACTCTGCGAGCGAATATAGGAGGGGTAGACGACGTCGCTGCACGTTGTCAGCGATGTCGTTGGCACTCGCGGTACGTCAGGACAGTCATCGCAAAACACGTATTCTAATGAGATTTCATCGTTCACTGGCATCGCTGGCAGTGCAAATGGGGACGGGGTGCAGAAACCTTGGTATCTCCATATTTAAACTTTTATGTTATTTTTGTAAACTTCATTCATCATACAAGTACAGTGACGCACAAAAGTATCGAGAATAGAAGATTGGTGAATCTTGACACGATAGATTGGCTATTTTCAAGAAAAAAAGAAAAAACGATAATACAAAAGGAACGGTTTTGGACATACAAGGTTTCCATGCGATAGACGGCAACGGTGTAATCACTGTGATGAACGAATGGGTGTTCGTTGTCACCCTCGGTAACCAGCCGAGTGCCGGCTTCATGCAGCAATGTCCAGGTGATGCACAGTAGGAGAACTTCTTTGTGATGACAGTGGCATGATGTTCCCTCAGGTTAATCAAGAAGATGGAACATTCTTGGAAAGCTCTTGTATACGATGGGGTATGTACCTGTGTGTGGCGCTGTCTGTGTCTGCTAGTGTGTGAATTCTGTGCATTTTGTCGTGTTTAACATCGGCCAGTGTGTGCCTGTCTGTCTGTGTAATAAGTTTGACTCGTGCACAAGATGTAACAGAAACTTGTGTGCACGTGATAGCGTGCAGCCGTGCACTGTGTGTGCATTCTGAGCATCTTGTCCTTTGTCTTTCAGGATACCGTGTCTGTTCACAGGCCTAATTTTTACGCAGACCGGTTTCTAAAATTCATGGGCACCACGGTCTTCAAAAAGATTCACCGTAAGTTGCTGATTAATATGCCCCTATATCTCAAATGTTTCACTCGCCTCTGCTTTCATATACAAATAATGTACCACATGAACCCTATTCTGTGGCGAACAGTCTGCAAAAATAAAGATATAGTTGAAATTGTAGGAGTTGAGGAATTATATTAAGCTCCGACATATTGAGAGAGAGAGAGAGAGAGAGAGAGTGTGGGGAGAGAGAGTGTGGGGAGAGAGAGGTAGGGAGAAACTCTGCACATACTTTGGGTACAGTACATCATATCCCCGAACGAGGTCTAGTCCAGGGGTTCTCAACCTGGGGGTCGCGACCCCTGGGGCAGTCGCTAAATTATTTTCGGGGGTTCTCCGATTACTTTAAAAAAACAAAACTGAATGGCTGGAAAATTGTATTGTTTATGCATAGTACATGCATAAACATTCCTTTATGATTATATCTGGTTTCAGTATTTACTGTATTTATGATGTATTTTCTCTATTATTAAGGTTATTGTAGCGGTCAATTTGTATTGGGGGTGGGGAAAGCGTTTCCGGGGGTCCCCAGTTAAAGCGTTGAGAACCCCTGGTCTAGTCTAGTGAACATAATAAGTCTTGTAACTTGTACTTTAGTACGACTCTGTGTAATCAGTGCAGGTGGCACTAGTCCACCACCCAGGGGCACTGCTGACTATTTGGGTTGCCCCATGCATGATATGTTTGTGCTGATCGGCTTGGTGCATTTTGTTGGCCCCCTCGGCGTATTGCCCTACGCACAGTGCGTCTTGCGTGTATATAAGGCGGCGACGCTGGCCACCACCTCACCCCCTGCATGCAAATGATTCAGAGATACTGAATACACTCCTCTCCCTGACCCCCCCCCCCCCCCCCCCTCTCTCTCTTTCGTAGATCTCAGAGTGTCTTCTAAGAGGAAGAGGAATTCCCTCCATGCAGCAAAGTCGGCCTCCCAGGAGTTCCTGTCGCCCCTCAGAGACGAGCTGAAAGAGGAGAAGAAGACCCAGAGCATGGACCATCTGGATGGACCGTGTAAGCATGCAGTGGTGTCAAGTAACTAAGTACTTTTACTTAAGTACTGTAAGATGGAGTGCCATGATTTTTTTCCCACCCTAAATCATGATCATCATATATTATTATTATATAAGGAGGAAGATTTTTTTTCAAAAAAGTGTACAGTATTTGTTAAAATGTCGTTTTTATGTGGACACGCCCACCAGTTCATGAAGTATGCCTGGTTTGCCTGGTGGGTGGTGATTGATTGAATTGTAAAATGCAGCCTGTTCCACTGATAGAATTGTAAAACGCGTCCGTTCAACTGATATAATTATAAAACGCAGCCGTTTAAGTAACAAATGTTACGTACTATAAGCACGTCTTCATTGTGCCATATTGCTGCTCCTGGTGGAAAAACGAAGGGAATCGCAGTAACAAACCTTTAGCTATGGATAGGAGTTTGCTAGGTGTGCAGTGTGTGAACGAAGCGTCGTTAGCTTCACACATACTGTACTGTAGGTACATCACACGCTAAAATGTATGTGTAAATTGACAGAAATTCTTAGCTTAATTCTTGGTTATATTTTTGTTTGTTTTAATGGTTGTCATTCATTCATTCATTCATTCATTCAAGTTGTATTTTATTCAACAGTTTTTAGCTCTTCTAAACATCCAGACCTGGTCCCAAGATCTCCTGGTGCCAACCTCGCTGCAGCTGCTGATCCCAACAAGGACCTGTGTGATCATGAAAGCAGGTAAGATGGAGTCTGTCTGTCTGTCTGTCTGTCTGTCTGTCTGTCTGTCTGTCTGTCTGTCTGTCTGTCTGTCTGTCTGTCCGTCCGT
Source organism: Protomyctophum bolini (assembly GCF_963924005.1). Classification (NCBI taxonomy): domain Eukaryota; kingdom Metazoa; phylum Chordata; class Actinopteri; order Myctophiformes; family Myctophidae; genus Protomyctophum; species Protomyctophum bolini. Next base: position 13,196,673 of record NC_137883.1, read on the forward strand.
CCGTCCGTCCGTCCGACTATGACTATTTAAATAGGCTCCATTGGTGTGTCCATCTGTCCTGCCTGTCTGTCTGTGTTTCTGAGGGGTTTTATATTCATATTTTGAACATTCTTTTTGCGTGGCCCTCTCCGATCATTCTTACCCCAAATATGGAGTTCAACACATTGACGTCAGCAATATGACATTGTGAGGTACAAGTACGTATTTCTCTCCTCAGATGAACATGAGCCTTTTAACCAACTTTGATCGAAACGCAAGACTGCCACGAATAGTCTTCGGGTATAGATCATAGCCGAGCATAACGCACCACTCGAGACCATGTTCGAGGCTCGCCTGGTCCAGGGCTCCATCCTGAAGAAGGTCCTGGAGGCCCTGAACGGCCTGATCACGGAGGCGTGCTGGGACGTCAGCGCGTCTGGCATCTCCCTCCAGAGCATGGACTCGTCCCACGTCGCCCTCGTGCTGCTCACGCTCCGGAGCGACGGCTTCGACTCGTACCGCTGCGACCGGGACCTGGCCGTGGGCGTCAACCTCGGCAGCATGGCCAAGATCCTGAAGTGCGCCGGGAACGACGACGTCGTCACCCTCAGAGCGGAGGACGACAGCCCGGACACGCTCGCCCTCACGTTCGAGAACCCCAGCCGGGATAAGGTCTCCGATTACGAGATGACGCTGATGGACCTGGACGTGGACCAGCTGGGCATCCCGGAGCAGGAGTACAGCTGCGTGGTGAAGATGCCCTCGGGAGAGTTTGCCCGCGTCTGCCGCGACCTGTCCCAGATCGGCGGCGACGCCGTCATGATCTCCTGCGCCAAGGACGGGGTCAGGTTCTCCGCCAGCGGAGAGGTGGGTACCGGAAACGTCACGCTGTCCCCGTCCACCGCCATGGACAAGGAGGAGGACGCCGTGACTATTGAGATGATTGAGCCCGTCCAGCTCATCTTCGCTCTGAACTACCTGAACCTGTTCACCAAGGCCACGCCTCTGTCCAAGACGGTTGTCCTCAGCATGTCCGCGGACGTCCCCCTAGTGGTGGAGTACAAGATAGCCGACAAGGGCCACGTCAAATACTACCTGGCACCCAAGATCAATGAAGACTAAGAGGTTTTTGCAAGCTGCTTGAAAAGCGGCTGGACAACATGAAGCTGTGATGTTCATACTGTAAATGAGAACTTGCTGCAGCTGTCAATTATGACTGAGTCATTCTAGTTTAAATGGGGTTGTGCTGTTTCTTAACGTCAGGTCCGGGGGACCACCAGGGGTCCAATTGGACGCTTTTTATGGTTCTCTATTAGCATTAGCCTTTTGTTCCATGTTTACACTGTCTGAGATTACAAACAATGGTATCAAAGGGGGTTCAATGGCCTATTGAAGTGGTTTGTCGTTCACTGACCCATTTTCATTGGTTGCAGGTAAAATAACAGTAAAAGATGCCAACTTGCGCCATGTATGGCCTACTTGAATGATCACATCCCATGCCACACACACACACACACACACACACACACAAAGCTGGGCATAGGAGGGGCCCCTCAAAATTGTACAGTACTTGAGTACATGTACTTAGTTACCTATTTTCCATGCACCCCCTGTTCCTGCATCACAAATCATCAATCAATAATAAACCTGTCTTTCCCGTGTCACAGTGACGACCGACGAGCCTCCAGTGCCACCGTCGCATTGGAGGATGCCACTGCTTCCCTCTCCAAAAGACCATCGGATTCTGAACTTGACGTCTACTTGGTAAAAAGTCTACTACTTTGAGGTTGGCATGCATTTTAAAGCCAGAACTTCTCTTCCATTAGATCAGTTGGAAGAAACGATAATCTTTCTCTTTCTTTCTCTCTGTCTCTCTCCAGTGAGGAAAGATGACACCCTCTATAATACCTCTTCCAGCCAAATTGTGCCTGTAGCCTACAAGATGATCCTTGACTGTCCAACCATCGCCATTGCAAGAAATTCCTCAAATCAGATACACGATGAAGCACATATTCTATTAATAGGGCAGCCATTTTCTTTTACATCATTCTCATATACTCCCCTCAAAAATCGTGGTATGTCACAGTACGCAAGTATTGTTTCCGGGAGACGGGAGATACGCAGCTTGCGATTGGCTTGTGCTTCACAACGTTCGGAACGGTGCCTAGTCTCGTGGCTCAAGTTCTCTTGAGACAGTAACGGCCTATATCATTGTAATCTGGAGAACTGTGGTCCCAGATTTCCAAAAGGTGGCACACCCGTTTTCCTGTTAATTCCAGTTACTTTCTCATAGCTTTGTTTGATTGGCTCAGCAGCAGATATGAACCAGGCAGAAACACATACGAAGGTGTGATATGTACTGCAGAGCCAGAATCAGAATCAATCTTAGCATTACGCCCACATTACAAGTTAAGTGGGCGAAAAACTTGGTTGTGCAGGCTCATCATTGCAGTTAAAAGGGATAGAGAGAAGAGCATAAAGTGCATAATATGACTAATCTGCAATTGTGGGTGCATAATACATAAATAGCTCATGAATGTACATCTACGTGTACATGCCAATCAATATGCCACTTCTGACTGGAAACCCAGGTCAAACGGCAGAGAAAGGACCGCTGCAGAGATCGTCCATCTTGCTGTACTATCTGTACTCGTGAAAAGTGGGTGCCAGCCCCTTTAGGAGACCAGAAGTTGGTTTTGAGTCTAGTCTTTGATGCCAAAATGGAACTCTGGTGATGTGGCTTCCTTGCCAACAGGATGCAAGGGGCCTTTTAGTTTGAAAACCCCAAAATTCACCCTAAACGAACCGGAAGAATCCGTCTTTGGCAGGTAATGAGTTTTAAATGGCGTTGTGCGATGAGGGGATGGGTGCAGGGAGAGGAAGCCACGCCCACACGGGAACCATTTCTGCGTACCATTTTGTACCTATCTGCGGAGGAACATGAGATGGTGTATCTTTCTAAATGAAGGATCTCTGCCCAGGACTATACAGTTATACACAGAGCCTACTGTACATATTCCTGCAAGATCCAATCACTGTGTACTCAGGCAATGTGTTATGTGTGATGGGGCAACAGTGTAATTTAATTGAGGAAATCCCACACAGAATGGAAGGAGTCTGGCTTTGTGTATGGTAAAAAAAAAGAAAAAGAATATATATATTTGCCATTGTATTTTAATATACTGTATGTACAAACAACATGACACTATGAAGTAGCTTAAATCTCCTTCTACTCTCAACTTTTGCTGCTAATTTAAGAACATTGCGAGTGCTCAGGAAAAATATTGTGCTTCTTTGCTTTGACAGAGCTCTTTTTTCAAGTGTCTTTCTGATAATCTATGCAGTGCCACGTCGGTGTGAATCTCTCAGCGGCAGGATCCCTGAAAGATGAAATGCATTTTTATTATTAGATAGATACGTGGTTGATGCTTTCAAATCATATGCTACTAGAGAGAGAGATAAATATCAGATGACTTCTCTGGTTTTGCTTGAGAGAGAGTGGGTGTCATTGACACATTGTGCATGTGTTTATTATGCTTAATGTCATGCAGTTGGGTTGATAATTGATATTGTTCTTATCTGTCCAAGACGGTGCCGTGCACCGAAAATAGCCAAGCCATCCTACAAGATCACAACAACTTGCTGTGAGCTGGCAGTGGCAAGTAGATTCCCAACTCAAACCCAACATGAAACATACAGATAACATCTCATATTCGGATAGAACATGCAAATAACCTTGTCAGATGTGAAAATGCATCCTATCTTACTCATCATTTTTATGTCCAAACTATACTATGACATTTTCTTCAACCTCAAAGTAAACAAACAGACAAGGGTTTGGAATCTAGTGTCATACTCTAGTCTAGATGGATTCATTAAATCATGCCTTTTTGTGTGTTTTTACACTTTCTTGGTGTAAACGAGCACTGATGGGTTGAGAGACAGTATATGTAAAGCATGTGTTGTTTTTCCAGCGTTTCATCTCTCTTGACAAATTAAAAGTCACAGAGAATAATTAAATGGGGAGACAAAATCATCAGTTAACTATAAAACAGAGGACGAAGTGATTCAAATGGTATGTTATTTAAAGTGTCTACTTTTGCCTTCAGTTCACCTTGCGGAATATATATCATTTCAAAATCAATGTATCATACTGTATTATAGAAAATGTGTCTTTGTCAAATAAACTATTATTTTAAGTGACTATCTTCGTACATTATATATATATCTCCAGCTTAATATTGTCACAGAGAAACGTATTGGCTAGCAATATTATTACAAATAATGGTTAAAACAACTACGTGTACCAGAATGCTTTGCGCTTAAAACTAAATAAAAATTCCTGGGGGTGCCAAATAATTGTTTATATCAGTGGTTCTCAACCTGTACCAAGTACGACCTCAGAAAGTATTTGGCCACCATAATAAGTGATAAATACAGAAACATAAACCTGTTACCTGCCCCATCCTATTCAACTATGTACAGTGAACATACACTATAGGGACATTTCATTTGTTCTTTGATTATTATTATTTTGTTCCATTCCTAAGCCAATAATGTTTCTGCTCTAACAAAACTGTCTAATCAGCACAACTGATGATATTTCTAATGTGATTAATCAGTTCTTGAATTTTCTATTAACAGCTAGGAGTGCTATCATGCTCATTTCACGACTGGAGAGCTGATTTCAACCAATTGCTTGGTCAGAAGAACTACCTGTAGTAATATTAATATTTCATTCCAAGACGATCATAGATCGATATGCAAATCAAAATTGATACAAATAAAAATACTGTACATGATAGTCTTGTCTGATCCATGTGTTTTTGGTTAGACGTAGGAGGGGCCCGGACAGGAGGCAACCCACAGAACCTAGTCCCTCCACATACCAGAATTGTACCTTCCAGTCCCGGCAGAGTAGTTCCGGAGTGGATCCAACGGATTGTGTGGCCCTGGTCTTTCCCTAGTGGGTCTGATCGAGGGTAGCTACTGGGACGTAAGTCAGGAATTGATCACCCCGTCTGGGTCACCCGAGGGCCGAGTGAGAGGTATGATGTTCACGAGACCCTAAACCCTGATGACCTTGGGATACATCACTGAGGATACGTCCCAGGTGCATCCAAGCATGTATTTTCGTTCTGTGACAAATTGTACAACTTTGACTTTGAAAGCATTTAAATTGTATGTTGTTATAATATATGAAGTGTCTTTTTCCTGCACCTTGTGAAATATACAATTTATAAATCGATGTATATTTCGGTATTGTCAGATACAATTATTGATTGTTGTACCTATGTGACTGTCCTTGTGTGCGTTCTACACATTTGTCATACTCTTTGTCACAAGGGGGCACCATTTAAACAATTACTCAGTGGTTCCTCTCATGTAGCATACCGGTATTTAAATCTTCCGGTATATGTCCCATTACATTTCATCACCTATCCTATATTCTGTAACTGCTGAACCACCATAGTTCAAGGATCTTTATGCTTAAGTTATGGTTCTCTAGCATATATACACATTTCACCAGAGAGTAGTGATGGGGGCACTATAGGCTCACTAATACTACAACAATAATAATACTATAAAAAAGCATAACTAAAACTTCATTTACGCAGCCATTTTCGAGGCTGCTTCCGGAATGAATGGACGAAGATAAGGAATAGGCAAAGTACATCAGTGAGCAATTCTATCATGAGTGGAATGAAAACTGCCCTTTCACCCACAGGGTGGGTGTTGTTGTTCCCTTTAAACCACAAGGCCTTTTATTATCTGATGGTTAACAAATGCCTACAAGGAAACAATCAGTGGGAATTTGCAGCATGGACCAGTCCAACGGGTATTTGAAATTATACACCCCCACTGTAGAGCAAGGTTGGCATCAAGACCCTCTCCTTTTCCTGAACGAAGAGCTCTCTAATCAGAACAATTTTAATTCTAGCTGCACCTGCAGGGCTGTCACGATTACAATTTTAAGTTGACCATTAATCAACACAAATAATTGCGAATAATTATTTATTGCATTGAACATGGGAACGTTACGCAATTTGTTCCTTTTAGGCTCCATAAACACAAATTTCACAAGGCAGATATGACAAATAACTTAAATATACAAAGAAATCACTGATACTTTCCAAAAAAATGTAGATTTCCTATTTCTGCTATTTTTGAAAGATGTTTGAGAATGCATGGACATTTTTCAACATGGAAACGTTTGACGATTATGCAAAAAGAATTGTGACGATCTCAAATAATTGCTTTTAGGCGATTATGTAATAATTAGCTGTCCATTGTTTTACCGCTTCCTGTGGTTGGTCATAATGACTCCCCCCTTTTTATCAGAGTTGAAAAGTACAGAGTATTTCAACATTTTCTACTCCACATGTCAGTGGCAAATCATTATGTTTTACTACACTACAAATATTTGAGAAAATAAGTTACTATTTGCTGATTTAGATTATTATAACACAAAACATACAGTCGATTTACAAGCTCACAGAATATTGTGGTCCGACGCGTTGTGAGCTTGTAGATTGGCAGTTTTTTTATTATTATTATTTGGAAATATTTTTGTAGGCTACTGTAAGTATATTTACTATATAAACCATTTGAATACAGGCCATTTTCTTGTAAAAGAGTATTTTATTGTGGTATATCGCTCATTTTACTAAAATGAATAGGCCTCTTCCACTGTCTACTGCTCATTAACCTTTCACAGCCCCCCCAAATAACTCACTTGTATTTAATCTAAATGAAAGTGAGTCACCCTGACTCACCCTGACACATTTACAGACTGGGGGGGCACCTCTGTCATGTGAAACTAGGGAAGTAACCATGACACACCTGCAGTTTCGAAACCACGCCCATACCTGCGAGAACCAGGAAATGAGAGTTTAGGAACCTGCTTACTGGTGGACAGAAGAATACCGTTTTTCATTTCGGCTCTTACTTAAAACCACGATTTCTGCCGTTTTTTGGGGGACTTTTATTGTTGATACAAGAAGACCACACACCCTGTCTGTGGTTTCAACAGGTAAGAGGACATTACTGAAGTTTATATTGTGCGCTGTGAGCCTGTGACTGACAACACAAGTAACAGGGCATTCACTTGTCTTGAGCACACAGAAGGCTTTGTTTGTTTGGCTGGTTTGAATTCCTTCCATTTATTGTGTAAATAAACAAGTAAAGTGTACTTCCAGACTAAAAACACACCCGAAAGTGGATACATACACGTAGCGACATCGTGAATTTATTTTTTTATCTGGCGTTTATAAGATTAATAAGATAAGGCCCAAATGTAACCTTGCATAGATCCCGTGGTGGGTGGAGGCCGTTGCTGGATCGTTGCGTACATAAGTACGCATACATGAGTAAAGTGCATTAGGCTATGTACTAGAGCTACCTGTATGGTTAGCCATGGTTCACACCCCCAGCTCCTTTTAATACACTATGGGTTCACATGACGCTCGTATGTTTCAGGGCTACGGCGGCTACCTGTAGGGTGTAGTAGTAAACACTGCATGTTGTTGTAGGTCAAACATCAAATCAATGAGTTGCAACTAAGGAATGTTCTTCTCATTATCAAATCTCGACTTTTATATCACTTAGGTTCTGGGAAAGGACAACAATCACTGCATGGCTCATAGAAATGAGTAGAAGTGTTTATTAAAACATTATTTTAAATGTCAGTTAAATTACTGTGTGTGTGTGTGTGTGTGTGTGTGTGTGTGTGTGTGTACTGCACCAGTATCTGTTTAGGATATGAGTTCCATTGGATGTTGAGCTCTGTAGTCACATGTGGAACACTTTCTGTAGCTCATTACACATTACCGACTATTACTAATGTATTGATCATCACCAATGTAGTCTTATCACATACTCTCTATACTTTGATCTGAATACGGCTGATGTTCACAGATATAAGCACATAAAGTCTGTTATTCACTGCTTTCAGAATAATGTTTTTATTTTTAAAGGGACCTTTCTTTAGGAAGTAAAAAAAAGTTGATGCACCATATCTGGTATATTTATAGATTACAGGCTTACAGCCTATTTGTTGTAAAGAGCCAATTCTATTATTTATAAATATTCTATATATTTTTTCAAATAGTTTGGAACACAAAGTTATGCCTGACTAGTTATGTCAGACTAGTCCTGCATGCAAACATAGACAAGCATCTAAAGGCAGGCCTGGATTGGAGCCGTGACACCCCGCAGGTTTGAACATGAATTTTACTGCTCATGTTCATTTTACTGTATCTATTTATCGGTTTTAAAAGCTGATTTGACACTAGCATACTGTAAATAGGTAATTCTCAAACTTTTACGTTTTTTTTAATTATTTCAAGGCCCACTTGCTATTAAGATCTTTACTCAATACCTCTGGACCCTCACCTTCTAAGAAAACTTCATATTGGATGATTTGGTCTGACATGGTCTCTCATTTGGTCCAGAATTCATAGATGAATTCAGTGAAATTCTGAATTTCTGCTATATGTTTGTTCTCTAGTCGTATTAACTACATGTAATAATGATGAGGACTAACATCGTCATTATTAGCGCTGATGAAGAAGATTAACGCCATCATTAGCGCAGCGACACATGCTCTGTATATACTAAATACCCAGCCCATTTGACACCACAGTAAACAGCTTTGGACATTGTTATGAGGTTTCCAATTCCATCCGACAAAGACGGTATGACAATTGACTGTACTGTTGTTTTATATCAGGATTTTAAGCCCCAAGGTCTCCCACATGAGTGGTGTTTTGTAGTCGTCAGTCGGCATGTATCTTATCTGGCTAGTCCATACTTGTACTAGATTATTTGTAGAATAAAGGTTATAATATCATACAAAAAATAGCTATATAGGATGATGACATGCAGCGAATTAGCCTCAGGTCAGAATCGAGCCTGTGCCAGCTGCAGGCAGGAAGCGCTATACCATTTTTGTGGTATGCAGTGCACGCTTACACATGAGACACCAGGGTGGCACTGGCCCTCACCTTTTAACGGCTAGAAACCTCAAATAGATGCTGGCTCTAGTTGGGCGACCATCTGCCTTGACCGGTTGGAGGGGGAAAGAGGGGGGGGGTTGTGGAGGCTGCCTGAGTGAGAGCACATTGGTAACTTTTGACATTCATAATGGGCTTGTTTAAGCCTGTTAAGGCATGAATTATCAATGCTGTCATTTGAATCATAAAGGGGTGTGTGTGCACTGTAGTGTACATGTAAATTGTGAATTACTTTTAATGATTGCATTATTTACACATTATTTAATCGATTAGTCGTTCATCGAATCAAAATTGATTATTAAAACAAGCCTATATGTATAGCCTATATATATTTTTTATGAACAGAAAATCTGTTGCAAAGGCTATTGTCACCCAAGAGGAGCCCTGTTGGATACTCTGTTTCCCCGGCCTCGGCTCTCTGGCCACAGCGAAACGACGCATTGTGAGCTTGTAGATTGGCTATTTTAAATTGGCCTAAAATGTATATAGGATCATTAGGATGTGGTTAATGCATGTTTTGTAAAGTAAACAAAGTAACTAGAATGTTTTCAAATAAATGTAGTGATGTAAAAGTACAATATTTTATTTGCCTCTGAGATGTAGTTGGAGTAAAACTATTGGAAATCCCTTTAAGTAAATGTACTTTACACACCACTGTCAACCCATCAGAGCCATAATCCAGACATTCAGCCATGCTGCTGGTAGTGGAGTATAATTCCTCCGGGGACCTGTCCCAGAGTCTGGCAGCTCATCACCAGGGCACCACAGGGAGGGGAGATGATGATGATTTATTTATTTATCTCTCCTCCTCACGGGACACGACAGCGTGCCGTCAGCTGGTGCCAGTTGGAACAAACGTGTGTGTGTGTGTGTGTGTGTGTAGAAAAAAGGGTCAGTATGTAGACTAAAGCTTGATGTATGCTTCTTCGCCTGATGGCGTCACGTGCTGCTGACAATGCATCGCGATGGGCGCAACGCGTTGTCAGCCTGTAGAGCTGCTATTTTCGGCACGCGAGCGACACCGCCGTGCGACAGAGTATAAATTAAGCATAAGCCCGGATAGGAGATTATAGAAGAAGGGGATGGATGGAGAGAGCATACTATGATGATCTGTCAGGGCTTAGTTAGTACCACAATTATCCCAACGAACGGCTGCAGCCGGCCGCACTCACTAAAATCAAGAGTGTTATTGTAATGCAAGTTGATTTCACGTGGGAACCCTCTGCGGGTCCATTCGAACACTCAGGAGTGAAATCAACACTCAGGATTTCTAACGTGCGCTGATGATGATTATGATGGTGGCAGAGGCAGCAGTGTTTTCATTAGTCCAAATGTCCCCAGCAGCAGTCGGGAGAACTTGCAGGAATTATGTAAGCGTCCGTGACGTGCTGTCATCCCCTGAGCACCGTTCATTCCCGGCTGTAACGTGGCCATTGTTTTTCTTCCCCCCCCCCCCCCCTCCGTCGGAAATCGAAAAGAGGGCGTCTTTCTTGTCAGAGAGACTTGGGCGATATAACGACCGGGACAGGAGGAATTGGGGGAAGCCCCCCCTGCTGTCGCTGGCAGGCACTGGGCATCGTGACTCGCATGGGAGTGATCTGCCAGAGAGCATGACTTCCAGAGAGGTTTTTTTCTCCTTTCTTCCAGACTCGGGAAGGAGCTTGGCAGAGGGGTTTGAAGGGCTGCATATAGTCTTGGTGAGGCTGTAGGCTCGTGTGGTAGAAGATGATGCATGGAATCTGGAGCTCTGTGTTGAGGGAGATTCTTTTAGATATTTTACCCACTGAATTTTGTCAAATAGCAAAGATCTTCTATCTACAAGCTTATGTGTGTGGATCGCGCTCGCTATTTTGACCAAATATCCGCCCGTTTTTGACGAATAATGCTCTGCCCAGAATAGGGGCACCAGGGTTCTTGTGGCTATAATGCCGGCGACGGTACACTTGAAGAAGATGGGATGTCAGTGATGACGGTGAGGGTGTGTGCAGCACTGACCGTGGTGGACTACTCTCGGACGGTGTAGAGCTGGTGGGAAACACACACACACACACACACACACACACACACACACACACAGCTGTGGCTGAACGTGGTGAAGATGAAGTTCAAGAAGTTCATTACCTTAATGCAGGCGGCCATGGGGGTCGTCCCTCTTAACAAGCCGGACATGATACCAACTGGCAGGAAAATGTGGAGAGTGAGACCCCCAGGGTGAGTGACGTGCGTGTGTGTGTGTGTGTGTAATATCCATTTGTATATACAGTGTTTTTTAGGACGTAACTGCACACTTAGTGAACTGTAGGTTGCAGTTCAGTACCTGTGGCTCTATCGTTTATATCTGTTTTGTGAAAAGGTTACAGCTCTATATTCAGAATAGTAAATGGAGTGTTTTTTCATTAACGGGGGTCTCTCACTTTCTCCATAAACAGAAAATATTTTTGTTCACTTTATTGCACTGTAAGAGTTCTCTTTCCTGATTGGATAAAATTTGAATTTTCTGTTTACTAAAGAGCTGGAGAGAGTGGAAGACCCCTGTTGCTGAACAAACACTTTGGACTAGTCTAAGTCTATACTATATAGCAATGATCACAGATGGTAGTCCTTTTTGAAAAAACGTCTGACTTTAAAGCGTCAAAGCAATATTTAGAGCACACAAAGGCCAGCACGTTTAATCTTGGATAGGCTACTTTCTGGAAGTTTGAGGACTCATTGAATCGTGAATGCATTAAAACCTCATTTCTGAACCACTTCCATTTTTTTTATTGAGCAAAACCATGTTTGAGCTTAGCAGCGTACACCACGTGTTCCAGCATGTTGGTGATTGGGTCAGAGAGCAAGATTACAGTATTATACACACCTCTAAAATAAAAAAACGAACCCCACCCCTCTTATTTTCTGATGTTGCATCTTGAAGTGGAGAAGATAAATTATATGATTTGGTGGTTGAGATTTGAGATGGATCACCAGGTCCTTTAAATGTCAGCTTCACACCCAGAGGAATATACAGTATAATGTACAGCATACACGGCTTCAGCATTTGTCGTACATTGTAGTTCAGCATGTGGGTGGTGGGTGGCAGCCAGCTGTTTACATCCAGACACTGCTTAAGTCCCGACAACAAGATGGTTAGTTTAAGAAGTCAAGAGACCATGGCAAGGTCAACACTTAATCACTTAAGCCCACTTAAGTGTATTTTACAGTATGATTGAAAAAAACTGTCAGATTGAAAAAGGAGTGGTCTTTTTCTATGAGTTCACCTCCCATGCTCCCGCACGGCGGGGCGATTCTGTCCCTGTCGGTGCATAACTCGGACGGCGCTGAGTCGACTGAAGGCGACTTCGCAACGCTCAGCACGGCGACTCGCTCGCCTGAGCTCGCTCTCTCGTGGCTCAAGTCACCTTCAGACGGCGCGCCTCGGTCGGCGATTCCGAGTCCACCTTTTTTAATCGTACTGGTTTTCCAATCGTACTGTGACATACTTCATCCATCATACAACGAATAGTGTAGATGGTCGTTCTGATCTGACATTGATCTGTTCTTTCTTTCTTTCTTTCTTTCCACCTACTGTATGTAGAGCATAGCAGTGGGCATGTTCTTTCCCAGAGAGATTTACTAAAATATTTATATCAATTATTTTAAGCCTAGAATCCAGGATCCCGGTGAATCATTCATGACATCTTCATCTGTGAAGAAAGAAAAATGAAAACCGCTATTCAAAGGATATTTATAAAATGTAGTATAATGAATTATTAAAAAAAAAAAAAAAAAAGAGCAGATATACAAGCTCATAGATCTGCTACTTTTGAAAAATTGAAAATGTGTGCAAGTCTTTGAATATATATTATTTCACAGCACATGTTTTTAACTAAAATAGTTGCTTCTGGAGGTCCCTGGAACAACATATTTTCAGATGGGGGGGGGGTCCGCGGCCAAATACAGATAATTCTGGGGTTCCTTGACATGAAAAAGTTTGAGCACCACTGATACGTTTTTCAGTAAACTTGGAAGGCATTTAGTAGAATCTGGTCTCTAGTCTTTAATAATAATGTACCATCATTGTGTATGGAACCAGCTGCTGGGTAAAAGCATCCAAACTAAAGCTTCACTGTCTACTTACAATTAGACACTCACTTTGAGAGCTTTTCTGCTTATTCTTCCGCCATAGTCTGAAACTCACCTTCAGACTAATAGCGTGTAGCACTTGCCCTAGCCTCAACGACCCTGCAGGCGTACGCAAAGGCTAAACTTATAGCATATTGTGTAGACATAGCCCTCTATAGTCTAGTCACTGTAGTGTATACTATAGTTTCATTGTACAGATATTCTAAAGTTAGATGGATCTTAGCTCTGAGCAAGTTCTTAGCTTGCTTATGATCCTTGATGACTATTTCTATGTATTTGATGTATTACCATGTGTTGTCCTTGCCTACTGTCTACCCGCTTTGGACATGCTAAATGGGATCTGCTAAATGCCTAAATGGTATTTCCATAATAAAATATATACTCTGTAAAATCCTCAATGTTCCTTTAACATCGATTTGAGTTTGTACACTAGTTGAGTTAAATTTACACTGAGGATGTATTTTTCCAAAATGGGAGAAGAGAAGAGAAGGAAAAAAAGGTATTACAGTACTGCAAAAATTATACTATGTATAGCCTGCCAATGCTGCCATAATATCACACTCTGAACTGTTTTTAGAAAATAGTAACTTGTTCAAATGTACACTGACAATGGTTTAGGTGGGTTTGGCTAGTTTAATGTCTTTGAAATAATAAAGGACAAACTTACGTTGGTGTTTTATTATCCAAACCGCTGCATTTTGGAACACAGACCTTTGTAAGTGTGTGTGTGTGTGTGTGTGTGTGTGTGTGTGTGTGTGTGTGAGAGAGAGAGAGAGAGAGACTGTGTGTGAGAGAGAATCACCTGGTCAAATTGCCATTGCTTTGTGTTTTCTTGTACACATTGAACCATAAACACAGTTTGAACTTTGAGAGTTTTCAACGTTCAAGGCAAGCAAAGGAGGAGAAAGCTGTTACTAAAAATGGGCCTTGTTTCTAAAAATATGTCTTGAGGATATTTTTAAATCAATGTTTATTTAAAAAAAATTAAGTAAAATCAATACATAATCAATTGATAAAAATCATACTGTTTCCAATGGTGAATATCCCTGTGACTATTTCTTTACATTGCAATCCAATTCATTATTTAACATAATTTCTAGGACTTTTACTATAAAACAGCTCTCACTTCTGTTTACTTGAGGGCACACGTCCTGTGCCTTTAGACATGCATGATTACAACCTTGTCCTGATAAAACTGTTTATTGCACGCTATAGGCAAGTTGTACCTAACAGTAAACACCCATGGATTGCTCATTGCTGTCTGTTCTTCATTAGTTTATTTTTCATATCAAGTCATATTTAGTGTTTATTTTATTGGGCTTTGCTTGCTGTGCTGTCTGCAAATCACTGTGTTGTACCGTGAAGTAGTACTACAATATATTATTTTATAATACTTTTTATGTAGTCAGTCATCATTTCGTCATTAGCAGTCTCAGGTTTGCCATTTGTTTTGACTGTAGTTTAATTCATGTAATCAATTTGCATGGTTTTTCTTGTCTTTTTCTTATAATTTCTTTACTATAACATTTCATGATGTAAATGTGTCTTTTTTTTCTCCTTTGTTTTGTTTTTCAACTGTGTTTTTATTGTTTGTATATTATGTGGACCCCAGGAAGACTAGCTGTGCTTCGGGTAGCATCCAAAAGGGGGTCCTAACAGCAAATAAAGAAAATAACCAAATAAACTACGTGTCTTTCCGTCTTACAGTGACCGTCACTGGGAGTTCTGTTGGAGAAGTACGAGAGACGCCCACTACCTGTGCCTCCGTCGCCTGTCTACACACAGCTACTCTGCTATATTGATGGTACTGTACAATAATACTAATAATATAGTTGACTCCTTTGTGGTATTTGTCTGTCTATTCTACACACAGCTATTTGGCTACATTTGACGGTACTGTCCAATAACAATAATATAGTTCACTCCTATGTGGTATTTGTCTGTCTACACACAGCTACTCCACTATATTAATGTTACTGTTGTCAAAACGTTGTATGTCTGTGTGTTATTGGTTTATTTGGACCTTTACACCAGTGTTTCCTTTCGTGGAATTCTGGATCAATCAATGATCGAGGCAATATAGGATTCGAGAGAATAGAGGCTATGCACGTGACATCATCATCATACCCGTACGTTATGTGGGAACGCCTACTGAGTGGCAAAAAACGACGTTCTGGCTTTAACAGCTTATACATACAAACTGAAAAGTCCCATTTGATTGCATTAAACTACGTTAAACTCACTTTGCCAATCACTTTTCACTCGTTTTGACACTCACTTTGTGCATACTGCATACCCTCTATATTCACAGGTGGTGATGTTTATGCTTTATGTACGATATCATGGGTAGAAGTACAATAACACTCAGTCTCAGGTCAGCGTTACGGTAGTTCTGCCAGAAGCACAGGACAGAGAACAAGAACAAACTGAACCATAACAAGATAGGTTGTAACATAAACAATGGCTATTAGGCCTAGTGGAGTTCTGGAGACTTCTAGTCTATCAAATATAAATATATTATAGAAGTATAACAAGTATATAAAGGTTAGATATAAACAACATTCCCAAACACTTAACTGGGTTTGAACCAATTTTTATGGATCCCGACTTGTGTCATAAAACGTTTGGGAACCACTGCTCTGCGCTGTAAAACTTTCCCGGGACTCAAGCTATAGTGGAAATAGCAGATCTACAAGCTCACAACGTGTTTCTTCGTGAGCTTGTAGATTGGCTATTTTCTGTACATTTGATTTCTAATTCATGGAATTTATTTTATTTTGTCTTTTATAACTTCTTGAAATTACTGAGAGGAAAAAAAAACCCATTTAATTTGTTTTTAATTCATGAAAACGCATGGGAATGTTTTCTTTTAAATGTTTTGAAATAATTATTGCCCATTGTTTGGGAAGCGGTGCTGTAAAAATGATCAGTGTGCATTTATCCATTTGTGACTGACAACATACCATGTCAATTAAAAAGGATATAAACGGAGGAAAAGGGGCCACTGCCCATCTATAAGGTGCACAATGCATGTAAATGTCGGATGAAAGTATACATTCTGCCTATAGTTTCTTTGTTGCATGACCAGACAGTGCTAGCCTGTCTACAGTTTCTAGACATGTTCAAGGCTATTGTTCTATTTGAATGGGACAATGCCCCTTCACACACACACACACACACACACACACACACACCGTCACACAGTGACACACATTGAGCAGATGATTAACCAGAAAGATATTTCTTGTCAATGGAAGCTTAATTTACTGACACAAATGATTCAGGACAGGAAGTCTAGTTTGCATTACAATGTGGTTCTCATTGATGGCCACTTGTTGTCCTCATGTCCTGGGATTCTTCAATGACTCAACTAGATGTAAGGGCTTAGAAAACATGACATAGGCGCAGAAGTTTTTATTTGTGTTGTTTCTTTCAACACGTTGTGCTTCACGAGTTCACGTTTCACAGCCGCCTGCCTTGACTTCTGTATGTGCTGACTGCGGCGGGCACGGTGTGGGCTCCCCTCACTGGTGAGAAACTGGGTAGTAAAAACGGGGACGCTACTCAGAGCCATAGAGTAAGAGTTACGAAAACTCTGTTCACTTCATGGGGCCAGTCCAATGGCGGCTCTTCTACATAGACTTCTATTGAGAATGGGAACAAGTCCTGAATCGGGAGTAGGCATAAATGCATTGGACTCAGGCAACACTCCAGCTTTAATGATCTTAAATCCCTTTATTTTAGATTGTTTTGTAGTAATCGTACAACATAAACATTACAGAGACTTTAGTTGTTACTGTACAATACTTTAAAACAGTTGGCATATGTGCAATGCCTAAAATTGCTCTTATTTGCACCGCCCTCGTTGAAAACAATGTAACTCTTCTATTAGATGGCTCTGGGCCTACTATACCAGTGGTCGAAAGTAACGAAGTACATTTACTTTAAGTAAAATTTGGAGGTATTTGTAGTCCTACTTTACTTGAGTATTTCTATATATACAGTATATATATATATATATATATATATATATATATATATATATATATATACATACTTCTACTCTATATATCGGTTCCAAATATTGTACTTTTACTCCACTACAATTATTTAAAAACTTTAGTTATAGGCTACTAATTACTTTGTAGATTTTGATTAAAAACACAGGCTACATGAACCATTTCGGCCATTTGAAAATAGGCGTACACGCACACACCTATTTTTTTTTTAAGTGGTGCAACCACTTCTACATCCAGCTTTGTCCGTGTACATACCTGTGTGTGTACCTGTGTACCTGTGTCCGTGAGCCTGAGTAGTTACTTATTTATACCAGAAGGGGGCGCCAGAAACAGAGAGAGGGGTAGTGCTGTGTCTCTAATGAGAGAGAGAGAGAGAGAGAGAGAGAGAGAGAGAGAGAGAGAGAGAGACGGGGGGGGGGGGGGGGGGGGGAATTGCACCACTTGGTTCACACAGGTGTGATTTTTTACAGTCTATGGCACACACACACACACACACACGCGTGTGTTTTGTAGTGTGAGTGTCCTCACTGTCCTGTCTGGCATCGGGGTCACAGCGGGGTCCCGAAAAATCGATGCGAATTTTTGGAGCGATCCATCTGATCTAGCCTTCTTTAGAAACCACGCAGTAGTTCTGTTGAGTTTGTATTTGTATCTGTGCTTAATATTATTGTCTATTTTAACTTTGCTATTCAAAATTTCCCAATATATTACCGCTTTTTTTTTGGTGGGGGAAGGGGGGGTATAGCCTACCGTACAATGTATCGCAGTTCCACCCCCGTCCTTTGTCTTGGTATATTCTAAGCCCCCAGGGGAGAGTCGGCGCTAAGTTTTTCAGTTGGTAATCTTCATGTTTTCGGTTAACTGTCGAAAAGTAGGCTAAGCGATGCGGTTCAGATATGTAGCCTATACACATTGAGCTGATTGATTCATACCCGACTGCAGAGATCGAGAGCATTTTATAGTTTTGGTATATTAGACTTGTACACGTCCAGTTGGAACTATAATAAAAGTGCACCACGTACGTACCATGCCAGTGAACGGAGGGGGTCTGTTCTCGTTGAGCAGATATGCTACTCAATATTTCAATGTAAGTAAAAAACAAAACAAAAAACGTTAATTTACTAGAACGTGGTGTAGGCCTACACGTAAACGAAAGTTGTTGCACAATGTTATTTGACTGTAGGCTTGTTAAACGTGGTATAATGTTAATAAATGGTTCCTTAACAACAGTAACGACCGTTACATGCACCTGCTCCTTGCTTGGATGCCAAAACTTTGCAATAGTCTGTTATTAATGCAAATTAATATGACAAAGACTGTAGCGCTAACTTGCTCTTGTAGAATGATCGCCGTATTATCATACTTGTTGTGTCGGATATCTGATCTCTGCAAGCTAACTTGGCCATCTATTGTTGTTGGCCTGTAGCCAAAAGCTCCATTCTTGTACGTCACCTTGGGTTTATTCAAAGAAACGTATGTTTGTTTGTGTCAAAAACTGTTTGTCCTCTCATGTCGCAGCCATGGTTTATAATCTTACCCCACAGAGTAGTAGGCAAGTAGTATTAATTTTAATTTAATACCATAGCGTGTGTGTTACTTGACTGGAGTCTCATTTTCTTTAGTGTGCGTGCATTCTATTGTCATGTGCCTTCCCATGCAATGTAGCTGTTCTACCAAAAGAGGGCAGACTAGTACAATGTACCACATGTAAGTGGTATATTCGGTCAAGACAGATTTAGCTGCTGAGCTGAGCAAATTAATTTTCCCCCTCTTTTTTTCTTTTTTGCTGTGTGTGCGTGCCTTGCTGTGCACGACTATTAGGCTATTTATATTTCTGTGGTGACAGGAAGGATGGGTGACTGGGCAAGTTCCAATCATTCCAAAACACTTCAATAACATGTCAGATAGGCCCACAAAGTGTTTTGGGAATTCTATATTTGGCTTGTGCTCCTCCATAGGGCTGTCACGATTCCAAATCTAAGTTGCAGATTAATTATCACACAAATAATTGTGATTAACGCATTAAAGCAACGATTTATTGCTTTAACGATTAAAGCAATAATATCTCAACGTTTTAATTACTTTCTTTTGTTTGTATTCAGACAGCCAGCAATGGGCAAAACACAAACAAACAATATATAGTCTCTGTGACACATCTAGGGACCACAATCTGCATTAAAAGATTTTCCTAGAAGCTTTGTCAATTTGCCTGTCTACTTCTGACTGGTTAGTCATTTCGGCAGGTTTTTTTTGACCAATGACAAAGCTTCTAGGAAAATATTTGAAAGCAAATTGTGGCCCGTAGATGCACGCTGGGCAAGACGGTATCATTTTTTTTCAGGGCGGAAATACCGCTCAAGGAAATGACGTTGACTCTTTACAAATCTGTTTACATCTCCGTGAATGAAATGAGTCCGATGCCGATACCGTCTCTGCCTTGGGTTGTGACCAGGCTTTTCTCTTCGCAGATGAGTAAGCCTGGGACCGAGGCTACCCTAGATGTGTCACAGAGACTACATTTCTTTGTTAGCGTTTCACCCCTTGCTGGCTGTCTGACTCTGAATACCAAAAAAGCAATGTTGTAAGCTTGTAGATCTGCTATTTCTGCTTGTTTGACGATTATGCAAAAATAATTGCAATTATCTCAAACAATTTCGAGGGTGGGCAGTGTCCCTGGCCTGGACGCAAGCTGGCAGACATTTTGTTCGTTGGTGACAAACTGGACATAATCACAGAGCTACTTGAGGTCACAGAGTGCTACTGAGTAGGCCTGTCTAATCGCAGTTATTTGAGATTATCGCAATTATTTTTGCATAATTGTCAATCATTTGAAAAATATTAATAAATAGCTGATCTACAAATAAAAAGCAGGTAGCAGATCTACAAGTTTTGGAAATGTTTTTGGAAAGAAAAAATTATAAAATTGTCAGTGATTTCTTTGTATATTTAAGTTATTTGTCATATCTGCCTTGTGCAATTTGTGATTACGAAGCCTAAAATGCAAACAGAAACACAAATTGTAACATTCCAATGATGAAAAAAAACCCACAATTAAATTGTCAATCGCAAATTACTTACAATTACTCATCAACTTAAATGTGTAATGGTGACTGAAAACCCTACTACTTTGTACAGTGGACAATAGTGACAGGATGTTCAAAGTCTTTGGACAGTGGACAATAGTGACAGGATGTTCAAGGTCTTTGGACAATGAACAATAATGACAGGATGTTCAAGGTCTTTGGACAGTGGACAATAGTGACAGGATGTTCAAAGTCTTTGGACAGTGGACACTAGTGACAGGATGTTCAAAGTCTTTGGACAGTGGACAATAGTGACAGGATGTTCAAAGTCTTTGGACAATGAACAATAATGACAGGATGTTCAAGGTTTTTGGACAGTGGACAATAGTGACAGGATGTTCAAAGTCTTTGGACAGTGGACACTAGTGACAGGATGTTCAAAGTCTTTGGACAATGAACAATAATGACAGGATGTTCAAGGTCTTTGGACAGTGGACAATAGTGACAGGATGTTCAAAGTCTTTGGACAGTGGACACTAGTGACAGGATGTTCAAAGTCTTTGGACAGTGGACAATAGTGACAGGATGTTCAAAGTCTTTGGACAATGAACAATAATGACAGGATGTTCAAGGTCTTTGGACAGTGGACAATAGTGACAGGATGTTCAAAGTCTTTGGACAGTGGACAGCGTGGACCTTTTTAAACCTGTCTCATTAAATCATAGCTAACTCCCACAAGTGACATCGTTGTGGAGCGCACCAACACTGTTAATACTTGAAAACGCATTATGAGCTTGTAGATCTGCTAGAATTTTGCTTTGTCATGCAAGTATAGGGCTTAAATGGCTGTTGGTTACAATTTCTGAAAGTGTGTGTGTTCTTTGTATAATATAATGTTGAGGTGAAATTGTTATCTAACATAATTTCCGACATATTGAAATCAGACGCACGCTCGCTAGCTCGCTCGCTCGCTCACTCACTCACTCACACACAGTCTCTCTCTCTCTCTCCATGAAAAACTGGTAATAGTGCTGTCGCGATTAAATATTTAAGTTGACGATTATTTAAATCGTGCATTTCCAGTCAGTCAGTTGCTTGCTTGGTTGATTGGTTGGTTGGTTGGTCATGCCTCGTGACATCACATGTCATCATGGATTGAGATCCCAATATTAAGCCAATTTATGGGATCCCTGATGTCATCAATATTGGCCAACAACTGTAGATCTGACCCTTAGATCTCCATATATGGAGCTGACCTGTTGTGACATTCCATATGTTGATCCTTCCCCATCCATTCTTCCTCTTCGATGTCTCCCTTTTGACTGATACCTGTCCATTTAAACTCTAGACGGGCTTGCTCCAAAGTTATTGGTGTAGCCACGACCGGCAGCCGGAGAAAACTAGAGTTCCCAACAGGCCCGAAAATTAAGGCCAGGCCCTACCTGGGCCCTCATCAAACCCTGTACACTCAAGACACTGCCCCCGCTGCTGATCTGACACTGGTGTTACATAACCGTATACTCTCCTCATGAGGCCATGGCCTTGCCAGCAGGCTTGCCTGGTGGCAATCACATGTGAAATAAGACCTGTTATGCCTGTAGACAGTACTTGATCAAAATGTAATATGACGCTGCTGCTGTCAAGCTGAAACAGACTCGGTGTTTCCCCCCAAAAAAGGCTCCTTGAGGGGTGTCCATCATAGTTATATATTAAAGCTGCTATAATCATAATTTAATGACCTTTTTTTATTCCATCATGGGGTCCCCAGAAAATAGTGGTGGTTATAGATCTGCTATTTCGTCTTTGACAATAGTCCTGTTCACTTATCTCTGCACATTTTGTTTTTGATGGGGGACGGTTTATGGTAAAATACGTATCAATTTGGGGGTCCTTGACATGCAGAAGTTTGAGAACCGCTGCTCTATCTATTGCACTACTTAATCTCTACGAATGTTGTTTTGTT
The DNA here is from genome assembly GCF_963924005.1 of Protomyctophum bolini. Lineage (NCBI taxonomy): Eukaryota > Metazoa > Chordata > Actinopteri > Myctophiformes > Myctophidae > Protomyctophum > Protomyctophum bolini. Next base: position 13,218,793 of record NC_137883.1, read on the forward strand.
TTATGATTGGCCTTCACGAGAACCATCCAAACAATTGCCTTCATTCGGTGGCATGTGTCTTGCTGATGCCCCAAAGCGGTGGCGCTCACGCAAGTGCAGTGCCAAGTGTGAAGTTCTCAGCACTTCTCCAAAACCGGCACCACAATTATTATATGCAAAGTCAACATGTGTAGGTAAGCGTCCCCTGCGAATTACATCAACTGATGCGAATGATGGCGGAACGCATGCAGCTACTGCACTGCATCAACACACCAAGGGCATTCGAGGGCGGCAGTGGCTCAGCTGTAGAGTGGCCACTTTTGAACCGGAAGGTTCCCATTTAGATCCCAGGCTCCCCCAAGTGTCCTTGAGCAAGACGCTGAACCCCTTATTGCTTCCGATGTGCAGCTTGGTGCCTTGCATGGTTTCCTCCACCATCGTTGTATGAATGTGTGCGTGAATGGGTGAATGTACTGAACAATCTATGTAAAGTGCCTTGGATAAAGACACTATATAAATGCACTATTTATTTATTAAATGCACCAACACAACTGGACAAGTCTGAAGCCACATGCAGCATGTTGGACATTTACACACACACACACACACACACACACACACACACACATACACACACACACACACACACACACACATACACATACAGAAACCGGCACGCGGGGTACGTTCCTGCACTGCAACTAAATCTAAAGCCCTAAACCTATAAAGCCTATAATCCATACAATGCGATTGTAATGTTGCATGTTAGATTGATTAAACTAGCATGGTCTGATGTAAACATAATCCTCCCGTGTAGTGGTTACCTTTTTCCACTGATTTCACTTGGCATGGAAGTGATGTTTTTGTGAGCATGCATGTCGCTGTGTATGACTAATTCTCCCTGGCTGCCACAGTGCCACTGGTCCTTTTGTTGTCCCTCAAGGTCTAAAAGTCCAAAAATAAGTGGGTTTTGACGGGTCTGCTGCCAACTAGAGTCATGCCCCCATTTCAGTAAGCCGGGCCTTGTGATATTAGAGTTTGTAAACGGGGATTTCACTTTCCTCTCAGTTTCCAAAAAACATTTTGAAATCCCAAGTCTTGTGTTGAAAAGAATATCCGCCACTCTCCAACTTGCTGTTTGTGTGGTGGTACTTCACAGAGAATTATATATATATTATACACATTACACACTCGGTGTTGTCAAAATGGACCCTTAAGGGGTTTTTTTTACACTCTGGGTTAAATCAACAACACTTGTAGATTTGACTGTGTGTAATGTACACTACACTGTAGTGTACATTACACACAGTCAAATCTACAAGTGTTGTAGTGACTACAGTATGTATGTATTCTCTATAACCTGGGGGAAAAGGGTCATTTACATACTGTAGTAATTCTCAAACGTACATCAGTTGATTAGTCACCATGTCACATTTTGTTTAATACATGGATGCTACTGCATGTGCATTTGGGTATTTAATCAACGCCTGAGTGCATGTGGTCCGCTCCACAGAGAGTTTGTGTGCGTGTGCATGCGTGTATTAGTCAGTGCGCGTGCGTTTGTTTGTGTGTGTGTGCGTATGCAGCGGACGGACGGTGGGATTTGCACTGAATATAGGCCAGCAGAAAGAATCCCTCTTACGTCAAATGCAGCCGGGCAGGCAAGGCGGATAGACGCAGGCTTGAGTTGGTAGTGGGTGATGTGAGCATGGAGCAAGCTGTTCACCACCAGACCCCCGCTGGTGGCAAAGCCCGGGAGAAGAGACGCTAACAGGGAAAAGGACGAGGCAGGAAGCCACTACTACGGTAGGGATGAAGGCCGTGCTTAGCCTGCACAAGAAGTGGGCCCACGCGGTCAGGACCATCAGCATCCTCCAGGAACTTGTGAGTGTGACGATGATTCCACTTGTCTCGGATGCATGCCACTCCCATTCTGAGCGGCATGCCAAGGCTGACATGGACGCCGTCGGATACATATTATTTGACTTTTTCTTTTGGAAAGGGTGAAGTCGAAGAGCTTCCATCTCAAAATGAGATGTGCACATGTTGTCCACTGTTTGGAAGGGGGAAAAGTGACAAAGCCGTATTATAATATTATCACTATCAGTAGTAGTGTGGATGCTGAAATCGAGGTATCTTTTTAAAAAGGCATAGGTGACATTAAGTTATTTGACAAAATGGTGAGCTTGACATTAAGTTATTTGACAAAATGGTGAGCTTAAGATATGTTTTCTTATCTGTTTTAAAAATGGATCTACAGGTACATTTGTGTTAGAACTTTCCAACAATGTGTTTTAAATTTTTGAAAACCATTGGTATTGACTTCAGTTGAGTTTATTGCTGGCTCGTTGCTGTTTACATTTAGCTGAAGGCAGTGCGCATGTATCATGTGACATCATAGGGGTGTGTCGACATGTGTTTATTATATGGTATACTAGTTGTGTTGGCTTTATCGTAACAGTGTTCCACGTTGTGGACTTTGAATGAAAAATTGCAGATTCTCCTGTGTTTGCTGGTTTTCTCATGGGCATTAATTAAAACATCTGGGGTCTCTGTACCAGTTCAGCAGGTGAACCATGTCATTGGTTAGATCCCGGACGGTTACTGACCAGTGTTCCATCTCTCTGCCCCCTTGGTTTCTCGTCTCTACTCTCTACGTTAAACTGTCTAAACAAACGCACTGAATTGAAAGCTCATAGTTAGGCCTGTCAGAATTATTACATAATTGTCTAATCACACTTATTTGACATAAGTGCAATTATTTTGTCCTAATTGTTTCCATGTTGAAAAATGTTCATACATTAAAACAAAGCTGAAATAGCTGATCTACGGGCTTACAATAAGCTATAAGCTTGTAGATCAGCTATTTATGCAATTATTTGAACGTTTGAAAATAAAAATGTTGAATATGTCGCTAATAATTTTATTTGTCATATGTGCCCTGTGCATTTTTTTAAATTCTTTATTCATATGTTCTGATGTTCAATGCCAACAACAACACAATTTAATTGTTAATCACAATTATTTGTGAGTCGATTCATCTTCAACTCATAGTTGTGTTGTGTAATGACGGCGTAATGAACACGGTTAACCCTCTGCATTGATTCAGAATGTACTAACTACTAAGTGCAACCAAATGAAGATTCGCAGTACAGGTCCATTTGGTTACACTCAAAGAGTTAAATGAACACCAACACCTTTATTAAGCTGTGCAACTGTGTGTTGCCACATCGCATACATAATGCATGATTAATCTGTTCTGTGAAATCTGATCAGCGATCGTAATCTTCTTCTGGTTTCTCTCCACAGAACCCAGTCATGGAGGAGACCGTGTGGGAGGCCTACACTGTAACGTTGCACAGGGTGAGTCCTCCATTACAGCATCCCTATTCTGGGGGGAACATTCACCAAAAAAACACAGATCTACAATGCCACGTTGTGAGCTTGTAGAGCTTGAACTTGGGCAAGTACACCAAAAACACCTCATCTTCATCTTCACCAAAAACAGTTTTTGGTGAAGAGATTTGGTGTATTTTGAAAAAGGATGTATGTACAGATTACTCTGGTCCATTTTACTATTTACTAAGTATGGAGGGTCTAAGTGCATGATTAATCTGATATTGATGTATTCCAAATCCAAATATTATCAAAGTATTCTGCGGCACCCCTGGATCTGCTTTAGAAAGTGGAAGCTCGCCCTGACCCAAACCAATGTGACAAGAACTTAAGTGACTTTCTGTGATCAATATTGTCTGTATGATTTCACAAGCTAACTTGTAGATTGAATATTTAGATTGGATATTTTACGATATCCGACAGCGTCATGTTAGTGCAGATACAGACCTGTGATCTCGCTTAAACCTGCTTTCTCATGACACTGTTGCATAAGGGTAAAATACCCAATTTAAATAGCCAATCCATGAGCACGCTTGTTAGCTTGTTGATTAGCTTTATTCAGCATGTGACACCGTCATGCGATTAAGTATAAATCAGGGTCGAGGCTGATGCCTTGTGCTCCGTTTACAACATGGTGAGTCTTGGTGACATAGCGTTGTTTTGTGTATCACTGTAAATCGAAAGCAATTCAAAGCACAAGCTTGTTGTTCTGTCCTCTTCTGACATAAAGGCTCTCTGTGTAGGAAGCTATATTTCTCTCTCTCTCTCTCTCTCTCTCTCTCTCTCTCTCTGTGAGATGCCCTTGAGCAAGGCATCTGACCTGTTGCTCCAGGGAAGAGGGAAGCTACTCACATAGAGGGCAGAGGACTGGTGTTACTGGTCAGCTCCTATGTCTGTCTAGTTGTTTGTGTAACTGTTTGTGTGACCTTATGACTGTGAAATAGAACAGTGTCTGTGCCCAGAATATGTCCCCTGGATAAAGGTTTAGTGAAAATTAAACTAATGCTCCCACACACACGACATCATTCAGCACACATCCTCTTATTGCAATGCAATGTAGATTCCCAAAATACTGAATTAATCTTAAAATCGCAGAATATGTGGGTTGGATTACACTTGCCCCTCTGTCTGCCTGTTTCTCTCTCTCCCCCTCCAAAAACACACTTGCACGCGCCAGCGCGCGCACACACACATACACACACACACACACACACACACACACACACATCCCTGTCTCTTTGACCATCTGGTAGAGACACAGCGAGATGGGCGGGGGGGGGGGGGGGGGGGGGGGTGGTGGAGTCGTTGAATGTCTTGTCTAATCTCGCCAGGGGGAAGCGGGGTAGTGGCACACACTAAAGTCCCCAGTGTTAATTTAACTTAAACCCTAGTGTCCCTGTTCTGGGCACTAGCATTGCATAATAGGAGGACATCCAGTGAAAATAGGCAAACATTCAGTTAAAATGGTAGATCTACAAGCTCATAAGGTGAAGAGCATGAAGGCGAAGAGCTTCTTATTTTTGGGTAGTGGACGGGAGGGAGGTCTGTTAATTGGACCCCCGGGGGTAAGGTATAGGGTTTATGTGATTATTTAGCAGCATTTTTCTGCCGCTTCCCCGAAAAACACGTCCAGTCTGCAAGGACGTTTTAGGCCCTGTCATCTGATAGAACACACCCACTGTACTGACTGTTGAGAAGCACTGTCTGAACCCTGGTTCGAAGACCGGTTAGGGCATAAAAGTTACGGTTTGCAGCTTTAAGACTACTCTGTTCTGTTTAAATGTAATTACAAAAAATCATGCCGATAAAATATGCACGCACACAGACAGTACTCTCTCTTTCTCTCAAGACATTTACCAAGATGAGGATTAGTGTTAAAGGAGAATTCCATGCTAGAAGGCTTTCTTACCTTATTTGTAGTAGTTACGTCCCCACCAAAGAGGTCCAGGTGTTATTTTGTGCAAAACCTCCTTATTGGCTATTTCCCCTACCATAAGCCCTCAATGAATTGAATTGAATGGGGCTATGGGGTGTTGTGCTAATTCGCTTATTTCCATCGCTCAAAATTCATTTTTTGTATATCATTATATCCTCTCTTCATAATGTAAATAATATCCCAAGCGGCACACTTTACTACTTATTTCGATGGAAATAAGCGTTTACAATCAGTTGATGAAACGGGAGCTAACAAAACCATAGCACATTCAGCCCCATATACAGGTTTGGTTTTAGGATAGACAATTCATATAATTTGTCTTTTATAATTGTGTACATGAGAGAACATTGAACGATGACCACAGCGAGTGTCCTGTCCTACAACATTATATGGGGCATTCTAATAAACTTGACATGCAGTGGTCGGGATATCAGGATAATGACTAATGAGGATATCATTGGCAGCTGTGCATACTGTACTTGATCAATTAAGCAACGCATTGAGCAAGCTAGCTGATTTCAAGACGAGAGAGATGGAATAGCCGGAGAGAGGGAGAGAGAGACACAGAATAGGAGAGGAAGCGAAGGTACCGGGATGCTTTTAAAAGCTAAAGTGACACAGATGCTAGCCGCTAAAGTACATGTTTCTCTCTCGGACAGGATCCAAAGATGGGTCTCTAAACTGTTTACTAAAGTTCATGTTCCTCTCTGACAGGATCCAAAGATGGGTTTCTAAACTGTTTACTAAAGTTCATGTTCCTCTCTGACAGGATCCAAAGATGGGTTTCGGCATTGCGGTGTCGGGGGGGAGAGATAACCCCAACGAAGACAGTGGAGAGACCTCCATCGTGGTGTCTGATGTCTTGCAAGGAGGCCCCGCTGATGGCCTGCTGTTGTGAGTGTCACAAATACAATAGAAATGATTCTTGAATTAGACCTGTCACAATTATTACTTACATAATCTCAATTATTCTTTATTATTTATAAATCTTCTTGGCATGCCATTAGAAATTATGATGCCAAATGAAGAGGAGGAAAATAGGTCATGTTGAGCCTTGTTTTACATATGGGTCATTTTAATAGTTTTGCGTTTTTGTATTTACTTAGGGCCCATACACAATGGCATGGTTAGGCCAGAGTTGGCTATATAGCTGGGTATATGGGCAGGAAGATTCTAAAACTACATTTTAACACCCCTGTTACTGAACAAACCCTCTAGCAATGATTGCAATCAGAATATAGTTATTTAACCTCTTAACATTTTTTTTAACCAAAAATATATCACTACATCACATACATACACGTGGTATGTGTCACTGACTGACTGGTGGTTGTGTTTGTATGTATCACTGACTGGTGGTTGTGTTTGTATGTGTCACTGACTGGTGGTTGTGTTTGTATGTGTCACTGACTGGTGGTTGTGTTTGTATGTGTCACTGACTGGTGGTTGTGTTTGTATGTGTCACTGACTGGTGGTTGTGTTTGTATGTATCACTGACTGGTGGTTGTGTTTGTATGTGTCACTGACTGGTGGTTGTGTTTGTATGTGTCACTGACTGGTGGTTGTGTTTGTATGTGTCACTGACTGGTGGTTGTGTTTGTATGTGTCACTGACTGGTGGTTGTGTTTGTATGTGTCACTGACTGGTGGTTGTGTTTGTATGTGTCACTGACTGGTGGTTGTGTTTGTATGTGTCACTGACTGGTGGTTGTGTTTGTATGTGTCACTGACTGGTGGTTGTAACTTGTGTCTGTCCAGTGAGAATGACCGTGTGGTGCAGGTCAACGCCATCGCCATGGATGGAGCCGCCCACTCCTTCGCCGTCCAAACCCTCAGGAAATGTGGCAAAGTAGCAAAAATTGTAAGTAAAGGCTCATAATTTCTACACAATAAACGCAGAGCAAAATGTGTGGAAACAGATTTTTTTTTTACAGAGTTGATCGCGTTATCGTGTTGTTTACCAAAGTCCTGACAAACAACTGACCACTGAATTATTTGACACAAGGTTTTTGAGTTCATATTAATTTAGCTTCCATTGTTACATAAACCTCTATGGTTCTCTCTTATAGAGAACGGCAGTAGGTTTGCTCAGATAGATTAGCTTGGAGCAGATTTTAACCAGAAACTCGCATCATGCCATGTTTTCCGGTTCAAATCTGCTTGGCCAATCAAACTAAACCAATCAAACTAAGCTATGCCTACGGAACTTGCCTATCGGCTCGTTCCTGCAGCAACGCAGGCGTGCCCTTAATGACGGTAAAGCACACCCTCTTGTGTAATATAATATTGCTTAATTATATGTACTAGTCCTTACGCGTTCTGAATATATGAACAGCAAATCATGTTCAGTGTGCGATGTAATAGATCACATTACACATGTAAATATGGTGGTGATATTCTGCCTATAAATGGAAGTTATTGAATATTTTCAAGTTCGGTGTTGCACTTTGTAGACGGTCCCTAACCGCTCACCGTCTGCTGCCCATGGAGATATAAGCTATTAAACGGTGAACGCGGAGGTTGGCTTTTTGGGCTTCAAAGCAAGTTGTAGTTTGTTCTTTATATAATCAGGATAAGAATTTGATGTTTTGTGTGATTTAGGAACGTGTCGTTGTCATTGCATCTGTCTGTATGTATTTTGTCATTGTGTTGTTCCAACGGCACGGGATCTGTCTTCCCCAAACGTCTCCATTTGGCCACCCCGAGACCCCGACAGATAAGCATTCCGTTGTGATAGTGCTGTTCAGTGTGTCACGCAGCCACGCTGGGTGCGCGCTGGGCTGTAACCTGTCGTTGTCGTGCCACGCAACCCGGCCGCGATGCTTCCCCAAAGAAGAAGTTATGTCGACTGACGCAAGAGTAGCTGTACTATGGGTCCGAGTTGTTTTCCTCGTGTGGGTCTGATGCATAGGTCTGGTGCCTGCCTGGGGGCGGTGTGAAAAAGGGGAAGTGCGTTGGAGAATGCAAGGAGAATGTTGCGCCGGAAACTGTGTCCCAGTATTAATCTGTGTCCGTTCCAACATGCATTTCACTGGTGACACGTGATTTGCGGGGAGATGAGTTGTTCAGTAACCTGGGGGCCGCGGGGGGTACTGCGCCCTAATTCACTAATAAATTCATTATTAATCATTAATGTGTCAAATCGAAAAAAGGGCTCCGTTAAGACCTCCATATTCATATGGTCAATGCCTGTGTGAAAAGTGGGATTGGTGCAGACAATGATGAGAACGCGTTGTTTCTGACAGACAGGCATTGTTAGAATTATAGTATGATGATATTCCATCATGTTATCTGTTGTTTTTGTATTTCTATTCGACAGACGGTTAAGAGAGCCAGGAAGGTTCCGGTCAACCTGATGAACCGCCCGCCATCTCCCGACGACCGCGTCTTCAACAACGACTTCAACGAGGACTACAGCTACGAGCAGGACCGCCGCAGCGTGTACAGCGGCCGAAGCGGCGGGCGCGACCACAGTGCGGAGCGGGAGCGCGTTGGAGGCTACATGGATTCCGGCTACCAGACGCGTGAACGCGACTATGACAGGCGCGAGCGCGGACGGAGCGCCGACAGAGAACTGAGCCCGGACGGCAGGCCGTACAGGAGGGATGGCAGCCGGGGGCGGACTTTGGACAGGGAGCACAGCCCGGACCGGCGCTACCGCAGCGAGCACGTGCTGGACCGCGAGCGCAGCCCGGAGAGGAGGGTCCGCGACAACAACAGCCCCGACCGCCGCTACCGCAGCGAGCGTGCCCTGGACAACCGGGGAGGAGCCCCCCGCAGCCCCGACCTGCGCGGCGGCCACGGACGCGGCCGCAGCCCGCCGGCGCGCGACCCCAGCTTTGACAGGAACCGCGAGCGAGTCCCGGAACACAGGAAATACGACGAGCCCCTGAGGCGGAGCGGGAGCCGGGAACGTCTGGACGACAGGTCGCCCTCGCCCGCTCCCATGCCCATCCCTCTGCCCCGCCCCCCTCGAGACCTGGAGCCGCTGGAGAAGCCGCTGAGCGTGCTGCTGCTGAAGAACAGGCCCAACGAAGGTCAGAGAACAGTCCAATCAGCTGATCCTCAAGTCGTTTTTATTCACTGGCTTTTGTCACGTGCCTCGTTGAATATTGCCGAGTGTATACGTGACTGAACATTATATGGCACTTAAATAGTGGCTACAAAGTACTACTGTATGTAGACTTATAAATTAAGAGTACACATGAAGATGGCTTTAATATCCTTGATTATTTAAACGAAGCTTTACACTTTTATTCTAGAATGATATTTTCTTTTTCACCTACTCTCATTTTAAATGAATTGGTATTTTTTGTTTTCTTATCCAAAATGCACATACTGTAGAATATTTTTCAACTCCATTTAATTCTTCATTTACTGTTGACACTGACATACACCACTGCGTCTTATCACCACACACTTAATTTCCTTTCATTCATGCTTTATTTAATGGTATTGGATTCCACTGGTGCATTCTGTGCCTGCATTTACAATGTACTAATGCATGTCCATTGTCTATGCTTCTCTTGTTTGGTAGAGTATGGCCTTCGTCTGGGCAGTCAACTCTTCATCAAGGAGATGACCAGCACAGGCCTCGCCAGTAGAGACGGAAACCTGCAGGAAGGTGACATTATTCTGAAGGTAGGTTTCGGTGTCCTGAGCCCATGTCCTTTAACACCCCATCCAAACTGCAAACAACAATATCTTATTGAATAGAAGTTTTTCAATGAGAATGCCCTGGCGTAACGCAATCGTGCAGCGACGTCGTCCACACCTATATTCACTCGCAGAGTCTCTATTTGATATCACAGCTTCAGTTGCTTTGATTTGTTTTAGCCTCTGTAGGCTATAGGGACTTAAAATGTTACACTACTTTGTTAAACTTTCGTACAAGGCAATTAAGACAGCCGCTCTCAAAAAATGTAGCCTCTTTGACACATCTAGGGGCCACAATCTGCATTCAAAGAAGAAAAGCCTGTCAAAATGACTAACCAATCAGGAAGGAAGTAGACTAAATCGACCAATGACAAAGCTTCTAGGAAAATCTTTGAATGCAGATTGCAGTCCCTAGATGTGTCACAGAGACTAGATTGTTTTGGGAGCGTTTTACCCATTACTGGCTGTGTGAATATACAAAAAATAAAATAAAAATAGCAGCTTTAACGAGCTTAATAGGTTACAGCTGGAAAGAGGAGAAGACGTCAACTCTGTACACATGTAATTCAGTGGTGCAGGTGTATGAGTATGAGGCACAGTAGGAATGACAACGAAAGGTTTTTATGTAACCTTGTCTGTAGAGGAGCTTGCTTCTCTTCCCTCAACTACATGCAGAGAGCTAGCTCCGCTTCAGCTGATCTGCAAGCCCACAACGCCTCACTGATGCAACATGCAGGCTTGTAGATCAGCTGTGTTCCATGCTAGGATAAGATCAAAAGGGACTAAAATAAATGTGCGGACAAATGAGCACTGAACGTGCACGTTTATGTGCATAAAATTACCTCTGGGATTAGGTTGGGGTCGCGAGTCAACCGCGGCATTATTTTGGCGTCGCGGGCTGAAATGTTTGGGAACCCATGGTTTAGATGAGGTGGTATGTGTAATTTAGACTCTGATTTATGCTTGGCAAAAAGAAACTCGCAAAACATAATTTTTATAATATTCGTTACGCACTTTATATTTGAAACAAATCTCAAAGTGCTACTGTACATTGAAAGAGAAAAACGTTATTTAAAAAAAATGAAATTAATAAAATTCACATCAGTGGTCTAATAAAGAGGTTCCCACTTCCCAACCACCGGCATGTGTCTTTGCTGGTACGCGGGACATGTCCCACTGGTACACGGGACATGTCCCACTGGTACGCGGGACATGTCCCACTGGTACACGGGACATGTCCCACTGGTACGCGGGACATGTCCCACTGGTACGCGGGACATGTCCCACTGGTACGCGGGACATGTCCCACTGGTACACGGGACATGTCCCACTGGTATGCCAGAAGGGAATCCCAAGTTTTCCTGAGCGTGAATCTATAACCAGGGGTGCACACTATTATTTTAGGCTAGTACTCAAAGGAGCACCTGCCCATGTAGTTTGGTGCACACAGCGAGGGGGGGTACAGACGTTCATATCCTGCCACAACGTTATGCTGCTTTCACACAGGCTGATGCAAAGCTACACTAGTACACCTAGTCACAGACAGTGTCGTTGTTGCGCAGCAGTATATCCCACTGGCAGCACCTGTCCGTTTATCTCTAGCACAACCACAAACGTCCAACACATACAATGAATTACTCACCTAAAGTTCCATGTTTAATTCCAGCGTGTGTATCTTACATTGTCTAAGTGACAGTTTTCATATTGTAAACATGGTCGCTAATGTGGTTTAGCGACTAGCACTTTGACAGCTCATCCATCGTAGCTTGTTTACAAGTGAAACAGACTTTCTGTGCATAAACTGCCTCATCAAAATAAGAGCCACTTGTAATGATTAGTCAACACTAGTTTTATTTCTAAGTCTACTTACAGGACGTTAACATCTCATTTGAGTTCCTTTTGAATGCCTGTCAGCATTCTCTAAATCCCTGACTCTTAGCTGGTGAAAAATGTGCAGGTTTCGAACCCTTAGTCTAATACACGGCTATAAAAATTAAAAAAACACACAGGCATCAATAAGAGCAATCTAGGCAAACGTCTCGTTAATCATTGTTTCAGCTTCTCTCTAATTCTCCGCTCTTCTCCTCTCCTGTGCAGATCAACGGTACGGTCACAGAGAACCTCTCCCTGGGCGACGCAGGGAAGCTCATCGAGAAGTCCCGGGGAAAGCTGCAGCTGGTGGTGCAGCGGGACCGGAGGCAGGTGCTGATCCGAATCCCGCCCATGGCCGACAGCGACTCTGAGCTCGATGGTGAGGCTTGACCCATTAAGACCTGGAATGCATCTGTGTGTCACCTTATAGCTTTTTGACCACTTTTATTATTTGAAACTGATACAAGCTTGTAGAGCTTGTAGATCTGCTATTGTTGAAGAATCGTGAAATCATTGAATAATTATTCTTTCAAAGCATTTCTTTTTTTTAACTCAAATCTTCTGGGAGGGGTCCCTGGAACAACATGTTTTCAGATCGGGGTCGGTGGCCAATTACGTAATTTTTTTGGGGTCCTTGTCATGAAATAGTTTGAGAACCACTGATATAGAAACATAGGTTTTTCAGTAAACTGATTTAGAAGACATTTAGAATCAGATCCTCAGGTCTTAATGGGTTAAAGGCAGCAGCTCCCCCTATCCACTTTTAAGGGAATAACCTTGGCCCGTCAGTGGCCATTGTGTTGTGTAAAACCCTAGCTACCGTTGAAGGACACTGTCACGCCAAAGCAATGAATTGTGAAAATGAGCATGTATGTTTCTGTTGGATGATTCTGAACCATATTTTATTATGTATTTGTACACTTTGTCACCAAAACCTTGTTTGTTCATGGGAAAATAAAAACTGTACTAATGCTATTCACCATTCTTTTATACTTCACACAATCTGTTTACAATTTAGGCATTTAGCAGACGCTCTTAATCCAGAGCAATTTACAGTAACAGCACAAGGTACATCAAATGCATAGAAATGGTCATCTAGGTCTAGGATCATAAATAAACCAATAACCTATCAGTCTAACAGTAGAATATCCAATCTATGTGAGCAACGGAGCCATAGCTTCTGCAGGGAGGTGACACCGTATGCCAGTGGTTCCCAAACGTTTTAGCCCGTGACCCAAAACAGAAATTACGCATTCTCGCGAGACTCTAACTAGTGAAAATAGCAGATCTACAAGCTCACAACGCGTCACTTCACACCGCGTTGTGAGCTTGTAGATCGGCTATTTTCACTACTTATTTTTCTTCAAATTTATGGAATTTAGTAGATTTTTCTTTTATTACTTCATGAAGTTACTGAAAAACAAAATCATTGAATTTCGGTTTAATTCATGAAAACTTTTGCTTTTTTTGGAAATGTTTATTTTTAAATTCTTTCTCTGCTAAGTACGAATATGTTCATACCCCCCAGCTATGGGGCGTTATCTGCTAAGTACGAACATGATCGTACCGCTCCGTTTACACCATAATATGAAGCGGATGAGCTGAAAATCTGCTTTTGCTAGGCAATGCCCCCGTCACCCCAGGCACCAGGATTTATGCACACAGCCCCCATTTACATCAAGTCAAAGGATGATTTTAAAAGTCTCATAACTCTGCATCTACGTTCGCTGTCCATGTAATCCTGATTCATCCGAGGTTCGAATATCATTTGTCTCGCATCGCTCCCGACATGTAAATGTTTCTGGGGAAAGGTAAACGGTGAGCTAATGCTAATGATAGCCGATCCTTACAATGGGGGTCTCCAGGCTGGTAACACGGAAATGAAAATGGCCAAAATAGGGAAATAAGCCTGCCAAAGATTTCCTACACTCTGCTGCCACCTGGCTATAAAATAAATAATAATAATTAAAAACCAAATTTAGGAAACCAAAAATAAGGCGACCCATAACAATGTGTCCGCGACCCACAAATGGGTCCCGACCCAGAGTTTGGGAACCAGTGCCGTATGCTCTGCAGGCGTACGTGTGACCCACTTCATGTGGTTTAGGGACACTGTGTGTGTGTGTGTGTGTGTGTGTGTGTGTGTGTGTGTGTGTGCGCGCGTCAGGGTCTCTGCTTGCTGGCCTTTGAATAATAATCCACACTCATAATCCAGCCGTTGGATATTTAATTATTTTATGGTCCACACATCTTGGCAAAAATGCCTAGTGCCCCCTAATGTAGTTCACGTCAATTGCGATAGCATTTTTCCCTCTAAAACGCATTCAAAATGTCTAAAACGTCCGCTTCACTTTCGTGTGCACTTGCATGCCTAAAGCTGTCACGCGATGACGGTCCGTAAACATGTCGAATGTGAGTGACGTGTTGGAACACGATGTGCTGGGAATTTGGATGGAGTTTTTGATTGGCGAATCGCGTTGAAAGTGATCTCTTCCATATCGTCTCTCCAGCTTTTTGGTAAACGGCATATTATGTTTTCAGGTGGGTTGCCAATTTCATCCAGCCAAGAACCCTATTTAGCGGGTTCCTTGGGCTCTGCGCACACACGCCATTTTCACAGGTGTTAACGATGATACTAATGAATGAAGGCTCTGTTCCATTCTGGTCCGGGTGCTGCTCGCTCACTGGAAACACTCTGCTACACCAGTGGGTTTCAAAGTGTCCTTGAGTGGGTTCCAAATGTTTCTGTACGGGTCTGTAAATGTGCCCTTGCTTCCATTTGTACACACTCAGAGTTATGGGGGTCCTTTGGAAACCACTGTATTGGAACAGAGCCTTAATTAGTATCATCGGTAATACCTGTGAAGGAAGTAGGGAAGCGGCCCGGAAGAAGGAAGAGTTATTCTGTGTGCATAGAGCTTATTGTATAGTGTTCCAGTTCCAGTTTTGTCTCCTCCTTTTTTAGTTTTTTGTTGTTTCATCACATTCAAATCCACTTGTTTATCCTGTGTCTTCTCTCTCTCTTGTGATTGAATGAAATTGGTATCCTGTCCTGAACATGTCATAATTGCATTGCTACAGAAGTGTGTTTGTATTGAGTGAGTATCATCATGACCCTTGGTCTCCAGAAGTACAGGAGTTCCCAAACCTTTCAGGTCGAGACCCAACAGAGAGATTATATGTTTGCCCGGGACCCAACCAGTGAAAATAACAGCTCTACAAGTGCACAACGCAGCGCCGCATTACGAGCTTATCTATCGTGCTATTTTCACCACTAATTATTATTTATTTATAGAATTTCTTTGTGTTTGTTTCATTTTAAAATGTATACAATTATTTTATTTAAAATTCTATTGGTTGCAGGACATGCGTATCAAAGACCGGTCAAAACGAAAGTTTGATCGCACATTAAAAAGGTTTTTATTAAACCTTCACTCTGATGAAGAGTGTATATGGGTGAAAACCTAAAAATCTGATCTGTCTGAAGTGAGTTGTACTGTACTGTACTGTACTGTACTGTACTGTACTGTACTGCCCTCCTCCCTGCTGCTGCAGAACAGTGCCATCCAGCGGTATTGGCGTGGTACTTCCGTGCTCACATACACACAAAGTCACATAGGAGTGGCTAGCACCACTCAAAAACACTGACGGGAGCATCTCAGTCATTTGTTAATAGAATCCACTTGTTTTTTTTTAGCTGTGTACCCACGGCTTAGCAGAAACCCGTCTTCCAGTGCAGGCTTTCTATTCCTGAAAGGTTACTGGCGATAATACAATTGTTAAAAAAAAAGCTTAAAGATGATGTCACTGGAAGACGGGGTTCTGAACTGCCCACAGACCTATGAGACAGAGAAAATGGTGCTACTTTATCAAGGAGATTTCCGGACAACCCGTTTATTTTTTTATTTTTTTTTACTGAATTCTGATGATAATGTGACAAAAAAATACAAATATATACTGGGCGCTGCGGCCTTAGGTAAGGTAGGCGGGCTCAAACCGGTCAAACGCCATGGAGCGTATAAGCAGGAAGTGACAGAGTCACAACACTTTGTGGATTTCTATCCCACAACATCAACAACGGATGTAAACACAAAATAATCTTTTTTGTGCGTTTGAAGAAGAGATCTAGCGTTTGACCGGCCATGCGGGTAAAAGGCTGAGAAATGCTCAAAATGGATTTATTTTTTCTGCAAATGTCCAGTGATCAATGGATTATCGTCATCGTGAAACATGAAACGAGTTGGAACTCTCCTTTAATTTGTCCTAACGTGTTAACGATGATGATGTGTTTTCTAGATATCTCAGAGATCGAGTCGTACCGCTCCTACTCGCCGGGGGACGAGCGGCGGGCTCACCATTCCGACCTGTCTTCCCATTCCTCCAACGAGAGGCTCAGAGACAAGCCCAGGTGAGCCATAGCACCACCTTACAGCCACCCAACATTGATATACATGTTTGGCCGCGGAGCCCCATCTGAAAATGTGTTGTTCCAGGAACCCCCCAGAAACAACGATTGCTGAGTAAAAAGAAATATCAAGTTTTTTTTAAATAAATGGCAGATCTAAAAGATCGTAGCGCGGTGACGCACTCTGAGCTAGTAGATCTGCTACAAGTGGGGTGCCTCAGAAATACTGTGATCATATTCTTTTTCAGCCTACAGTACACCAAGTCGAGACATGCCATTAATATGACAAAAGGTGCTATAATGTACTGTAACAGTATTATAATTCTGGGCTGTCGTGGATGAAAAGGTTATTTACAGGGGTGACCTGAGCCAAGAATGTTTGTGAACCACTGGTCTACAGGCATTAGTAGCTAGTAGGGGTGTAAGGATACATTTTAACAGCGATATGATATGTATCACCATTAGAGATATCCCGATACTGTATCGTTATCGGATCGGCCCTTATTTTTGGAGGGAAGACGGCGCCAGGTTCGTCACACGGGATACACCTAAACCAGGATGCAGCTTTCTTCACTGAACAACGACAAGGAAGACGGAACACGACATTGAAAGGACATTGTTTCCGGGCACCAACCCATTGGATAAGTTCGGTAAACGGTCAAAATGTGCTGTGTGTCAAAGCACATTTCATTGGGCCAAGGACTGTCCCCAAAAGAAGAACGAACAAGTAAGATTAACTGAAGACGAAAATGTAGATGAAGTTAACATCACGTTGTTGACAAATAACCCCATGTCTGACGCAGAGATTTTCATAACTGAATCAGTGGGATCCGCCATCATAGACACTGCATGCACTCGTACTGTATGTGGGGAGAACTGGCTTGACAGTTATGTTAATGGTCTTAGTCAAGAGCAGGCAGACAAAATGATGAAGACAGAAAATTCCAGTTCCAGACCATTTCGTTTTGGAGATGGCAACTTCTGTATATTCCACCAGAAAAGTGAAACTACCTGCCAAAATAGGACACACAAAATGTCACATTGAGACAGAAGTGGTCAACGCTGACATTCCACTGTTACTGAGTAAATCTTCACTGAAGGAACTGTTTTAGACATGGAGAATGACAGAGCAGTAATGTTTAAGCAGCAGATTCCTCTTGAGTTCACTAGTTCAGGACACTACTGTGTGGACATAAGAGACAAAGACAACACAACACCGCGAATGAAAGATGACGTGATACTTGCAGCGACAGCTGAAGATGAAGTCCTGACAGTGACAGAAAACATGTCTTCAGCCGAAAAGCGCAAAGTCCTTCTCAAGCTACACAAACAGTTTGGCCACGCATCTGCAGACAGGCTGCAGAGGCTAATCCAGAGCTCGGGGAAACAAAGACAAGGACTGCCTCACTATTCTCACTAGCAAAACAAAGCCGAAGCCAGCTGTTGGTCTGCCTCTAGCTTCAGAGTATAATGAAACGGTGGCGGTGGACCTGCACGAGTTGGAGCCAGGAGTATGGTATCTACATGTGATTGACCAATGCACACGCTTCAGCGCAGGAAGTATTGTGAAAACGAAGAAAGCCTCTGAAATAGTCAACTCCCTGTTGATGTGTTCACCGTCCCCCTCGGATTCTGTACAGCGACAACGGTGGAGAGTTCAATAACGCAGAGTTCAGAGATATGGTGGAAAACTTCAACATCGAGACGAGGACAACGGCAGGATACAGTCCCTGGAGCAACGGGCTGTTGGAAAGACATAATCAGACTCTCACCGAATTGATAAACTACCTGCACTAGAAGGCACTACACTAAGTGCAAGGGTAGGGCAACACATATCAGCGTCGCATGCTTCTAGGAAAGCTTTCACTGAAGCTGAATGTTCAGAGAGGATAAGGAGAGCACTACGTAAGCAGCTCAGACCCACAAATGTGAGACAGGACCAGGGGTAGTTATTGGTCAGGATGGGGCTGTTGTATTTGTAAGGCATGGTGGTATCCTTGTTAGAGTACATCACTTAACCTCATCACTTAACCTCATCTTGAACACGTGTGTGTATCTTATTAAGCCTTAAGGCTTAATAAGATCTTGTTAAGATATATGTATCTTATTAAGCCTTAAGGCTTAATAAGATGCACACACGTGTTCAAGATGAGGTTCTCAATGACACAAACGGTGAGACAATTGTACAGAACCAAGCAGCAGATAGTGAAAACACAGGTGTGGTGAACAGAGACACAGGTAGCTCATTTACTGAACGAAACACAGACAACGAACAGGAAAGTGACAGAGAGTCCGATGCAGGAGAGGGGAGCACATACATTAGTGACTCAAAATGATGTAACACAAAGTGAAATGGAGCACAATGTCTGTGATGATGACAGACTGTAACTTTTATGAAAAGAGATGAAAGTGTTCTATGTAGAGCTAAAGTCCTTAATAGGGCAGGCAAAGCCACAGGAGGGTAAAATAAATCATGCTGAGCACAGGTGGTAAAGTGTCACAAGTGGATCCTGCAGTCTTTTATTGGTTAGATGACCAATGCAAAGTTAAAGGTGTACTGGCATGTCATGTAGATGATTTTCACTGGGCTGGCTCACAAAACACTTTGTAACTGATTCCTCGACTCAAGTCTGCGTTCCATGTGGGACGCGAGGAACATGGGAATTTCTGCTATGTGGGACTGGATATTGTCACTGTAAATGGTGTCATAGAGATGCATCAGCAGAGCTATATTGACAACATGCAACTCATCCACATGCAGCCAGCACATGCTATACAAAGAGATTCAGCTCTTAGTGAAACAGAAAGAGAGCAGCCGAGATCAAAAATAGGACAAATTATTTGGGTTGCAAGGCAAACCAGACCTGATGTTATGTTTGATGACTGTATTTTGGCATCCATTCTAAAGAAATGCTACTGTACCGTCCATTCGTGATGCAAATAAGGTGATTCGTAAACTTAAAGCTGAAAAGGTTACTCTGAAATTTCAGCATTTGGGTAAGAATGATGCTTTGAACTTGACTTGTTTTCAGTGATGCTTCGCTGGGGAACTTGATCACACGCGGAAAGTTTTCTCCTCTCTGTTGGAAATTGAAGAGGATCAGACGTGTAGTGCGGAGCACACTTGCGGGAGAGACTCTTGCTATGTCGGATGGAATAGAGTCAATAGACAATGCAATTTTCCTTGCCACCCTCTTTTCTGAGCTCACTACTGGGTCTGCCGAATTGAATGCTCCCGTGTGTCCCTGTGTGACTGACAATCACTCCCTTTACGATGCCCTTAAGTCCACTAAACAGGTCACAGAGAAGAGACTTCGGTTAGACATAAGCGGCATCAAAGAGCTCATTCAGAGTAAAACGATCAAAAAGGTGCTCTGGTCAGTCACGAAAGCCCAACTCGCTGACTGTCTGACTAAAAAGGGAGCATCGCCTCTAGTGCTCTTGAGAACACTCTGTGAAGGACTACTATGGAATCCAGCCTAAATGTAAAGGAAAAAGAAAACAGAAGTGGGAAAGTTTGTATTTGTATTTGTTTACATGTTGAGCCGGTGTATGGTGAATAAATTGAGTCAAAACTAAATGAACATCCTGTTTATTAAGTCCTAATCAACATATAGACAACAGTAAAGTGTGCATAGTTGAGCCCTAGCACCCTCTGGTGGACAAATGTGCCAGACAGCCTGGGATAAATACACAGACATCAGACATTACAAGACTAACACTTTATGCAAGAAGATGCATAACGTCAGTTCTAAGTCAAATCTGACTTTTGGATCATGTAGCATCTTTAGCTATAACACTATTCTGTTTCAAGAAGGTATAGTATTTAATTGGTCCCACTATAATGGAACCTACTTAAATAATGTTATTAGGTAGGACAAATGACCATTAACCATGCTGTTGTAATGTTAACAGGGACGACCCACCCAGCAGGCTGGCTAAAATGGGCGCCATGCCAACGCCATTCCGAATTCCAGACAGAGCCGTTGAAGACCCGCCCCCCGTTGTGGCAGAGAGGGAGGAGCCTCGTCCAGAAACGCCCCCAGGTGTGTGAATGAAAGCACAGCAATAACGTGGCAAAATGTTTTCATAACTATAAGGATATATGATATACTTAAGGTTGTTTGTACTTCCAAAAATATATCTGATACAACAGGTCGTTTCGAGGAAGCAATCTCATTAGTTGAAATAGATATCTAGCCGTGCTTAAAGGAGCAAGATGGAACGCCTAATCAAAACATAAAAATCAGCTGTGCTGAGTCTCGGAATTCCTCTTCCAGAGCAGAGCTGTTTGGGTGGCTAGGCGTTTTCATGGGACATTTTCGGTCGTAGTGGCTACAGCTGTCATGTGTTTTTTTTTTTTAATCGAATATCTTGGTTATAATGAAATTGAGTCGACGTGTTTTGTTTTTTTGAGTGGTCACTCCAAGGACCAGCAATGTGTGTACCCTCACCATGTACTGTATGTATGCATGTATGTCTGTTTAAACTTTAGGGTACCATGTCTGTTTAAGGTACCAACATGTGACAAAGTGGCTTAAACATTATCTGGTTCCCAAACGGTGTGACGGGGCACACTAGTATACCATGAAACAAGGCTAGGTGTGCCTTGGAATTTTTGAGACGATGTGGGCGCTGGGGGCTTGTTCTCTCCTCCACGTCATCAGCACCCATACCCTAGGTGGGGTTGGCGAAAGGGTCTTGTTCTCCCCGTGTCCACTAGGGTAGGTATAGGTACCGTCACAAAAAATAGGCAGTAATCCCTCAGTTTAGACACCGGGCGCTCCATCAGCCTGATGGAGGGGAAAGGAACTGGTTGGAATGACGTGTTCCTTCCACGCGCCACGTCCAGCTGGGGAAACTCTCCCCTGCCGGGGGAAAAGAAGTGGCTTAGACTCCTCATGCATAGAAGGAAGCATGAGGTCGGTCCGTTTCCCTCCTGTAGGTTGTAGTGTAGCGCCCAGGATTACATTCGATCATTTACACTGGGTGAAAAAATGGGTTGCAAAATGTGAATGAATTATCTCATAATTGGCTATACCAGTACTTTGTGTGCAATCATTTCCCAATACAGATGCAAATTCTATACCCTGGAGAAATACCATTTGAACCACTTTCAACCTGCCGTTATTATAGGCAGTAGGCACAAATATTCAATATTTTTCCAGACAAATCGACAAATCAGCAGATCAACAAGCTCACGTGTCACAGCGTGACATTTGGGTGATATAAATATAAATACAGCCGCTCATTTATTTTCTATGAATACAGGTGTGCCTTGAGATCTTGACTACTCCAATGGTGTACACATTGGTTTTCAAACCACAAAAGGTGCGGTCCGTGTTGTTGTTTCTCTGTGAATATCGTGTGTCCGAGTGAGACATGCACAGTTGCACACAACAGTGATGTGTCTTTGGCCACTGACCGACCGTGTAGTTTCTGCGTTGTTTCTGTGCTGTTGTTTTCTGTTCTGTGAATAAGAGAGAGAGAGAGAGATAAAGTGTGTCCATGGTGTTGTTGCTTTCCCTTGTTCGATGCGATACAGAAAAGGGCTCTTTTAGTTTCACTTTCAACAGCGTGACAGAATGCTGCTTGTAGGAAAACCCCACTGTGTTTGACCAGTAGTCGCACACCCACCCAGCTGGGTTGAAGACACGGGTAACGTCGGTGACGTATCGCGGTCAGAAAGCACAGGTGTAAACGGCATTTCTGCATGCTCCGCATACGTGACATGGCGACCAGAACTGCACACAAAGCTGCGATACAATTTGCATTGTGCTTATTTGCATTGTGGGCGTGTCATTCTCTCAAACGTAACACTGAAAATAGATATACCGTCTGCCTTATTCCTTTCCAGCAGTTACTGTGGCTCCCAGAGTTCACGCTCCCCCCAGGGTTCCTCTGAAACCCAGCACAGAAGACCAGGAAATCTATGGGTTTGTATAGTTACTTACTGTACACCGGGGCTTCTCAAAGTGGGTGCCTTGTCCTCAGAATACTTGTGTCACTTCAGTTTAAACACTTATGCCCTCTATACTTAGTAAAACGTATAATTGTACATTATAAAATGATAGGTAATATTTTAATTACGTTTTATCTTTCTGGGGCTGTGTGATAAAAAAATGTCACACCTCAATTTTTATTGTAGAAACAGTGAAAACAGCACATTATAGGTAAACAAACGGTGCTCTTACACATTCCTCAGAAGACAGAGCGCTCTGGCCACGTTCAGGTGTTTAGACAGATATCTGGTGTTAGACGGTTCTGTCCGGCCTCAAACAAGCACTTGCCCGGTTGGGCAACCTGAAAGAAAACTCCACCTACTTGAAAGTTTAATTTACCTGCCAGGGGCATGTGGGCAACCCTTAGTGTCAACGCCCGACATGTATGCCTACATGATTCCACACGACACTTACATGTTTTCAACCCTGGGCCGATGGCTTTTTCTCACAGTATTTCTTGCTATTATTGAACGTGTGGTTTAGAGCCAACACGGTGATGGTGCGTTTCCAGAAGGGGGATAGCGTGGGTCTGAGGCTGGCGGGAGGCAACGACGTGGGCATCTTCGTGGCAGGAGTTCAGGAGGACAGCGCCGCCGAACAAGAAGGTCTCCGCACAGGGGACCAGATCATGAAGGTAACCCTTTAACAGTGGAGTCCAGATCATGAAGGTAAACTTTACCTTACAATGCAGTCGTTATGACAATTCTCAAGTGTGTGTGTGTGTGTGTGTGTGTGTGTGTGTGTGTGTGTGTGTGTGTGTGTGGCAGGTGAACAACATGGACTTCAGAGGGATGGTGCGTGAGGATGCTGTTCTGTACCTGTTGGAGATTCCCAAGGGAGAAGAAGTCAGCATCCTCGCTCAGAGCAAACCTGACGGTAGTTTAACCCAGTGATCGTAACAATCATAATAATATGGTACATATTACATAGGGGTGTAGCGATACATTTCAACAGCGATACGATACGTGTCAGGATACATGGTTGACGATACGATACATGGACTGTATTGGCTCATTATGGCGATACGATTCAATGATTTAAAATCGATACAGTAACTATTTAGCAAAGAAATTAAATCTGTGTGAAACATGTGGATATTATATTTGAATGGGTTAAATTACAGTTAAGTTACTTAACTGTAATTTAACCCATTGAGACCAGATTCTACAAAATGAATGTCTTCTGAGTGCCGAGCTATGAGCTTGTAGATCTGCTATTTTTCAACAGCTAAAGTTTAAAATAATGGCTAAAGTGCTTAAAAGCTATAAGGTGACACAGATGCGCTCCAGGCCGTAAGGCCTTATAAGTGAGACGCATACTAACAGGCAGAGTGTGTGTGTGTGTGTGTGTGTGTGTGTGTCTCTGCATCCTAATCCTAGTGTACAAGGACATCCTGGCCTCGGGCAGAGGGGACTCCTTCTTCATTCGGACACACTTCGAGTACGAGAAGGAGGTCCCGCAGAGCCTCCCGTTCGGCCGGGGGCAGATCTTCAAGGTCACGGACACTCTCTACGACGGCAAGCTGGGCAACTGGCTGGCCATCCGCACAGACAGGGACAACACACTGCTGGAGAAGGGAATCATCCCCAATAAGAGCAGGTGTGTGTGCGTGTGCGTGTGTGCGTGTGTGTGTGTGTGTGTGTGTGTGTGTGTGTGTGCACGTGCGTGCAACTGTGGTAATGCCAGCTAGCTTGTTAGCCATGTCTACATTAGTAAGGTTACCCATGGTGCAAGTTTCAGTATTTAATACTTTTACTTCGACTCCACTACATCTCAGATCCAAATATTGTACTTTAATCCACTACATTTATTTTAAAACTTTAGTTACTTTGTAGATTTGGATTATTATTACAAAACATACATTCACCACTTCAGAGTATATACAGTACATTCCGGCCATTTAAAAATAGCCGATCTACAAGCTCACAGTGCGTTGCGATGTGACACATTGTGAGCTTGTAGATCTGATATTTTCAAAAGATGTTCATACAGATTTGAAAACTTGAAATGGGACAATCTACACAATGAATACTTTCCACTTTTGGTACTTTTAAGTACATTTTTAGTATTGATATTTAAACTTTTGACTCATTCCATGTTGCGTACGACAGGGCAGAGCAGATGTCCAACGTCCAGAGCGCCCAGCGAGCAGCGGCTGGCACCGACCGAGGAGACTTCTGGAGGCTCCGAGGCCAGCGGAAGAAGAAGGACATGCGGAAGAGTCGAGAGGACCTGACCGCCACGCCCGTTGCCACGCGCTTCCCTGCCTACGAGAGGGTGGTGTTACGAGAGGGTGAGCCCAACATGAGAGGGTGGTCTTAAGTGAACGTAACCGGGGTGAGAGGGTGGTCTTTAAGTGAACGTAACCGGGGTGAGAGGGTGGTCTTTAAGTGAACGTAACCGGGGTGAGAGGGTGGTCTTTAAGTGAACGTAACCGGGGTGAGAGGGTGGTCTTTAAGTGAACGTAACCGGGGTGAGAGGGTGGTCTTTAAGTGAACGTAACCGGGGTGAGAGGGTGGTCTTTAAGTGAAAGTAACCGGGGTGAGAGGGTGGTCTTTAAGTGAAAGTAACCGGGGTGAGAGGGTGGTCTTTAAGTGAAAGTAACCGGGGTGAGAGGGTGGTCTTTAAGTGAAAGTAACCGGGGTGAGAGGGTGGTCTTTAAGTGAAAGTAACCGGGGTGAGAGGGTGGTCTTTAAGTGAAAGTAACCGGGGTGAGAGGGTGGTCTTTAAGTGAACGTAACCGGGGTGAGAGGGTGGTCTTTAAGTGAACGTAACCGGGGTGAGAGGGTGGTCTTTAAGTGAACGTAACCGGGGTGAGAGGGTGGTCTTTAAGTGAACGTAACCGGGGTGAGAGGGTGGTCTTTAAGTGAACGTAACCGGGGTGAGAGGGTGGTCTTTAAGTGAAAGTAACCGGGGTGAGAGGGTGGTCTTTAAGTGAAAGTAACCGGGGTGAGAGGGTGGTCTTTAAGTGAAAGTAACCGGGGTGAGAGGGTGGTCTTTAAGTGAACGTAACCGGGGTGAGAGGGTGGTCTTTAAGTGAAAGTAACCGGGGTGAGAGGGTGGTCTTTAAGTGAAAGTAACCGGGGTGAGAGGGTGGTCTTAAGGGAAAGTAACCGGGGTGAGAGGGTGGTCTTTAAGTGAAAGTAACCGGGGTGAGAGGGTGGTCTTAAAGGGAAAGTAACCGGGGTGAGAGGGTGGTCTTAAAGGGAAAGTAACCGGGGTGAGAGGGTGGTCTTTAAGTGAACGTAACCGGGGTGAGAGGGTGGTCTTAAAGGGAAAGTAACCGGGGTGAGAGGGTGGTCTTTAAGTGAAAGTAACCGGGGTGAGAGGGTGGTCTTAAAGGGAAAGTAACCGGGGTGAGAGGGTGGTCTTTAAGTGAAAGTAACCGGGGTGAGAGGGTGGTCTTTAAGGGAAAGTAACCGGGGTGAGAGGGTGGTCTTTAAGGGAAAGTAACCGGGGTGAGAGGGTGGTCTTTAAGTGAAAGTAACCTTGACTTAAGACAAAAAGTTCCTGTCGACCATCATGTGTTTGTTTTTGTTTGAGTGGTGAAACCACTCCCTGGACCACACTTTGAGAAGCACCAAGACAGAGAACAGAAATGGGGCTGAGTGACACTCCTTTTACGGCCTGACAGCCATTCAGCACTATTAGACACTGCACCCTACCACCACCTAGTGGCTGTCCGCCCAGACCTCCAGATCCAGACGGGTTGTGGTGGCACAAATAAAGTACACAGTAGTCTCTCTGCTCTACTTAGTTGTTTTATTACATGTTTTTCTGTCCTGGTCTATAGCTCACAGTGTCGTGTGTTGTCATTGCATTTGTTCTAGCTGGATTCAGGAGGCCTGTAGTCATATTTGGTCCAATCGCTGATGCAGTCAGTGAAAAACTGGCCGCCGATCTTCCCAATGAGTTTGTCCTTGCCAGTAAGTATTTGCTTTGTATGTGACATTTGTACTAAAATGTGTAATAAACATGGTCCTAAACAGCTTGCAGAGAACTTTTGATTTAAAAAGAAAAATTCAAAAACAGTGATGTACAATAGTCAAGTGCAGTGATACTCAAACTTTTACATTTCCAGGACGAATGAAATGCATTTAATTTTTTATCTCTGGGACCCCAATCTGATAATTGATTGTTAGACATGACCTGGTGCGATGTGGTCTGTCATTTGTGGGTCCCCGATTCCCAAGTTGAGAACCACTGGTCTAGTGTCTTGCCTACATGTCTGGAACTGTATGTAAGGCTTTGTTACAAACCCTGTACTGTGTGCAGATATGTTCTGTTACTATGTTGATTCTTGCATTTGTGACGATATGTTGGCACATTGTAAATACCTTTTTTATTGTTTTTTTTTTCTTTTAGAAACTGAGCCCAAGGATGCAGGCAGTGAGCAGTCCTCTGGTGTGGTGAGGCTGAACACCATTCGACAGATCATTGAACAGGTATTGGAAACAACTGGCAGCATTTACTACTTCACCATGTTTGTCATCCTCTGCCTCAAAGCAGAATAGTTACGAATTAAAATGGTGAGAGAGTAGGTGCAGGCAGCAATTCATGATCTATATTTGTGTCGCTTGGCACCAAAGCCACACAAGTACGTAAAGTACTGTAGTTTGAAACATTTTTAATAAACTGGCTTCTCTGTTACCTCCTGCACATCTTTTCCTAAATTACCGTATGACGTTTGACGAGTGGCTGCGACTATGGTTCGATTCCTGCGTTTATTTGGGGATGATTTAACCACTTCAAACCTGGTGGCGCCGCCCCAGCCCCTCACCTGCACATCATTATCGGTGTCATTACCAGTAAGACGCCTGAGTGCAAGAAGCGACCTCGCCCAGGTCACGAGAAGATAGATAGGTCGCAGATATTTGTCTTCCCAGGTCTGTTAGTTCAACACCAACAAAATAGCACAGAAAACATATTACCAAGACAATACACAGGGCAGTTGGTTTAATGCCGCGATGGCTGAGGGGACAAAACTCACCCCAAAGAGGACCTTTTTTTCCACCCCAAGGTTCTGTATCTTTGTCCAGATGGCATGAGGTTGAAGAAGCGTAAGAGAGGCTGATCGGTGTAATAAGCGTGTAGCCTGCCCAAGCCTGTGTGATTTCTGGTCTAGAGAGTCTGGTCTATTGCAGACGAAATCAGCCTGATCCCATTTGTTCAACGATCTAAGTATTAATACTTCGGTGTGGAAAATGTATTTCCAAGGGGCGGTTACAAACAGATTCCAACACCACAGTGTCTCACTTTCAACAGTGGGCTCTGATTGTTCACCCACAACTCTGGGGTGAACGAATTGCAATTCAAACTGATCAGTGCCAGACCCCAATCTGGCCAGGGAAATGTCTTCTTTTCCTGCGGCAGATTGGTCTGGTTTCCAGGCTAATGCATACATTGCCCTGACTCTCCACAGGACCTCCATGCCCTGCTGGACGTGACGCCCAAGGCGGTGGACACCCTGAACTACACCCAGTGGTATCCCATCGTGGTGTTCCTCAACCCCGACAGCAAGCAGGGCGTGAAGGCCATGAGGAGCCGCCTGGTGCCCGGCTCCAACCGCAGCGCGCGCAAGCTCTACGAGCAGGCCCTCAAGCTGAAGAAGACCTGCTCGCACCTTTTCACCTGTGGGTTTAACACAAAAATGATAAAAAATAGCCGATCTACGAGCTCATAATGTCGCAACATGACCTGCTGTCGAGTCATTGTGAGCTAATGGATCTACTATTTGCACCTTTTATGGCGCGGATAGAATTCACGTGGTTAATGCAATTTTCTTGATGTGCTTCTAGCGGCCGTCGACTTGAACTCGGCCAACGATGCGTGGTATGGCAGCATTAAGGACTCCATTCGAGAACAGCAGGAGAGAGCTGTCTGGGTGTGTGAGGGCAAGGTACGTTTAGATGATGTCATTTTAGAATTTTCTTTAATCTTTTGAATCATTTTTTTAATGATTTTCTGAATACATAGGTATTAGAAGGCGTTTTAAAAGTCGGCCTTAGGTCTAAATGAGGTTAAGTGGTCAACTATTGTGCGCTATTTTGTATATACAAAGAAAATGTGTCAGTGTCATAATTATTATGTGCAATTTGGGATTACGAAGCCTAAAGTGGCAAACGGAAATAATAATTGTAATGTTCCATTGTTCAATGCAAAAAACAAAAACAAATTGTTGATCTCAATTACTTAAATTAGCCCTTACCCGTTGTGAGATATTGCCCCGTTAAGACCTCCATATTATTGTGGTCAATGCCTGTGTGAAAAGTGGGAGCGATTGGTGCAGGTGAGGAGATACGGCGGTGTTTCTGACAGACATTCAGACAGACATTGACTGATGATGATGTGTAATTATCTCTCCCAGTTGGACGGTACCGAGGAGGACCTGGACATCCAAGATGACCGCATGTCCTACCTGTCGGCCATGAGCGACTACCTGAGCGTGGACAGCCGGATGACCAGCGACTACGAGGACACCGCGGACGAGGGCGGAGCCTACACTGACAACGAGCTGGACGAGCCAATGGACGAGGAGCCCCGCCACCACCACCACCCCGCCGTGTCGGCCATCAGCCGCTCGTCAGAGCCCGTGCTCCCGGACGAGGTAAAAAGAAAGATATCGCACCTGTGTGAACTGAGCGGTGCAGGCCCCTGGCTGGATGCCAGTGGCATTGCAGCTGTTGGTACTCCAAACAGACAGACAGACACGCGGCCAGTCTTGGGGCAATTAGGCACTGCAAAAAAATAACACCTTTTTCTCACGACCATCTCATCATTGCATCACGTCGATCATTTCCATCGTGTGTTGCCGTTTTTCTCCCAACCAACAGGGACCTGATTCCCAAGTAATGTTTTGGCCGTGGCGCCGTGGGCCCGTTTTCATGGGGTGTGATTAAATATCAGGGTTTTTATTACATTTCCTAACAAAAACATAATAAAATAATAATAATTGTAGTTATTTCCAAGATTATTATTTTTTAAACTATATTTTCTCAGAAAATATCAGCTCTACACGCTCACAATGTGTGGCGATGCGACGGGTTCTGAGCTTGGAGATTATTATTATTATTATTTTTACTTTTCTATTTTAGTGTACGTCGTTTGGGTATCTAGAAGGCACCGACTTTGTTCTTTTTTTGGGGGGTATCGAGCTGAAAGTATTCAGTGTTACTTGTTATGAAGTTACATAACTTATCATTCATGTGTTTACCAACCCCCCCCCCCCCCATCACCCACCCCTCATGTGTAGAAAGCCCACCCTGCTCCGCGGGCTCGTATGAGGAGGTCAGGGAGCAGAGAGGGGCTCACCAGAGACCCCAGCCCTCCCCCGTCCTTCATCCCTGAACCCCCAAAGGTGAGACCCCAGCCCCCCCCCCCCCCCCCGTCCTGTCCTGTCTCCATCCTTCACCCATCAACGCCCACCATCTTACCCCCACCACTAACATTAACACTGCCACATAGGGCCGTCACAATTCTCCAAATCAGTGGTTTTCAACCAGTGGTCCAGGTGGTCCTCAGCTAAATGATGGAGAGTGGGTATTGGGTAACCAAATGGACCATATAGATCTTTAACTCTTGTGAGAGTGTAAAATGAAACCAAACTGACGGGTCCATTTGGTTTCATTTTACGCTCTCAAGAGTTACATTATTGTTAAACCCATCTACACAATTTGAGAATGTAGAATAATTGTTATATTGATCAAATGTTGCCCGTCATCTCTCCTAATGGTACCACATCAATAATACAGCATGGAATTGTGGAAAGAATATTATCCGACAACACAATTTTCAAAGTATTGGGTCTGAAATGTCATCAAATGGTGGTACGTGGCAGGCTCAAATGTCGAATAAATAATGCATGTATGAAAAGGGTTGAAAACCACTGCCTTAAATTCACCATTCAAAGAGACTGCTGACTTAAATGTGACTTTAAAATATTTATCTCACAGACATTATTTCTTCTTTTGCTTTTTTCTTTGACAATTCTAATCCCTGTGGCTTTTATGGGTCAGGAAACTGGAGCTGTTGTAAAGTTCTCGTCTGCTATGCATGTATTGTATATAAAATGTATAAAGAAATGGCAAACAAACAAGTACTTATAAATACAACCAGATTTACAAGCTCACAAACCTTTGACAATTTTCACCCGTAATTTGGGACTTCAGATTGACATGGTTTAAAATTGGGCCACTTGGACTGGGTTAGTGCTGATATCAGCCAGACTGCAACAGCTAGAAAGCAAAATCCGGAGGGTTTTTTGATATTTTTTCATGTTCCAGTTCCAATTTTGTCCAATTTCACTCGCCCTTGATGAAAATTGTGTCCCATTCCAAACAT
This sequence comes from Protomyctophum bolini, assembly GCF_963924005.1. Lineage (NCBI taxonomy): Eukaryota > Metazoa > Chordata > Actinopteri > Myctophiformes > Myctophidae > Protomyctophum > Protomyctophum bolini. Next base: position 13,249,378 of record NC_137883.1, read on the forward strand.
CTGTTTGCTTAAATGGGAAAATTTCAATTTTTGTGTATTTTTATATAAAAAGTCCCTAAAAAGACAATTTGAAACTTGTAAACAAACAGACTGCACCCATGTCCCCAAAAAACGAGGACGAGATGGATTATGGGCGACGGTACCTGATACCATCTAGCGCAGCTCTAACGTCCCATAGCCTTGAAGGGATGCAACGCTCTGTTTGGTTCAGAAACGTACAGGCTTCCGTTTCAGACTGAAACTAATAAAATGGACCGACAGTCCCGACTTTAAAGTGCCGATTCCGAAGTAGCTGTACCCGCGGAGCCTCTCTCCACATATTGGTGTATGACGCTGTAGTAGTCCTGGTCGCCGTCGACGACGGTAGCGCTTAGCGGCATCGCTAGCTCGTAGTCGAAGTGGTTGAATCCGGAGATCTCCTCCCAGTCACGGCTGGACGGGGTGGCGAAGGTGGGTTCCGGCGTCTGCACGAAGAAGAAACTGTCCAGGTTGCGTTTGGCCAGCTTCTTGGCGTGCTCGGCGGCGTAGCGCTCCAGCAGGCCGCTCTCCTGCTCGGCATAGAGCCGCCGGAACCGGAGCTGCTGGTCGCTGATCCGCGAGCGGCACCGCGCCGCGCACGTCATCAGCAGGTGGAACAGTATGATGATGGCGATGTACAGCCAGCCCAGGATCTGGTAATCGGCCAGTGGTGGGAAAAAAGTACTCACATTTTTTACTTTAGTAAAAGTATCAATACGGCAATGTTGTACTCCGTTACAAGTCAAATCAATAAATATTTACTTCAGTAAAAGTATTGGTATAAAAATGTACTTAAAGTATCAAAAGTAGAATACCCATTAGGCAGAATGTCCCATTTCACAAGTTTTCAAATGGACCCTCATAGACCTTTAACTCTTGAGAGTGTAAAATGAACCAAATGGACCCTTACAGATTAATTTGGGTTAATTTTACGCTCTCCAGAGTTAAATAATTGCAGAGGCTACTGTAAAGATCATCAAATGGTGCTCCGTGGCTCAAATGCAGAATAACAAATAATGGACCTTGATACCCACTAATCCATCTAAATGGACGTCTAAAAATGGGCTAAAATAGTTTGCTAATCAGCATCGTCTCTAGGCTAAGCTTGGACCGCTAAAAAACTTATATTTTTAGACATTTTTTTGTCTAATGGAGAATTAGACGAAAAATGGTCAAAAAATGTAGTATAGTCGTCTATTAAATAGACGACTATTGCTCAGTAGGATGAAAAGGGTTGAAAACCACTGGCATAAGATGATGGAGCAACCTCCACAAGTTCTTTCTCACCTGCGATTCGGCGCGAAGAGTCGCGAGTATGTCGTCTATCTCCGCCTGCGGCACGGCCGTGCTTTTTCCACGGCAGGGAAACTTGTAGCGCTCCTCCTGGCACCTTGACCGCGACATATTGCCACAAAGAAGGTGGTCTTGATAGTGCCGCGGCACATTCTCACCGGCGAGAGCGCACACGTAGTAATTGCCGCCGAGTAGCGCCACGGCGATCCAACACAGAGGCGCGATCCACGCCGTGTTGCTAACGATCAGGTACATGGCGACGGTGTTAAGTGTGTCTTTTAGGCTCGTTTTGCGAAGAGCCAGTCCCGTGACGAGTTTCCACGTGTCCCTGTTCAAGATGTAGCCGAGCACTAGCAGCACAAGCGCGGGCACAAAGAAAGACACGGCGCCGTACAGGCGGTTCCCGTCGTTGCAGGGACAGCTGAACAGCACCAGGGAGAAGACCTGCTCGCCGCCCGCGGTCGACAGCGCCACCAAAGCCGTCACCAGGCCCACGTTGGCCTTCTTGTTTAGAGTTCTCACCACGGCTCTGAAATGATCCATGTGTGTTCATGATGTGCCGTGTGCTGCGCGGCGGTTGCAACTTGTGTCTGTGACACTGTTAATCGTCTGGGTTTCTGAGGCTAGTGACACTGCAACTTGACTGATAAGCAAGGGTGGGGATTGAGAAGGAGGGGGTGTGTGTGTGTGTGTGTGTGTGTGTGTGTGTGTGTGTGTGTGTGTGAGTGTGTGTGAGTGAGAGACATTAAATATGGTATCTGCTTTTGCCAAAAAAGAAACTATTATTATTAATTTAATAATAATACATCAGCTAAACTTGCACATCGGTCAGGTTGTAATGTTTCCATTTAAAATGGGCAAGCCAACGGGTATAGTGCTTTCTCACTGTTCTCAAAGGGAGTCGCAATAGAATATATATATATTTATATATACAGTATATATATAGTAAAAATGCAACTCCTTGGAACCAAACTTTTGCGAGTAGTTGCATGAAATGAAACCATTATCCCCAATGGCAGTTGCAAGGAGTTGCATTGGTGTGACATTTCCTTAAAACTGTTTTGTTGCAAGGAGTTGTGCCTAATGTGCTGTCCCATGAATTCCATACCATTTGGAGCCCTTGCAGGCTCTCACCCTCAAGCACTTACCAGCTGACGTAAGTCAATGAGGTGCAGGGCTTGAGGGCGAACATTGAAATCAGGCCCACTGTATGCAGGTGACTTGTCTGGATAACATGACGGCATTAAATCGTCCCGTTCATCTGACAGGTTCGGGGGGTTCAAACTCGCAACGACTCGTCCCGAGGCTACGACTCTCCCTCCAGCAGCACCATCAGCAGTGACACCACCACCGGCGGCGGCGGGGGCCGGCCTCCTCCGCCCCCCGTGGCCAGCAAGCCCTCGTTCACCTCCCGCACCCACAGCCAGTCCGTAGAGGAGCACCAGGGCCCCCCGGTGGCCAAGGAGGAGGACGACCCGGCAAACCGCTCCTTCATGGGCAAGGTTATTATTATGAAGCACTTGTTTCTTATTGCCTTCTCTGGCGCTCCCCGGTCAGACACAAATAGATTCTGCATACCAAACTGGGGGTCCGTGAAATAAAAAGGTTTGAGAACCACTATCGCTATTAGTCGTATGACAAGTATATAGGTCTTAAGAGGTGTTTTTATGTGCCTATAATACAGTACATGCGCCCACGTGCAGGGGGATCTAAGGTTTTGTTAGATTTGTGGGACCTCCAAGGAAAAAAGGTTGGGAACCACTGAATGATTACCCCCTAGAAACCAATGCTGCACGATTCTTGCACAAATGTGAATCTCCATTGTCCTCCACAAGAATTGAGATCATGATTCTCACACGATTCAAAAATCTTCCATGAAAATATTTGTCTATAGTCTGTAGTTGCTGAACATTCAAACTGTGGCATCTGGAGCCAACTACTGTGGCTACAAGGGAGATACTTTTTATCTCCCTTGTAGCAAAAACAAATTGGACAGCCAACAATTGCTCCACAATTCTCTAATCCCGTGTTCATTGCTTTCGTATTACTGTTTTGGACGGTCTTATTATATATTGTTCGTTTTTTTCTTCTTTCATAATAGTTTTGAGCACCTCGGGAGTTCCTAGAAAAGCGCGTTTGATGTATTAATATTTCTCTTAGTATAGTTGGTCATACGCAATTGAACTCTGAGAGTGTTCAAATGTAACCAAATGGACCAATAAGGGTCCCGTTGTTTACATTTGAACACACTTGGAGTTAGAAATACTGTAGATAAATATGTTCATGCTTCCTTCTGGGTTCCCACGGTCATGAAATTCCTGGATCTTTTTTTTTTAAATTACAAGAAACATTTTCCAGTCCTGGAATTTGGATTTTGACATTACACGAAATATGTAACATACATAGTTTTTTGTCGAACGGGCTGGGTGATTGCAGCCTAATGTGTACTAGTAGACGTTCCAAAAACAGATCTACAAGCTCACAACATGCTGCAGTGTGATCCTATGCCCTAGGATAGGTGCTGTAGCAAAGATTTGGCCTGATATTTGGAATGGAATTATATTCCAGGAGTAAGAGACTCATTATTGCTCTGAATTATTGTTATATAAACCTGGAAATTGGCTTCAATATTACTACGTAAAGATGTGTGGGAACTCATTTCTACTCTGCCCATAATGCATTCAGGAAAAGAGCTTTCATCTGACTTCCCTCCCCTTGTTGATAAATATTTTTTATTTTAACATTCTTCTTTTTTTTCACTTGCTTGCTTTACTATAACAAAATAGAAGCATGGTGGACAGGTAATGGAGTACATATTGATGTACATACATTGTGATTGTAATTTTGTTCCCCCCACCATTATGATTCCATGTGGTCATCCATCACGATGCCGTGTTTTTGTTTAATCGTACATTGTTTTTTTGTTTCATTATTTAAAACCCAATCATTTGTCTAGTTATTTTAACGACATTTGTGTATGGCTTTAGTGTGAACGGCACCATATGTTTGTATTAATAAGCTAAATATGTATGGTTAATTAACTTTGAAGTGTTTTACTTGTAAGGTGAAAGCCTTCGAGCAGATGGACCATCTGGCCAGAGCCCAGAGGATGTTGGAGCTACAAGAGGCAGAGAATGCTCGGGTTGGTACTCAAAATAGTACTTTTAAAAAAATGTTCGATGCAATAAGAATTAAATCGTTAATCGCAATTATTTGTGTGGCAATTAATTGTCAACTTAAATTTGTAATCGTGACAGCCCAATTTAGCATAATTTATTTGTTTTATCATGTCTTTATGATACTACTATTACTACCGCAATACTACTGCATACAACTACATGCTCCCCAAAGTCATACAGTGGGATTAAACATGTCTCGTTCCTTTCCTCTCTCTGTGTACAGCTGGAGATAGCTCAGAAGCACCCTGACATCTACGCTGTTCCAATTAAACTGCCAAAGTCCAACCTCAACCGCCCACAGCCAATAGGGTAAGCCCAAGCTCAACCGCCCACAGCCAATAGGGTAAGCCCACCCTATACTGCCCACAGCCAATAGGGTAATAGACATATTAAGGTATATAATAACATATATATAACATATTAAGGTATATCCGTCTCTGGGGCGTGTGTTCTGGAGAGGGGGCAACATTTTACTGAGATTCCTTGTGAAGCATAGCGGAAGCATGAGTGTCAGCTCACGTAAGTCCCAGAAAAGATGCGCTGTGATTGGCCAGTAGTCACTTGAGTGGCAGCGAGAGACATGGAGGAGTCGCATGAGTGACATCACTAGGGCAGCGACACAGCGTGCCTTCAGCACTCTTCCTGTGCACTTCCACCCCCTTTTGCACACACATGGCTCCAACGAACTGCAGCTGCCAATGAGGCATTTATTTTTAAGGGGCGCTAGTCCCTTCTATAAACGGCCTTTGTCTCCACACGTCTCAAGATGTGCCATTGACAATGAAAGGGATTCCCCTTTCATTGGGCCTTTCAGGTCAAATGTCCGCTAAATCTTGTCCCCACACGTCTTTACTTAAGTAAAACATTTGGGTCCCTTTTCCACCACTGCCTGCTGTCTTTTAGCTCCAGCTCCAACGCCCCCGAGCCCCAGGTGGCGCCATCCAGGCCACCGTACGGGGAGAGCAGGGGCTACGCCCGCGATGATAACGACGACGAGGATGAGTACCGCAGGCAGCTGGCTGACCAGACGAAGAGAGGCTACTACAGCCAGCAGAAATACAAGGACACTGAGCTGTAGAGCCACTGTCACTACTACACTACAGCCAGCACAAATACAAAGACACTGAGCTGTAGAGCCACTGTCACTACTACACTACAGCCAGCAGAAATACAAGGACACTGAGCTGTAGACCCACTGTCACTACTACACTACAGCCAGCAGAAATACAAGGACACTGAGCTGTAGACCCACTGTCACTACACTACAGCCAGCACAAATACAAAGACACTGAGCTGTAGAGCCACTGTCACTACTACACTACAGCCAGCACAAACATAAATACACTGAGCTGTAGAGCCACTGTCACTACTACACTACAGCCAGCACAAATACAAATACACTGAGCTGTAGACCCACTGTCACTACTACACTACAGCCAGCACAAATACACTGAGCTGTAGAGCCACTGTCACTACACTACAGCCAGCACAAATACACTGAGCTGTAGAGCCACTGTCACTACTACACTACAGCCAGCACAAATACAAAGACACTGAGCTGTAGACCCACTGTCACTACACTACAGCCAGCACAAATACAAAGACACTGAGCTTGTAGATCCACTGTCTGGCAGTCTTCCACTGTCTGAAAATGCAGTGGGCTGAAACCCCCTCCTTCATTCTGTCCTATTCTCCCACCTAGTCGAGGCAAAGGGATATTATGGCTTATGTCAGCGTGGTGGCCAAGTTAAACAGTGTCTTCACTTTGATGTTTAAGGCCCATGCATATTCCACTTTTAGGTGATAACCTAAAACAAATGTCACATTTGAAGGTGATGACCCTTTCACCTAAAAGGTGAGTAGGTTATCAGCTAAAAGTGGAGTATGGGGGCATTAACTGTCAAATGTCTGTTGTGTTCCATACTCCCATCTCCTAAATCTAAAAGAAAAAAAAATCGGATTACTAAAAAGGGATTACTTCACATGCGAAGCACATTAGATAACACGTCTTTTATTCCTGTTCACAAGGTGTGTGTGTGTGTGTGTGTGTGTGCGTGTGTGTGTGTGTCTGCCTGTGTGTGTTGTTCCAAATGTTTTGGAAAAACATCACAAGACTGTAAAGTAGTTTTCTTAAACTTTTCGTATATACCCGTCCTTAATGGCAGAGAGTGTAAGTGTCTGCAATTCCTTTTTGATACAGTATGTTTGATATTTCATGGTGTATATATTCCTCATATCGGGCTTTTGTTACATTATTAGGATACAAACTCGCTCGCAGGGCTTTCCATTACACTTATAGCAATGCTGTGTCCATTGTGGGCCCAATGACAAATATAGCACCGTTTCAATCATCTCGTTTTTATTTCTTTTGAAGTTTTACTTCTGAGACTTCCCTGCTCTCACTCTTTTAAAACATCCTTGTGCTTTTAACTGTTCACAGTAAAATCCGCTAGTTAATTTTTATGATTTTTCTACTTGGAACGGTTCGCGGTGGGTTCACCCAGTTGGAGGCGGAAGTGCTGCAAAGTGAAAGTTGTGAAGCGAATCGGTGGACATATTCTTCAACCATGTCCAACTGTTCACACCGGGACATTTTTTATTCATACACTTTGGGTGGACTTTTATTCTGACATATTGTCAGATTTGACACAGGCTTTGCAGCGCTTCTGTGTGCACCTACCGTCCGTCCTAGATAAAATGATTCTATGACCTGTGCATCCAACACATTGCACTGACTCTGCCACGTTGGATCACACTGTAAACAATGGCACACAACTGTACATGTACTTCTTTACATTAGTGTCCTTCCTTTCTGTGCCGTAATCACATTCATGCAAAATCAACTGTTTTATTATTGTTCATGTATATGCCTGAGCCCAGGGCTGGGCATTATATCCATATTATATCCATGTCATTGTACGTTACAAGATATCTCGGGTTTTGAATATTGTGAAATGGCAAATGTGTTGTCTTTTCTTGGGTTTAATAATTTAAGCCCTATTTTATACTCGATTAATGCTTTTTAGCTATTTAGAAAAATGTATATTTATATGGTCACAATAAAGAATTATCCGTCACAATATAGATATCAAGGTATTTGGTCAAATGATGGTGACATTTTCTTTTGTCCATATCGCCCAGCCCGCTGAGCATTGCTTCTGGATGTCCGTAAATCTGAATTTATACTCCCTTCGCATGATGATGTCGCCTACCAGGTAGGGCTGTCACCATTACAATTTTTAGTTGACGATTAATTGTGTCACATAATTGCGATTAACGATTCGTTTTTTGCATTGAACATTGGAACGTTGCAATTTTTTTGCCTTTAGGCTTCGTGATCACACATTTTTCTTTCCAAAAATGACAAAATAGCGGAAATAGTTGATCTAAACACGTGTTGTAAGCTTATAGATGTGCTATTTCTGCTATTTTTGATTTTTATTATCTCAAATAATTGCGATTAGACGATTGTCATAATTGTGACAGCCCTACTGCCAACAACTGATTTTATCTTGGGAATAAAATCAGCAACACCGATTGCTGGCCGTGTCACGAGGCAAGCAGCACACTTTCTAATGTGCCTTTTTTGCTTTGATGACTTTGAGAGAGAAACGGCATGCGTCCTGGACAGCACTGTTACTTATGTTCAGGATTCAAATTAAAAAATGGCAAAAGTACAAGATCGACAAGCTCCACATTTCGAGCTTGTAGATCGCTACTTTTATGCTTTTGTGTCGCTGTATTATGATCAAGTGGGGCGTTAATTTACACACAAAAAGTTAAAATATGGAGATTAGTAGTTTTTGCCCGATAGCAACAATATACTGTATATTATATAACATTCAATGCACTATGTTTCATGTCTGTTGTCTCCCAAGTCCTGACACACAGATGTCATTGGAACGATGTCTGAACTTCAGCATAGATGGTGGCGCATCTAGGGCTCTATTTTCATCACAGCTAAAGCGCTTATCCCTAAACTTCTTTGCCTTTTTTACTATTTTGAAAAACATTTTTGAATAGTTCAACTAGCCAATCTACATTGACACGTTGTGTGCTTGTAGACTGGCTATTTTAACTATTCAAAAATGTTTTGCAAAATAGTAAAAAAAAAAAGGCAAAGTAGTTTAGGGATAAGGGGTTTAGCGGTGATGAAAATTGAGCCCCTAGTGTACAATCTAGTGCGCCATCTGTGTTAAAAAAATACCTTGACCAAAAAGTCCAGGAGTGTAGCTTTAAATGTGAGGCACTGTACTCAATGTACTTGAAAAGGTTTGATCACATACAGTAAATAGTTGTCAGGGAGAAACCTCGTTTGGCCAAAACTGTTACTTTTCTTCTTTCAGGATTAAAAATGTAAAACTTTGTGTAACACAGTAGCATGCCGAAGTAGGCCATCAAATTAAGCAAGATGAAATCTTGCTTAAAGCGCCATGATCCTACACACAGTAAAATCCTCCTGTTAATTGATCAATTTGAATCCATATAAGGGTTGATATTTTGTATATTGTAAGGCAATAAAAGCTGTTTCATGACGGAGAAGAGACGTCACAGAGGAGGGATGGATTGTGGAACAGGTTCAAGTCATTAAGGTGTCTCTAGTATTTTGTATTTGTACCTCTCTTTATTAGCTGCTCACAACAGGAGACAATCACATTTGTATTGCATATATATTTGTATGTTGTGTACACGGTACGTTCTGTCATGTCTTTATTTTTTCTTCTTTTGTACAAGGTAGAATTGGGAAATATTATGGTACAAGACAATCATGTCAGTTGCTTTATTCCAAATGTATTTAGTACGGTATGTGATGTGTGTAATCTCCCTGACTTGCAGCAATTCTTGTGACTGTTGGGAGTGCTTGTCCCTCTGAAACAAATTCAAATAAAAAAAAACAATTTTCATTTTTTTTACAGTTACAATTTTACATGAGGTTGATTATTAAGATTATATTCTAAAACCAAATCACGTCAATGCCTGGTGCTTGTGAGTGTGATAACACTGAAAGGTCTCAAACTCAACCCGTGGCTGAAAAACCCTGGATGCTGACATGAGTTGGTCGGTCATTCTCAAACAGCCTCTGAAGTTTAGTTCCACAGGCGCATGATGGAATATCTTCAGTGGTGTAAGTACATTTACTTAAGTAGAATTTCCGCAATTTCCGCTTTCCCCAATTTCCGCAATTTCCGCAATTTCCAATTTCCGCAATTTTTCAATTTCCGCAATTTTCAATTTCCACAATTTCCAATTTCCGCAATTTCCACAATTTTCAATTTCCGCAATTTGCAATTTCCGCAATTTCCAATTTTATTATTACTAAACATACATTAACCACTTATTAAAGCACTATATATTTTGGCTATTTGAAAATAGCAGATCTACAACCTCAGAACGCAATCTGCTATTTTCAAACGATTTTTATACATTTTAAAAACATGGGACATTCAGCATAATGAGTATTTAACTTTATGTAATATATATATTTTTTTTTACTCTTTGTTTATCCCACGATTTTGTAACCCACTTTCACCCAGTGTCAATTATCTAATGTGATCCTGGGCTCTGCACTCCCTCTGCCAACCTGGGGAGAGCAACGGACTGACCTCATGCTTCCTTCAATGCATGAGGAGTCCACGTAGCGTGTGGAAGGAAGGAACACGTTATTCCAACCAGTTCCTTTCCCCTCCGCCCCAGCTGGCCAGGGGGAGGCAGTTTAGAGACCAGGATTACTGCATGTTTTTTGTGAGGGTACCTAATCTAGAGGACACGGGGAGAACATGCAAACTCCACACAGAAAGGCCCTTTTGTAAACCCCACCTAGGGTATGGGCACTGATGACATGGAGGAGGGAACACGCCACCGTGCTATTGCAGTATTGATACTTTTACTTAAGTAAAGATTATGAGTACTTTTTCCACCACTGAATATCTTCACTTGCAACGGTTGCCAGGGAATCGGGGGCTGGGTGGTGAAATGCATAAATTAAAACATATAATGGGACGTTGAGTGAACCAAAATCAGCACTTTGCAAAACCTCTCTTGAGATTTGATGGGAGGACACCTAACACCACCAGCTAATGAAATACGTACTGAGGCCAATTTATGTTCACATTGGCCCCTTTTCCACCAGGGTTGAACCGGCTTGTTTATATTTTCCTATATAATGCCTCATTTGCACATTTAAATGTACAATTTTGGAAAACTTTAATACTGTAATACAATAAATCATTGTCTTCATGTAAGTAACTGGGGAAGTTTCATGGTGATAACTATGAATTACGTTTTTACCTATTCACCTCATGTATACAGGTATACTGTAGGTGAAAATAATGTGTGAACTGATACATATGAAAAAGCTACTCCTGTGGAAGGGTTATCATATATTAATTTACTTATATTGATCCTATAAATATTTAATATAGGTATGGTTTTGCCCACTCAATTGGTAATTAACGTTCCAATTTTGGGGATCTGGCTTCTGGACTATAAACCGGGCCGGTTCCACCCTGGTGGTAAAGGGGCCATTGTGAAAATGAAATGGACCGTGGGAGGTTTCAGAGTTTGTTTGGCACGTTTACACATGCACAAAAACGCAGTGCCATCGACCGTCAAGAGTTCATTTGAGAGGTGGAAATCTATGTACAGTAGCCGGCAGACACACCCCAAGAGGCAATTTGTAGGTCCGTTTGTGTTCGATACATTCAATTAATATAACTATATAAATAAATAATAAAAAAGTAAAAAATAAATAATAATGATTATTTACCCCACCACCTAAATATCTCTGCTGTCTGAAAGAAACCACCAATATTTCAGGAAATGGAAAAGAAAATTCAGCTATCAAGAAGTTAGAAGGGTCTTTGTCAAAGCACTTTTGCGCGCGTGTTCAATAGCACTGATTTATGAAAAAAAGTTAGGTGGTTTCTTCTGAACAGCAATGATATGCACAATATAACTCGCTGTTGTCTTTGGTTATGCATGATGAAATGTGAACACTCCGCCTGGTGAAATGACCTGCATCGTACTGTAGCTCTACCGTACATGTTCACATGATGACAAACTGTACAGATTAAGGCAAGTCAGTGCTGATGAGATCAACGTGTTGAACGTGTGTCGTATCAAACAAGATGCAGAAAATGGGTCATTTCGGCTTTTTTTCTGTCAAATCAAATTTGTTATGGATAAAATTAAACAGGATTCAAACCGCTGTCTTAACCCATTTAGACCTGAGGACGCATCGTTGTCACCCTATAGCTTTTAACCACAGCGCAGCACGAGTGCTGTGCTATGAGAAAATGTGTGAAAATGTGTGCAAATCTTTGAATATATATTCTTTCACAGGGAACGTTTTTAACTCAAATATTTTCTTCTGGGGGTTCCTGGAACAACATAATTATTTTCAGATGGAGGTCCGCGGCCAAATACTGATATTCTGTGGGTCCTTGACATGAAATAGTTTGAGAACCACTGATATAGAAACATAGGTTTTTCAGAAAACTGTCATGATTTAGAAGACATTATTTTGTAGAATGTGGTCTCAGGTCTTAAAGGGTTGAGACACATGGAAGCATTTGTACTATCTGGTAGGTGGGTGAACAGTGAACAGGGAGGCCGGTCAGATGTACACCGGATGCTCTTGTGCTGTCAGCAGACGGTACATGGCTGCAGGCATGGTCTTCATGTGGATCTGGAGAAAGGGTCATGAAACACAATGATCCAGGCACTGTAAACAGACAACTGACTGAGTAGTAAACTGAGTAGTTTCCCTTAGGCCAGTGGTTTTCAACCAGTGGTGCTTGAGGGGGTTCCAGGTGGTCCCCAGCTAAATGGAGTTGGTAACCAAATGGATCCTTCTAGATGTGTAACTCTTATTAGTTTAACAGTTTTTATTTTGTTGCTGTATACTGTATAGCAAAGGCTACTGTACACACAGAGGTGCTCCCTGTAAAGCATGTATAATTAAGTGAAATATGACAAATGGATATCACAGAGGGAACAAATGAAGTCCCCAAAGGGGAATATATTAACGGAGCCCAAAGGTGGATGCTGGGGTGCGATTGCAAAACGTCTTAGGGCAGCAGCAGCAGCACAGACAAGGCTAGGGTTGATCAGGTAGGCGGGGAGATTTAACCAGGTGACGAGTCCATGTGACTGATCACCTGATCAGGGTTTGGCATCACTGCCTTGAGTTGATCTGTCTGAACTAGCTCTGCAAGCCTTGTATCATTCAGCAAAAAAATTGTTAGCTCACATAGTCTGTCTTAAACTAGAAAGATTTGTTCAAGATATGCTGTAAAAAGAGTGCTGGGTTCTGCCCCCTATAGTTCCCCTAGAAACCTGTCTATGCAGTGAAGTAACCAGCAGAAAGGAAAAGCAGCAGCCATCTTGGATCTCCATTGGAGTTGAGAAGAACCATTGATGTAAGTAAATTATGTTTTGCATCATGGCAAAGGACAGAGGTTGGAAATTAGTATATGTAACATGTTGGCTATAGGAGTGAGTACAGCCACAGTGGTTCGGGGGTTTGCAATTTGCAACACTAGATTTTTTTATGAAGAACTTCTGTGTTGGTGTTTTTTGGCCCATGAATTTGCACATAAATGCAGGAAGCAGCAGCACAATCCGTTAATGAAAACGAGTGCTTCCAAACTCCAACACTTGGAAAAAATTATCACGGCTCGATAACATGTCTACGGTGGCGTTTTATTAAATAAACTACAGAATTTGCATATTGAAAGAGGATAATTCAAACTTTCCTTACAGCTGCAATGTTGGCGAGTTTAACGTTGTTTAATACCAGCAGATCGCACTTTTCTGTTTGGATGAATGGATTGTCAATGCCAGCTGGTGTTGCAACTCTAGACTGAACCCATTATAAAAAACCTACTGTTGCAAATTGCAGCTAGGGTTTGGGTCAATATGATTGGGACCAGTGGCTGTGGTAGCGGTTTTCTATGGAGCCCGGCTTTGGGGTTGGCATTTGGCAATGGCATGGATCTCCAATCCAAGTAACACTGTAGTACTAGGGCTACTTTCTCATGAAAGGCAAACCCAATTTCTATGTAAATAATGTATAGTACTGTAGATGAGAACTTTAGTCTGTTACTCAAATGTCGTATTCATTTTACTTGAGCATAACACATTTTGTAAGATTAGACAACATGGGTGTATACTTTTTTCCTTTCACACAAATGGTCAATCTTTGTCAGAAACCTTTAATGAGAATAATTTATCGAACAAACTGACCTAAATTCAATATTATAAAAACAATGTAAGGGGACGGCCGCACTTTTATTCTACCTACGAGGGTGGATTCTGCCAATGCATTCCAATGGATTTATTTTTTGGCAGAAATCCGTGAATAGCAGCAAACCGCTGCATTCCCATTGAAATGCATTGGCAGACTCCACCCTGGCCCCTCATGGGTAGAATAAAAGCGCGGCGTGAACGTGGCTTAAAGCCTGATTTATAATATTTGTCGCACATTGGCTTCATAACTAGGGTAAAAAAACGTGATCGGGACATCCCTATCAATATTATATCCATATCATGATATTAGACTGCATATTGTCTGATTATGGATATTGTACTATTGTGATATGGCATAAGTGTTCTATAATTTTTTCGGTATTGGCAGATACTCAAAATCAAAAGATCAGAATCGGATCTTGAGAAAAACCAAACGTGATCCGGACATCCCTAGTCATAACCACGTGTAGTTTGGCTATTTTGTGAATCTGCACGCGAGACAAAGCGCTCGACCAATCATCAATGAATAGTATAACTAGGGCGGTCCTACCTCTCCCACGGCGTTGGACAGAATGTGGACGATCTTCTCGTGGGGCGTGGCCACAACGCTCTGGCTGTTGATCTCTATGATGCGGTGACCCACTCGGACCCCGCCCCTCTCCGCTATCCCTCCTCTCATCAGACTACAGATCTGTGGAGGAACAAACGGCACACTTACTCACTGTAATAAACTACTTCTGTTTGGTATAGACAGAAGTTACAACGCTCTGTGTATTATATTCCTACATCATTATTTGTTAGTATATTTCAGTATACTCACAATGCCGTTCTGTACGCTGAAGCCCAGCTGGTACCGGAGGTCAGGTCTGCGTATGAGCACCATGGTGACCGGAGGACAGCGCACAATGTTCAGCTTGATCCTGGCCTGGGATTTCAGACCCTGAGGGGAGGCACACAGATAGTCTCCAAATAGTTTTTGTCATATTTTAGTCTAGTTTTAGTCGACTAAATATCATAAGTCGAAGCAATATGAGAAGAGCAGATCTAAAGATCAGCTATTTTCAAGTGTAAAATAACTTTTAGTTCTACTGGATCTACTCTTGTCTCCGCTATAGTCCCTCCATAACATTTTAGTATAGTTTGTATTTGTTGATGAAACAATCACACCGGCCAATCACGCCGGCCAATCACAATTTGCATCTTACTTTCCCGTCTTTTCACGTTTGTGTTTAAAAGTAGCTGACGAACATTTTTGGTCAAAGTTTGAGCTGACGAGATCAACAACACTGCAGTGTACAGTACATACAGTACCTTGATGATGCTCTGACAGGTGCCGAGGGGCAGGCCCACCAGGCTGGTCCCGTTGACGGTCATGATCTGGTCTCCGATGTTCAGCCGGCCGGACTTCTCCGCCGGCCCGCCGTGCATCAGGCTGGCGATGATGACCGTGGGAAGGATGGAGCCCCAGCCCGACTCCACGATCACCAGGCCCAGCATCTCCGCCTTCTGTTTCTCTATGTAAACCTGCAGGAGTTAGGCAGTTGGGCAGTATTTTTTATCCATTGCAATGTTTTTATTTGGTTTGCAGCTTACTTTTAACTATGTCTGCACCTTTATTACTTTTGGGTTCTAAAAAGTTGGCCTTAGAGCCACTATTTTCAATATATTTATACAGAGTCCTTAGCTTGACATGCTGATTGCTGCCTCATCCTTTTAGATGTGGTGGGCGTGTCTAGCTTGATTTTCATCATTGCAACAGAGCTTGTTCCTTGTAGACCTGCCCATATGCTGTTGTATATAATACGCCTCTTGATGTTGTACACGCATACCTGACGAAGACCCACAGTGGTCGAAACGTTGTACCAATGAAGAATTTTCCTGGGAGCTACAACTCAATTTTCAACCTGCAGGAGTTCACACAACAGAGACCTGCTTCTCTATGTAAACCTGCAGGAGTTCACACAACAGAGACCTTCCGCTTCTCTATATAAACCTGCAGGAGTTCACACAACAGAGCGACCGGTGGGGGCACGTAGTTGAAACAGAGAAAACTGATTCAAATGCTTTTTATTGAACAATACGGGATATATGGGTGCTTATACCCGCCCGAGAACTGTAACATCTGTGCCCTGGGGTGAGCACTTTATATTTGAAATCTGAACATTTATGTAAGGGCTGTACAGAACGTGAGTACTGCGTAGCCTATACTTGGCATTCCGTAGCCTACTTGGTATTCACTAAAACGTGTTCTATAAACATTATTGATGAATTAATGGATTTTTAGCAAAAAGCAAAAAAAGCTAAAATCAGAGAACATTATCAAAACCCCCCATGGATATACAAGAACAAGCATACATCAAGACCGTTAATGAGATTAACTTGAGTCAAGCAGACTTTAAGCATACAACTTGAATGCATGTTAACGTTAAAGCCATAGAACATTGAATTAGATTATAGTATGAATCTAGTTTACTTCAGAGACATGCACACGAGAAACATTTGGCAATACATAAATTGACAGCTGATTACAGCTCAGGCAAGCGACTAACGTGTCCCTGTATAAACTAACGCTGTGCTTCATTAAGTGTCTCTTACGAGGGGGATAAAATCGTTGTGCGGTTGTGTTGGATCATGTCCAGACCAGCAGTCAAGAAAAACATTCCAATCAGACTCTACCTTTTTTAATTTTCTAAAGTAGCGTTCCTTGTTGAGCTGCAACAAGGATCTGTGCCTGTGATCTGGCAAGCCATGACATCTGTGTTTGAAAGCCCAACACCCAACTGTTTATTCCGGTTGGGAGAACTCTTAGCTTTACTCCAAGCTCCACCCCCCAGATATATTGACGCACATTGATGACACAACGCTGTGTGTATGTATAGGAGGGTTGTGGGCAGTTCAGAAACCCGTCTTCATCGTTGCAAAACGTTTACTCACGTCTTTGCAGTTCTCCGACTTGGAGAAGTGGATGAGGTCATCGTTGTACATGTCCTGAGTGTTGAGCAGGTCGCTGTACTCCCTCTGACTCAGGTCCTCTGGGTCGATGCCGTTGGCCCGCAGGAACTCCTGGTAGGCAACGCTGAACGCCTGGCCTATAGACTGAGCTATCAGCTGAGCCTGGTGGGTAGGTAGGTAGGTAGGTGGGTGGGTAGGTAGGTAGGTAGGCCGGTAGATAGGTAGGTAGGTGGTGCATGGGTGGGTAGATAATTAGTCATTAGAACTTAAATGAGAATTCGGGAACAACCATTTTCTTACCTTAATCTGGTAAAGGTGAAAAATTACACAACTCAGTTTATTAGAACTTAAAGGGCTACTAGTAGGCAGGTATGTGTTTGTACAAACACACTCCGCCCTCCCGTCTCCGACAGGCATCAGGCAGGTAGCTGTTCTTGATGCTTTGATTGATTAGAGAGAACACTAATGAGCACAGAACCCAGTTTGACACTTTTACGGCCCAATTCAGTGCGCAACTACTTTGTAGTTCAAAGGGATCAATTAAGAGCTCTGTCTGAGCTCTCCCTCCCCTCACAGAAATACACGTCCCTGCAAGGGATGAATGTCAACATAAAACAGTGGAAATGTCAACGTAAACAGTGGAACAAAACCAAAATAGAGGGAAGTCTGGAGCTCTCTGGTGGAGCTGTTGCCCCCGCGACCCGATTACGGATAAGCGGTTGAAGATGGATGGATGGATGGATGAAAACCTAAATACTGTCTTTCTGCAAGGAAACACCCCAGCACCAGTGTTGCCAACTCTCCAGTAACGGAAGTAGCTAGTGGCTCCTCGAAAAGTAGCTAAAAGTCGCCAGGGGTGCGATATGCGCGCGCGTAGCGCGCGCCGCCCCTAGCGACTTTTTTGCGTCCCTAGCGACTTTTAGGCGCCCCTTAGTGCACTTAGTTTGTATCATCTCTTCATTTGATAACACATCGTTTAAACTCATTGTAATATTTTAAAAAAACATACCTCAATTCAACTAATGTTTAGAACGCTATTTTGTTCCGATCCATACAGGAATTAGAAGGTTAATACTTTATGCATCCGAGTGTGTATTTTATTTTTACTAGCAGACTAAAAGCTGCCAGTGCTTCCTCCTTTCTTGCTCTGTCGAGCTCGAGGGGCGCGTTCGGAAATACCGCACCGGAGCGCACTCGCCTAGGCAGAGCAAGAAAGGAGGAAGCACTGGTAGACAGTCTGTGCAGTGTGCACATAACCGAGCCGAGGAAGCCACTGAGCCTGCTGTGAGCCAGACCAGACGCGCCGACCACTTTTAGTTTTGCCAATTTCGCGGATTTGAGGCTGAGAAAAAAAAAAAAAGATTTTATCTCTGGCGCATATCTGGCGCCTGTCAACACGATTTGTCCCCAATTCACCAGGGGAAAAAAGCTAGATTTCTCGCCAGAAGCTTTTCACTAATTCAGTCGCTAGGGGGGTCTGGAAAGAAGCTAAATATGACGACAAATCCGCTAAGTTGGCAACACTGCCCAGCACAATAATATAGTGGCTGACAGACTGACAGAGGGACTTGAGGGCTAAAATATTTATATACTATATATTTAAAAAGAAAAAAAGGCTAAATGTTACCCTTTAAGATTAACAAATGACTCACAGCCAGGACAAACAATACAATACTCACGTCCTCGGACTCGAAGACGTGACAGATCATCCTGTACTGGCGCCGGTCGTCGTGGGCCACGGTGGTCTGCTCCTCTGTGGCGTTGTCCAGGCTGTCCTGGTCCTGGGAGCTCCTGGACCGGACCATCTTGCCCCGCGCCATCAGAACCACCATGTTGCCAATGTCCGCTATGTAGGAGATGGTCCTCAGAGGCAGGTCCATCATGGACTCCTGTTCCAGCAAGAAGGAAGGAAGAAGCCAGGGCAACAGTGTTGATTTTTGATTTAATTTTAGTCGTATTTTTGACCACCGGAGAGACTGATGGCAGCCGGAAATTAGACGGCACCCGGGAGCAGTATGGGTTGGCACCCCAGCCTGTGTCTTCCGTGAGGAAGAAGCCCAACAAACCCACGGTGAGGCCTTTAGGAGGGCCATTCAAGCTTCAAGCGGAGCCTGCGGCACCACCAAGGGCAAGGTGGAGCCTGCGGAACCGTTGCGGCTCGAGAATCCACCATTCCTGAATAAAGTGCCTGGTGCTGGGAGTCTGGTGCAACGCACAGGGCCTGACCTGGTGAGAGCAGGAGTGGACCTGGTGAGACGTAGGAGGGGCCCGGACAGGAGTCAACCCACAGAGCCTAGTCCTTCCATGCGCCAGAATGGTACCTCCCAGTCCCGGCAGAGTAGTTCAGGAGGAACGGATTGTGTGGCCCTGCTTTTTCCCTAATGGGACTGATCGAGGGTAGCTACTGGGGCGTAAGTCGGGACTTGATCACCCCGGCTGGGTCACCTGAGTGAGGGGTATGATGTTGGGAGACCCGAAACCCCGATGACCTTGAGGATACGTCCCAGGTGCATCCATTTATGTATGTATTTTGTTATAGTCACCTGAAATGTTTTAGTGTTAGTTTTAGTCGACTAAATATATGGTTGATTTTGTTGACAAAAAAATGCATTTTGGCGGGCCTTGATGGCATCGTAATGGCAGATTTTACACTTTTCCACAAGCTCACAACGCGTCACAGCGTGACACACTGATCAGATCCGGACAACCCTAATTAGAGCCTTGCTCAGGGGATAAACTGAACTCTGGATCAGTTTTAGTGTCATCTATCTCGGTGTGGTTGTTTGTGTTGAAGCTGCAGGTCCAGGTCCAGGACCAGCACCAGGAGGACTCTCTGTCTATAGTGTCCACATTCAATAGATATTTATTTGAGTTGGTGACACTGAGTCATGGCTCTCTCACCACGGGGCCTGTCGAAACCGCCAGACCTGAGAAATACAGTACATTGAGGAATGTGTTGTTTG
Organism: Protomyctophum bolini; assembly: GCF_963924005.1. Classification (NCBI taxonomy): domain Eukaryota; kingdom Metazoa; phylum Chordata; class Actinopteri; order Myctophiformes; family Myctophidae; genus Protomyctophum; species Protomyctophum bolini. The sequence continues at coordinate 13,269,032 of NC_137883.1, forward strand.
TGTTCGTGTGTGTGTGTGTGATAGAGAGAAACTGAGGGCCGATTCATACTCCTATTTTACCGCTGTTTCGGTGCTGTAGTGCCGAAATGATTTTGGCTCGTCAGAAATGTTCAGTAGCACCGAAGAGACGACTTTAGGACGGTCCCCGGCTCCCCGAACCTCAAATAACGATTGTAGGCTCTACAGCGCCGAACTGACTTTTATTCGGCTCTAAAATAGGAGTGTGAATCGGCCCTTAGTCTCTCTCTCTCTCCCACTCTCACGTACGCACAACACATACAAACAGAAAGTACATTGGAAGAGGATCAGCTATGACATCAGTACCGCTAGCTTATCATTTCCAAATGAGTCAGGAGTGAAAATCCACTCCCGTGTCAGTCTCTATAGAGCGTCGCAGTCCCTCCCCCTTTCAGAACAACGAGTGGCGCAGGAAATAAATCCCAATGCATTTTTCCCATAACCATTTCTTAAAGTATTTATTTAAAGAAGGTTACGCTGCGTACAAAGCCAACTCGGATCGTGACAAATCATGACAATGAACACAATGTTTTGGGCCGATCAAATAATTTATAAGAAGAAAAACAAAACAAATAGTGTTGTCTCCTGCCTTTATTTTCTTCTTTCTAATGATTTGATCGGCCCAAAATATTGTGTTCATTGTCATGATTTGTCACGATCCGAGTTGGCTTTGTCCGCGGCGTAACCGTCTTTAAATAAATACTTTAAGAAATGCCTATGAGGAAAATGAACGGCGATTTATTTTCCGGGTCTCTCGAGGGGGCGGGACTGCTACGCTCTATACTGTCCAGTGAATATGAAACGAGGAAGTGGTTGGGCCTGATTTACTTATACGGCAAGGTATAAATTAAGCATTATTGTTCCAAATTCATTGCTTCCCCCGGCAAAACGGAAGGCGAATTTTCGTCCATGCAATCAATTCATAGACATGACGTGAAGTCGTGAACAATAACAACAAATAACAATCGATTCATCTAATTATCGGCTCAGGAATGCGACGAAAACAAAAAATAAATCTCCATGAATTCAAGGCTTCATGGGGTGTGTAATTTATAGAAGAATTGTGATTGTTATTGGGTGAACTACTCTCTTTGTAGAGGGTCGGTCCACAGTGTTCCTGTACCTGACTGTCTGCGTTGAGCACTTTGATCCTCTGTGTGGACATGAAGAGATCCACTTCAGCAGAGGCAGGAACCTCTCCTTCAGGACTCTGGACACAGAGAGTGTTATCATAATGGAATCAGAACAGACTCATACTTGTTTTTATTCGTAAAAACTATGGCTGGGACTTTAACTGGTTAATTTCATTGAATTAATTACAGAAACAATAATGCGATTGAAGAAATTACCGCATTGTGATCTTAGTTTTCGCACCAAGGAACCTTTCTCAGTGGACGAATTTCAGGAAGCCTATCAGACCGCTTTGCTTGGCCCAGTGGATGGGAAATTTATATTAAAAAAAACTCACTCATTGATTCACTCGTGTACCAATATCCGTTTTCATTTAAAAACAAAAAAAGCTTCTCAGTGCGAATATTGATATGCGATTAAAATGTGATTAACTTTGAGTAATTACAATGTTTCAAATCGTGCTACAACTACAAATCTGATTTACACTACTACATTGGCTATTTTTGAAAAGCCAATGCAGAAATCTACAATTACACAGATTTTAATGCGTTAACCTCTATATCGTTGCTGTCGGGCAGAAAACGTTTGTAAATGAACGCCCTACTTGATCCTACACGGCGTCACATTAACTATCAAAAGTAGCAGATCTATAAGCTCAAAACACGACGCGAAGCAACGCGTTTTGAGCTTGTAGATCTGCTATTGTATTGCTACTATTTGGGCGAAGACAAAGCAGCATAACTTACCTTTTTCCTGTTTTTCGCCTGCTTCTGAGCAGCCTGCGAGACGTAGAACATAGGAGAGAGAGAGAGAGAGAGAGAGAGAGGGGGGGGGGGGGAGTGGGGAGAGGGAGATGGTGGGGGGGGGCATAGAGTGGGAGACAGAGGGAGAGAGCACAATCAATGCAACACTTGAAATTGAGATTTGGGTGGGAGGACAAAACAGAATTGGCTAAGTCACTACTTAGTGTGTGTGTGTGTGTGTGTGTGTGTGTGTGTGTGTGTGTGTGTGTGTGTGTGTGTGTGTGTGTGTGTGTGTGCGCGCGCGCGCTACACAGTGCCAGAGGCTCGTGAAGCGAACATCATCAAAAGTTTCCCCTTCATCGACATGACACAAGTCACCCTGTAGACACTGATACTGACATGCTGCATGTGTTATTATCACCACACGTCTCAAATGTGTCCGTGGGAAAGACTTGACCTTGAGTGTCCAGGTTTTCTTCAGAATATGTATGGCAGTGATTTACACTATGGCACATCATGAGTCCAACTAGTACTAGTGGTTCTCAAACATTTTATTTGTAAGGACATAACCCCAGAACTCTGAGAGTGTATTCCATTTGTTTCCAGTTACAGGCCTGTTATGGTCATTCAGGGCTAGCTCGTTGTGTTTCTGGTAATACTACGTTTATGTCCGAGGCAGAAATGTAATTTTGACAAAATGTCTACCACAAGCAGATGTCGATGACCCTCCCTAGTCCTACTTGTCAGTTGTTGTGCTTACTGGTTACTTACTGTGACCTGCAGGGCGTGTTATCACCAAACATCACGACATACACAGCAACATCCTCAATGTTAACCATTTCAATCAATGGTATCATGGATATTGTAGAAACCTCTTATCTCCATAGTTTTACTTTTTTATTATTAACACCCCTACCTGATCATACTTTTGAAGCACCAAAGTAGCAGATCCACAAACTCCAGCCCGTTCGTGCCTGTTTTAAGCTTGTTGATCTGCTACTTTTGCTATTTTCTAATTAGAATCCGGAAAAGTACCTGAGACGGAGACGATATAAATGTATGGCCTTTTCCTCTGTATCAGCAATTTTACAGTCATTTGAGCCTGTTCACATTGTGACCAGATGAGGGCCCTATCTTGCGCCACCACCTTACCCCTTATCCCTAAACTTATTTGCCTTTTTTTTCCACTATTTTAAAACATTTTAAAATAGTTACAATAGTACAATCTACGTCGACACGTTGTGAGCTTGTAGATCAGCTATTTGCACTATTTTAAAATGGTAAGAAGATGGGAAATAGGTAAGATAAAGCTGCAAGGGCCCAACACGTTCACTGAGTTCAGATTTATTCTCACCCGGACTCGGCTCATGGCTTCCTGGGCTTGTTGCATGCGGGCGGCCTTGGTGGGCGTTCTCTCTGACAGCAAGTGGGTGGAGCCGAGATAGCTGGCCGCAAAGATGATGCCATCAATCAGGTCATCGGGATCACACGGTCCAGGGACTGCAAAAGCCAAACATGCGTGTTGATTTCGTCGACTAAATATATGACAAAAAATGTTCATCGACTACCTTTTTTCCAAAATAAATGGAAACTAAATAAAAACTAAGTTATGATGACTAAGACTAAATATATTGACAATATCGTCAACAAATACAAGCATTTTAATACACCTTGGTTTCAGTGAACAGTGAAACCAAGGTGTACTAAAATGCTTGTAAGTAAACGATGGAACATGCTAGAATCATAATTCTTTTTTCGGTGTAAATTACAGACTTGCAGCTTTAAAATGAGACATTTCGTGACATTGTGGTCATATCGCACATATTTCTATTGTCATTCAAAAAGTCGCCAAATCTGGCCCAATGCACAATAAGATGTTATTAAGAGTGTCCAGTCAAAGGGTTAATACTTCATTTTGCGACAAATAATACACGATCCAAGGTTAAAACGTTGTGAGCATGTACACCTGCTAGTAAACTTTAGTCCAAATTAGGGATACCGTGCACAATGACATAAACAGATGAACGAAGTGGGTAGGAAATAATTCAAATAGGTTCACGTATGAATTCATTTGATGTCACTCACCATCTACATATGTGGGAAATGTCGGCAGAGTTCTGCGAATCTGAGGAGAGAAGAATAAAAATTATCCTTTTTTTTAAGATTAGCAATACATTTAGGTTTTGGGCATATAGTTTTACTGAGGTTATGTTTAGGAATAAGGTTAGGTGTAGGCATATAGTTTTTACTAAGGTTATGTTTAGGAATAAGGCTAATTTTAGACAGTTTTACTGGGGTTACCTTTTAGGAATAAAGTTAGGTTTCATAGGCATAGTTTCACTGAGGTTACGTTTAGGAATACAGTTAGTTTTAGGCCTAGTCTCACCGAGGTTAAGTTGAGGAGTAGCTGGTACATTCCTGGTACCTGCTGCATTCATTGCACTAGCTTACCTCTTGGACGCAGGGCTGCTGTGGCACTGGTGCTGGCTGTGGCTGTAGATGTTGATGCTGAGGCGGCGGGTGCTGATATGGCGGATGTTGAACTTGCTCGTGTTGTTGCTGTTGCTCAAGATGTTGACGATGCTGATGTTGCGGTTTCTGTTGCCGTGGGTCGTGTTGCAGACGTGGTTGCGGTTGCTGCGGAGCTTGCTGATGTGGAGGCTGCTGATGATGAACCAGTGGGGCGCGCGGTGGCGGCGGCTGCGTGTACGGCGACCGTGGGGGCCTCGCGGCGGTGTCCCTCTGCTGTGGCGGCGGGTGGCCTTGCTGCTGTTGCGTGCTGTTGCTGCTTGCGTGCTGTTGATGGACTCTGGACGCCTCGGCCCTGACCGGACTGACGGGCTCCTCCCCCCCCTGGGACGGAGCTGGGCTGTAGTGGGACGGTGACTCGGACACCGAAGGAGAGGACGACTGAGAAACGGGCTGAGAGAGGGGGGGAGAATACAGATTGTATTACTTTTGTATGCATGGAATCAGTCATCATACTGTCTTATTTTCCTTGCAACATAATCGATACAATAATGCAGACATAAAAAGTATTCATATTTTGTACTTGAGCGATAGTATCAATACTACTGTATATAGAAATACTCAAGTAAAGGTCCGGAATTCAAAATGTATTTGAGTAAAAGTAAAAAAGTATTGGTATCAAATGTACCAAAAGTAGAAAGTACTATTTATGCAGAATGTCTCATTTTAAGTTTTGTATATTTGTAGCCTTGTTGATCCCCTAGTTTTCCCAGTATAGTTTTCCTCTTGCCTTCCTTGTGTTCCTCGTGTTCCTATTTTGTTCTGACTGCCTCTAAAATGTATTTTGGCAGGCCTTGATGCCGTCGTAATGACGGCAATGACGGAATTTTACGCTTGCTGTAAATAGTATGCTATAAAGCTATTTCAACATGCAACCAAGTGTAAAATGACATCGCTTGTCTACTAGCCCCTTCCTAACATAGTTAGTCTTTATTTGTTGATAAAATTGTCAATATATTTAGTCTTCGTTTTAGTCCCCATAGCTTAGTTTTCATTTAGTTTCCATTTAGTTTTCGTCAGTGAAAAAAGGTAGTCGACGAACATTTCTTGTCGTAGTATTAGTGCATCACTCACGCTGTGATGCTGCTGCTGTGTGCTTGTTGCGTCCTCCTCCTGTCTCATCACCCACACCGGCTCCACAGGCTGGTCGGGCGTGTAGGGAGAGCGTACCGTCTTGGTCTTCACCTCCTCTATGGCCTCCCTGATGTCTTTGATAGCCAGGCTGATGGCGTCGCCACCGGAGCCCTCCTCCTTCACACACTCCTCCTCCTCCCCGGAGGAGAGACCCGCCCTGGCTTCCTTAGGGCTGTCACCATTACACAATGTAAGTTGACGACGTGTTATTGTCAAACACATGATTGCGATTAACGATTTAGTTGTTTGTGGCATTGAATGTTGGATCAAATGAATAAAGAATACCGGTACATTTCAGTTTGCCAGGGCAGATATGATATAATTACAAAGTGCACAGGGCAGATATGATAAATAATTTAAATAGGCTATACAACAAAATCATTGACAATCGTTGACAAGCTTACAGACTTGTTGTAAGCTTGTAGATCTGCTAATACTGCTATGTCTACTATTTCTATAAAATGTTTTGAAGATGTATGGCCATTTTTCAACATGGAAACGATTGACTCCTATTCCGAAAAAATTAGGCGATTATGTAATAATTCTGACAGGCCCTACCTGGCCTGCTCATCCTGCTGGGCCTCTTCGGAGCCCCTCTGCCCGGACGGAGGGCTCTTCACTCGGGCGTCTTCGCGATGCGTTTGCCCCGGGACCGCCCCGAAGCCGCCGGGGGTTCCGTCGGCGTCGTCGCTCTCCCCGCCGTCAGACTGGCCGGCGTCGTAGTGGTGCAGCCTGCAGCCCACGGAGCGCCCTCGCCATGCGGGGGCCATCGTGTGTGAACCCCGCTCTCTGCCCGCTCTGATAGCGGCGCGTGTGTGACATTCGACCGGGGAAACGGGTGCCCTTTTTTGTACATTGTGTTTGTTTATCTCCCGGTGCGCCTCGCCGCTCTCTGCCCTTCTCGAAGGCCTCCTCCGAGGTTCTCTGTGTAACTCCGGGTAGGACGTCCTGAGAGGCTCGGGGAAGGAGTCGGGATGGGACTTCATCACGGACGGTTCCGCTTCAGCGTGCGGCTCGCCGAGGGTTTCGGGGGCCGATTTTTGGTGGGACTCCGTATAAAAGTCTGCATAGGTTTTGGGGTAGGAGGCGGTGTAGGACTTGGACGGCGAACAGCATTCGGAGCTGTCCTCTTCGTCGTCATCGTCGTCGTCTTCGGGCAACGCATCGTTGTCGGGGCCGGGGCTGGGGCTGGAGCCGGGCTCCTCCTCCTGCAGGCACCGCTGCCCCAGGTCGGGGGACGACGGGGGGGTGGGCTCCTCCTCCTGCAGGCATCGCTGCCCCAGGTCGGGGGACGACGGGGGGGTGGGCTCCTCCTCCTGCAGGCACCGCTCCCCCAGGTCGGGGGACGACGGGGGGGTGGGCTCCTCCTCCTGCAGGCACCGCTCCCCCAGGTCGGGGGACGACGGGGGGGTGGGCTCCTCCTCCTGCAGGCACCGCTGCCCCAGGTCGGGGGACGACGGGGGGGTGGGCGAGCAGAGAGGAGGTGGGCCGTCCATGTTGAGCGACGCGGCGCTCTCCGTGTCGGAGCAGAGATCGACGGTGGCTTCTTCTTCTTCCCCCGGCACCGTGTCGTCACCCTCCTTCAAATATATCTCGTTACCTTCTTTAGGCTCCTCCTCCCTCTGTGCAGGCCCCGCCCCTTCAGCTGCCACCTCTTCTTCGTTCCTCGCAGGAGCTATTTCCATGTCGCCATGGCTACGATCCGAGTAAGTCGCGGTCGAGTATGAGTCTCTGTCTTCCTCGCACAAACGTTTCTCCTCCTTATCCTCCTCCACCTCATGCTCCTCTGGCTCTTTCTCCTCTGCTCCGCTCTCCCGCGGTTCTTCCTGCATGGAAGCAGAGGGCGGGAGGTCGCCGCGGGTTTGCAGGTCCGCAGCCGGGACGTCGGCGGCGGGCGTGCGCTCTGTGGGCGTGAGCATGGCGACGGGTGTCAGGTTAGGAGACGCCCTGTCCAACGACTGTTCCGCGTGCGACAAGCGCTGCCGTGGCACCTCGGCCAGACTTCTCCCGCTCTCGTCTTCTTTGCCGGGCGACCGCAGCTGAGGCGACGGTGACGACGACGCGTCCTCCTCGACCTCTCTGACCGGTTGCCTCTGTCTGTGAACGCGGACCCTGGGGTTGGGGTCACCCTGGCGGCGGTAGCGGGTCACCCCGGGGCGAGGATGCTGCACGGGCCGAGCCTCGGCTTCCAGAGCTCTGCCCTGGTCTTGCCTGGACGGGACCAGGGCTGGCAACGGAACCTGACCTGGTCCCGGACCTTGTCTCCTGTGCTGCCGTGGCTGGCCTCGACCTGTGGGATGGCCTGACACCGTTATTATCACACAATCAATCCCCCCTGGTTTTCGGACATTATGTCATAATACGGCAGCAATGTCTATGGACTTTTAATGACATAAAAAGCAGAAGCCGACATGTGGCAGCCATGTCTATGGACTTTTAATGGCAAAAAAACAGCACCCAACGTGACTCCTTGTGGCAGCCAAGTCTATTGACTTTTAATGACATAAAAAACAGCACCCCATGTGACGTCATGTGGCAGCCAAGTCTTTGGACTTTAATGTTTGTTTAGAGTACAATGATTGTTTAAAGAAGTGAGGCGCCCCTCACTTCACACACGTGTGATTTAACTTTTTTCTATTTCAAAAGACCCTTAAATCCAAGTGTACGACATTTAATCGTCAAGTGAAGATTCCCGATGGTGACACATACCTGAGGTGGGGTGGTGGTGTTGAGGAGGGGCGTGGTGGTGATGGTGATGATGGTTGGGCTCTCCGTCCGGGCTGAGCATCTGACAGGGTCTCCAGGACCTCCTGGCGGGGGGAGCGTCTCCTGCTGCTGCAGTCCCATTCTGCTGCCTGTCCCTGGGGTTGGCCTGGTGCTCCTCCCCTGCCGCGCCGAGGGCTGTCACCATTATGACATTTTAGGCCCAAACCGCACCAATGATTCGCCATGCACACTCCTTTGTACTCAGAGTATTTGCATGTTGCTGGAGTTGCATTGGTGCGGTTTGTAGCCAGCTCCTTGCTACAAAACTGTTTTTAAGGACAATGCCACCAATGCAACATGATACCCATGGCATGTACCTGTCTAAATACTTAATTTCAATGAAGCCCACACCCACAACACTAGAGGGAGTTCAACAAACCATGTGCAACCCAGATTCGGCTCAAACAAGGGACTAAATTTAAAAAAAGGGTATCTTTCCTTCAGGTTGTACTGCTTGATTCCCAGAGGTGTGAATTGCAGACTTGAAAAGAAGAACCACACCTGGTTGAGCAGTACAACCTGAAGGAAAGATACCCTTTTTTGTATGGTTCTACCTGTATCAAAAAAGAGCACCTATCTAAGATCGTCTGTAAATAACATTTTCAATCAATCAATCGATTGCCACTGCCGTTGGGGATAATGGTTTCATGCAACTACTCCCAATCATGATTTGGTTGCAAGAAGTTGCATGGCGAATCATTGGTGCTGTTTGGGCCTGACGATTAACTCTCATACGGAAGATTTGCGATTTCATTGTCGTTTAATTCAATTGGCTTTTAGGCTTCATAAACAAGAGGTGCATATGGGGCAGATATGACAAATAACTTACATAATGAATTAACTATACTTTTTACTTTATATGAACAGTGGAAATAGCTGATCTACAAGCTCATTTCCACTCTTTTTGAAGATGAATGTGAACATTTTCATGCGCGCGCGCACACACACACACACACACACACACACACACACACACACACACACACAAAGAGTGCACACAACAACATCCAAATGATGAAATGATTATCACGATAAACATGTGCGACTATCTCAAATAATTGCGGTTTAGGCGATTTATTATGTGATAATTGTGACGGGCCATACCTGCACCACCGCACCCTTCGTCCTGATGCTTGTGGCTCATCATGACTGCTTGCGTGTGACCTCCGTCTGACTCTCAGAACATGCTCGCCGTATCCCAGAGGAAACGCCGCCGCTCATGACATTTTCTGTCGGTGGGGAAAAACCCCCCAGGAATAATGCAAACAGAACATTGGAAAAATGACTCACAGATGTTAAAGGTGAAACAGAGGTCGTAATGGAGTTCTAATAATTCAAGACAGGGTCACGCGTGGCAGATGATAACAATCGGTTCTGTAATGGTAATTAAAACACAAATGCTGCTTTTTGTATAATGTGTGATTCACTAAAACATTCATCAGCATTATTAACAACATTCTCACCATAACATTAAAGGTCCAGCCTTACCAGGGTAACCTGGGTATTTGAATGTTGGCAGCTTTAAGGGCCTTGCAAACGGGGAGCGATAAAACGCGCCTATTGTTCATTTTCAATGAGACCTGCGTTTTTGCGCGCAGCACTGGGGAGCAGTCGCGGTGCGACAACGCAAGCGCATTTATGTGAGCGCGGTCCCGTGAATTTGTAGCGTGCGTGCTTGTTACGCGCACACGTCCGTGACTCACCAGACCTGGATTCTGTTTAGCTTTTTTTTACGCTTGCGTTGTTGTGCCCCTCTTCAACAGACCTGGAGGAGACCTGTGTTGATCCAGGCAACAACGCCTGCGTTCCTCGCTTCAAGGCCCTTTATGCCATAGGGTAAGTGATATTTTTGGGTTTAAAACAAAATGTTTTTTGTTAAAAGGTTAAATCATATTCTGATAGTAATCATTGCTACAGTGTGTGTGTTCAGTAACAGCAGTGTCTCTCCAGCTCTTTAATAGACAGAAAATAAATTTTCAGGTCGGTGACAAAATGTCAGTCGATTAGATGAGTAGCCATATCAGCTTGTGGCTGAGTGGCTATGGCCACATTTAGCCCAAGGAGTGTTTTCGGGCAAAACTAATGCTTGGAATGGATTCAGCATCATGAAAACCCCCTAGTTTGACACGTCACATGCTACTTAGCCTGAGCTAACGTGTTAAGTTTCTGGTCTATAGGGGTGGGTTGCGGCTGAGATTTGCGCACGCCCTGATTGGATCTCACCGATCTGTCTGTCAGCCCTGGCCACTCCTCTCCCACCTAGTGAAGCGCTAAGTCACATAATTTGGAGCGACACCCACCCGGAAGCGTTGACTCCCACTTCTAGACCAAGGCAGCCAATGCGTTCCTCCAGGCTTTCATTTTTCGCGCAGACGAAATGAAAGCCTGGGTATCGAGGCTACATGCTACTTAAAGCATAATGAAATTTGCGGAATTTTGCCTTATATTGGATGTTTATGGTACCCCAACTTTCAGCAGCTGTCACAAAGTTTCCCAAGGGTGTTGGGCTGGAACAAATGTATGTGATTGTAGACACCTTTTATGAACACATTTGTGAAGAAAGCTAGTGGTAAGCATTTTAGTGCTCCTGTTCCAATGTTGTATGCTCATTTATTTGTGTCATCACTTCTAATTGCACTTGTTTAATCTGTATCCTGACTGAGTTCTATCCTGATTGGATCAAATTGGTATCCTGGCCTGAAAATGCATTTTCTGTTTAATAAAAAGCTGGGGGAGACATGGAGACTCCTGTTTCTGAACAAACACTATAGCAATGAGTACTATCAGAATTTATAGCTATTTAACACTTATTATTTTTATCAAAGAAAATCACTTATACCCTACCCAACATTTGACCAAGATCAATGTTGGCTTGTATGCCAGTTTTACCTTTATGCAGTTTTGAAACAATGATTTTTGCATGATTTAGTGAGCTGACAAGCATGCAGGACCCTATAGGAAGTCCTATAGAGTTACTACAGGGGGCCGCCAAATCTTTGTGTGATAGTAACTTTTTCCACACACACACTACTGATAAGAAGAGAGTAAATGTGTTGCTATGCTTCTGGGTGTATGTATTTTAATCTGGTTCACATTCACCCCAGCAGCTGGCAGATGACACAGTGCAGCCAGAGAGAAAGAGAGACAGGAGGAGGAGGAGGAGCAATATAGGGTATACTGTAACCTCAGTAACAGAGTGGGAGGGTCTAAGCTTTCATGTGAATACTAAATGTCCCCATCTCTAAATGATACACACATACTGTATGTAAGAGAGTGGTCACGCCTGTACAAGACCACCAGTCCACTTCAAGGACCGTGCAGTGGACAGACAGTCACGCCTGAACTGTACGAGACCACCAGTCCACTTCAAGGACCGTGCAGTGGACAGACAGTCACGCCTACTGTACGAGACCACCAGTCCACTTCAAGGACCGTGCAGTGGACAGACAGTCACGCCTACTGTACGAGACCACCAGTCCACTTCAAGGACCGTGCAGTGGACAGACAGTCACGCCTACTGTACGAGACCACCAGTCCACTTCAAGGACCGTGCAGTGGACAGACAGTCACGCCTACTGTACGAGACCACCAGTCCACTTCAAGGACCGTGCAGTGGACAGACAGTCACGCCTACTGTACAAGACCACCAGTCCACTTCAAGGACCGTGCAGTGGACAGACAGTCACGCCTGTACTGTACGTGTACGAGACCACCAGTCCATCTGGCAGGCTGCAGCCAAAGCCTCGGGGCGGACAGGGGATTTACTATCCCATAAGCCTGATCTTATACACTGATAAGACAGTGGGCCCACACACACACACACACACACACACACACACAGTACACACGTATATATACTTCTGGGGACATAAACGTTTTGGGGCTGTTGCCGGGCTTAAATTTGACAAATGCCCTATATTTACAGATGTGTGCCATTTTAACCTGAAGCCGAAAATAGCTGATCTACAAGCTCTACAGCGCGTCACAGTGCACAAAGCATTGTGAACATGTAGATGAGCTATTTTCGGTAGTATAGATATTTAATTAAGAGGACATTTTGTTGGTCCTCCCATGCAGTCCCAATGTCTATTTGTCAAATGATGTAGGCCTACATGTCATGATGTGGGTGTATTTGGCCCCAGCCGCCCAATCCCCCACGAAATGCAAGTATAGGGCCTATAGCCTACACACACACACACACACACACACACACACACACACACACACACACACACACACACACAGTGAAATTGCCAATAGGCAGTTATGCATATCGGTTACATTGGGTCTACTGTTGTAGACTATGTTTATTCTACCATGGGTATTATATAGAGATAAACAATTGGCTATAAACATTGCTTTTATTATGAAGGCGTAAAACGGCTTCATCACGATGGAATGCGTTTAAAATGCATGTTATGTCGTGTAGCCTATAAGACTGACGACGTGATATCACAAATGACTAAAAACCTACAACTATGTCTATTTTTTATTTTATTTTATAGGATATAGGAATCGCGCCCCTTAATTGTCGTTTATGAATATATATAGAGCTCAGCTCACGACGGAACGGGTTCGGGGTTCTTATTGATAACGAGTACTATTGGCCATAAATTAATATTCCCTCCTTGTCACGACATGCCGTAGTAGCCTGTACTACAGCAGCAGCAGGATGCATTTCATGCGCGCCCGTCGCCCTATAGCTTGTTCTGTCTGTGTTCTGTGACTGACTGTCACCCCATTCCACCGCGGGACAGGACAGGCAGCCTGCATGGGGATGGAGAACGTATCCATAGGCCTGAGAATGCATCCGTTTATCAGATCAGGCAACCGTAGGAGGTCCGTTAGCTATAGACAGCAGTCACCTGTTTGTCTGTCTGTGTCTAAACGGACATTAAGGCTGAAAGAGCCTTTGAGGAGGAGAATGGAGAATAACATCCTCCAGTTTAGACCTCCGCAGGTGTCCAGTCAGAGAGCCACCAGAGCGACCACTCACTCACTCACTCACTCACTCGATACAGTCGATACAAGTAAGCGATACGCACTCACGCGTGCTTAATTCCCCCGTCGCATCTTTACACAAAATCCCAATACATGAATGACAGAGCTGACATAATTCGGATGTCTCTTACCTGGATGTGTGTGAGTGTGTGTGTCACTGGATGAAAGGGGTGGGTCGTCGCGTCGCAAGAATCCACATCATCATCTCCATCTTTTCGTGCGGGTCCCCCTCCTGCCAGCCAGCTCCCTCCCTCCCTCTCTCCACACCCACTCGCTTGTATGGATGGATTAAACCGGAGCGCTCGGCTCCTCCCCTCTTGTGTCGTGACATCAGAGCAGCGGATTACCGTATGCTCGTTTGCTCCTCGGTTTAAACCTTTAAACAGTCCTGTCGCCGTGCGACGGTGTCGTGTCGAGTGCCGAAAATAGCCGAACTACAAGCCCACACATGCGTTGCATGTTGCATCCTCGATGCTTTGTGAGTTTAAGGTAGGCAATATTGGCTCTAGAGTACTTGTGTAGCCTGCTGGGACTGCCTGTTTGTGTATATATCTATACTTTTGTAGGCTATTAATTGTGTGTGTGTGTCTCCCCCCCGGAGGCGTGACTGACGGTGACGGGAGATGCAAGTTTTCATAGTAAACAGTGACATTCGGTCGCTATTATTATTATTGCGACCATAGGTCGCATTTACTATGAAAACCTGCATCTTCCGTCTGTCCGTACATCAGTTAGTCACCCGACTCACCCCACGCCTCCATATATGGTCAAGCCTCGTGACATCACACCGGTCAGTGGTCACACCACACACCTCATGACATCAAGCCTTAGTCGTGACACGTCACGCCACCATGTATGAATATCACGACACTGACCTCATCAAAGTCAAACCCTGGATAGCCATACATGGAGAAGACTGGATCATCCCCTGGCCTAGATCTGCATGGAGCCGGCCAGCAACTCTACATCTGACCTCAAACCCTTAGATCTCCATATATGGGGCTGGCCTGTTCTGGCTTTCCATATGTTGATCCACCCCACCCATGCTTCCGCTTCGATGTCTCCCTTTTGACTGATGACCTGTCCATTCAACAGGCCCGAAAATTAAGGCCCGGCCCTACCTGGGCCCTCATCAAACCCTGTACACTCAAGTTACTGCCCCCCTTAGATCTCCATATATGGAGCTGACCTGTTCTGACGTGCCAGCCCAGCAGTCTGCCGTCACCCAGGCAGATAGGGCGAGGTCGCTTCTCGCCCTCAGAGCGTCTTACTGGTTATCTGATTTTATTATTATTATTATTATTATAGTAGTAGTATTGCTTTTACCTCGCTCTATGCCACTGCACATTGATTATGTTGTGTAAATTGGTGGATTCTTAATGCACCTGCTTTAAAAAAAATGCTTGCGTCAGGTCAGGTTAAAGAAAATATCCCATCATGCAGCTAGCTCGTACTGAGCACCGTAGGCAGCAGTTTCCCTCGAGGGCTGGGCTGCTAGTACTTTGATAGATGTTTTACATCTAGCCTGCCCTACGGCATTATTCTGAGCCCCTCCAACGCGTTCACACCTCAGTCACGTGACGTTGCCCGTGCCTGCCCTCTGGAGTTGTCGTTTCCATGACAACTGTGGATGCTGGTGCGAGGAGAAAACAACATGCATTGGTATGCAGGTCTGTTGTAGACTCATCTAATAGGAGAAAACAACATGCATTGGTACGCAGGTCTATTGTAGACTCATCTAATAGGAGATAACAACATGCATTGGTACGCAGGTCTGTTGTAGACTCATCTAATAGGAGAAAACAACATGCATTGGTATGCAGGTCTGTTGTAGACTCATCTAATAGGAGAAAACAACATGCATTGGTACGCAGGTCTGTTGTAGACTCATCTAATATATTAGATTAGTCTACAATGCATGTTTTGGTACATGCATTGGTACCCCATCTGTTGTAGACTAATCTAAATATTTATTAGATTAGTGTAGAGTAGACTAATCTATTATATTAGATTTGTCTACAATGCATGTTGTAAGTACATTTACATAAGTATACTGTACAATTGTACGGTATTTGTACTAGAGTATGTCCAATTTCCAATACTTTTATTCTACTCCACTACATCTCAGATGCAAATATTGTACTTTTACTCCACTACATTTATTTAAAAAACTTTAGTTACTTTACCAACTTCAGCCCTATATACATTTTGGCCAGATCTACAAGCTCGCAACTCATTGTCGTGATGAGATGCTTGTAGATCGGCTATTTTCAAAAGATTTGTATACATTTGAAAACTTGTGAAAGGAACATTCTGCATAATGAGTACTTTCCAGACTTTTACTTGTAACGAGTTTACTTGTTGTACGAGTTCCAATCTGGTTTCAGAACATCCCACTCCACTGACACATGCCTTCTCTATTTGAGCGACCACATCAAACACGAGGTGGATGCTGGAAAATACTGCGGCATGGTCATGCTGGACCTCCAAAAGGCTTTTGACACCGTGAACCACTCCATACTGGTTAACAAGCTTAAAGCTATTGGTTTTGATAGCACATCAGTGAGCTGGATGCAATCCTACCTGGAGGGGAGAGAACAGATGGTGGAAGTGAACGGAACACTGTCCCCCCCCCCTCCCAGTGAGCTGTGGCGTCCCACAAGGAAGCATACTAGGGCCTTTACTGTTCCTAATATATGTAAACGACATGACTTCAGCTTGTGACTGCAACTTGTTCCTGTTCGCAGACGACTCAGCACTGCTGGTCTCGGACAGGAACAAACTGCAGGTTGAAAAGACCCTCAGCTCTGAACTCGGTAGAATCTGCACCTGGCTCGCTGATAACAAACTATCCTTACACCTGGGAAAAACTGAATCCATTCTCTTCGGATCAAATAGTAATCTCAAAAAGGCAGATGGCTTCTTGGTTAGAGTTGGTGATGATATTATCACACGGAAGGATCAAATTACCTACCTAGGTTCCATCCTGGAGGCCAATCTTTCCGGTGATAAGATGGCCACCAACGTAATCAAAAAAGTCAATCAAAGAACAAGATTCCTCTACAGGATCTCCTCACTGGTCGACAAAAACACCTTGAAGACCTTAACAGGAGCCCTTGTACAAGGTTTCTTTGACTATGCATCCACCTCCTGGTACCACAGCACCTCAAAGGCCCTTAAAACAAGGCTCCAGACCTCCCAAAACAAACTGGTCAGGCTCCTACTTGGCCTCACCCCCCGAACCCACCTCACCCCTGCCCACTTTGACAGGCTGGGATGGCTTAGGGTCGACGACAGAGTACAGCATCTTGCAATGGGTCTGGTCCACAAGATTAGATACACCACCAAGATACCCATGTACCTGTCTAAATACTTCCTTAATGTAAACGAAGTCCACACCCACAACACCAGAGGGAGTGCAACAAACCATGTACAACCCAGATTCGGCACAAACAAGGGACTAAATTCTTTTCGCTCCTATGCGACCAAAATGTGGAACGCCCTACCAACAGTCATTAAGACATGTGAATCCCTTGGCTCCTTCAAAACTACTCTCAAAGGGCACCTACGGATGGCTGCAATTCGAAACTGGCCTCTGTAAAAGCTGAATTTTTATCTGGATTGTACTATGTTTTTGTATGGACGTGGTGTTGGGTGCCTGCACATATGCACACATGGCATCAACGCATGGTGTTGTGTGCAGGCGCCCTACACTCTGTCTTTGTACTATGGATTGTACTATGTTTTTGTATGGACGTGGTGTTGGGTGCCTGCACATATGCACACATGGCATCAACGCATGGTGTTGTGTGCAGGCGCCCTACACTCTGTCTTTCGTTTTCTTTTCTTTTATCCCCCTGTTCCCCTCACTGTATATATATTTTTTTCCCTTTTCGCTTCCTATATGATGAATTCCTGTTCTGTTCTTTAACTACATAGAAGTGTCTATTTGTTTGTCTCTAAATGTTTTGATGAATTGAACAATGTGGACCCTGTTGTAAACAAGTGTAAGGCTTAATTGGGTCGTCCACTCACAGTTAACAGTCTTTGTATTGAGTTTGTGCTTGAAATGTACTGTAATTCTGCAAACTGTTAATAAAGATTTCAATCAATCAATCAAGATGGAGTTCTACATTGCAGTATGGTAAACAATTAGATTTGGTTGAGGAACAGATGTAAATATCTGATTGTCATAAGCCATTCAACAATGTATTTACAAAATCACATCAATACAGTATGCTCAGCTCAACAGAACAGAACTACTTACTTTACTTTATTAAAACATGAGTAATTGTGAGGAAAATCTGGCCCACATAGCTAATGAACCCAGTTATTTGGTGGTAAGCCTAGAGGCTGTGGTTTTCACCAATTAAATACAGTATCAAAGTGTATTCAAGATGACATTATTATAATTCTTTGCAATAATTATACACTTGTACGCTTGTTTCCGGTCCAGTTGGTTCCGCTGCTCCAATTTTCAGAGGATCATGCAGGCATCAATAATTTGTGAGCCACTCTCTGCATGCTTGTACGGTATGTATATGCAATTTTCCTATAGCCTCAATGTGATGTATTGAGCATGTACTAAATCCCAGTGGTGGGAAGTAACCAAGTACATTGACTTAATATTCTAAGTACATTTACTTAAGTACTGTACTTAAGTACAATGTTGAAGTATTTGTACTTGAGTATTTCCAAATTCAAATACTTTTACTTTATAGCCTATTCCACTACATCTTGGATCCAAATATTACTTTACTCCAAATATTATATTGTATTTTACTAGTTACTTGTAGATTTGTATTAGGCCTATATTACAAAACATACAATAACCACTTCAGTCCACTTTTGTCCATTTGAAAATGCAACACTTAGATAAAGGACATAACATGTCTACAGTGGATTTTTATGAAACAAACACTTTGATGATAGAAAGAGAATAATTCAAGCTTTTTGTACAGCTGCAATGTTGGTGAGTTTGACGTTGTGTAATACAAATCAGATAGGACTTTTCTGTTTGGATGAATGGGCTTTCTATGGGACTTTGCACCTTGTTAGCACCTTGCCATTAACTTATATGGTATAAGATGGCCGCGGTCTGCATATGGTCCATAGGCCTACTTTTGTACTTTTAGTCAAGTACATTTTGTACTCCAGACTTTTACTTGTAACAAGAGTATTTTGCAGTAATGATAGGTCTACTTTTAATAAGAAATGTGAGTACCGGTAGGTTACTTTTTTCCACCACTGACTAAAGCCTAGCACGCACTGACTGGATCCTTCATGAATGTTTCATGAATCCCACTATACAGCCTTATCTCTGTCATGAATCCCACTATACAGCCTTATCTCTGTCAGTCACCACCAATTCACATCAGATAGCACATAGTTGTGCACTCTAAAATTGTATAAATTAAACATTGAGAATTTGACTTGTTGAGCAGGGTGGAAAAAGCACTCAAATGTTTTAAATAAAGTAAAAGTTTCAATACTGTAATGTCGAAATACAGTATTGGTATTTATATATATATATAATATAATATATATATATATATGAGAGAGAGAGAGAGAGAAAAAACATGATCTACACGTTCACATTGCGTTGCATTGCGATGCATTGTTTGTTTGTAGATCGGATATATTCGGCTGTAGTGTATATAGGGCTAATGTGGGTAATGTATTTTTTGTAATTATAATCAAAGTCTACAAAGTCATTACAGTTTTCAAATAAATGTAGTGGCGTAAAAGTACAATATTTGGATCCGAGATGTTGTGAAGTAAAAGTAGGCTACTAGAAATTGGAAATACTCAAGTAAAGTACAAATACCTCAAAATTGTACTTAAATACAGTACTTCAATAAATGTACTTAGTTACTTTCCAGTAAGTTTCCACCACTGGGGTTGAGAGAAAAATATGGTGGTAAAACAGTAAGTGGACAGTAGTCTGCACTGGCCTGTAGGTGGCACTGTTTGTCATCTCCAGAACAGATATTGTACACGTGCACACTTTTTTGATTGATTGATTGAAATATGTATTAACAGTTTGTAGAATTACAGTACATTTCAAGCACAAACTCAATACAGAGACTGTTAACTGTGAGTGGACGACCCAATTAAGCATTACACTTGTTTACAACAGGGTCCACATTGTTCAATTCATCAAAACATTTAGAGACATACAAATAGACACTTCTATGTAGTTAAAGAACAGAACAGGAATTCATCATATAGGAAGCAAAAAGGGAAAAGATACATATACAGTGAGGGGAAAGGGGGGGGGGGGGGGTGGGGGGGATTCAGATTTTACAGAGGCCAGTTTCGAATTGCAGCCATCCGTAGAGCGGTTTTGAAGGAGAGCGGTGAGAGCGGTTTTGAAGGAGTCAAGGGATTCACACGTCTTAATGACTGTTGGTAGGGCGTTCCACATTTTGGTGGCATAGGAGCGAAAATAATTTAGTCCCTTGTTTGTGCCGAATCTGGGTTGTACATGGTTTGTTGCACTCCCTCTGGTGTTGTGGGTGTGGACTTCGTTTACATTAAGGAAGTATTTAGACAGGTACATGGGTATCTTAGTGGTGTATCAAATCTTGTGGACCAGACCCATTGCAAGATGCTGTACTCTGTCGTCGACCCTAAGCCATCCCAGCCTGTCAAAGTGGGCAGGGGTGAGGTGGGTTCGGGGTGTGAGGCCAAGTAGGAGCCTGACCAGTTTGTTTTGGGAGGTCTGGAGCCTTGTTTTAAGGGCCTTTGAGGTGCTGTGGTACCAAGAGGTGGATGCATAGTCAAAGAAACCTTGTACGAGGGCTCCTGTTAAGGTCTTCAAGGTGTTTTTGTTGACCAGTGAGGAGATCCTGTAAAGGAATCTTGTTCTTTGATTGACTTTTTTGATTACGTTGGTGGCCATTTTATCACCGGAAAGATTGGCCTCCAGGATGGAACCTAGGTAGTGTTCAAATGGTGGTGTGTGTGTGTGTGTGTGTGTGTGTGTGTGTGTGTGTGTGTGTGTGTGTGTGTGTGTGTGTGTGCGGGGCCCCATAACGGAGGGTGTAGCCCCAGGGTGAGGGGGTCTCCCCGGAGGCATTGTGGAAACACATTTACATTGTGAGAGGAACACGTAACAGTGTCCTCTTACAGTCAGTGCTCTGCATGCTCCACAGATGTCTTATTTATTGAAACACCCACATGTTGTTTACACAGAGCAACAGAGGATGGAGTCCTAGCTAGGTGTGTCAGCCTGCTTAGTTGTCCGACAACTTGCATTCAAGACCGTTGTAGTTCTGGGTCCAAAATTCCAAACCAGTGATAACCCTTTTTTTTTAATCACTTTTAGATGACGTCTTCTTCAGAATGTAACGGATAACCTTATTGTAACCCAAAGGCCCCCTCTTTAAATCCACTTAAACTCTGTATGTTCTGAGTTGACCAGGTCCCCCAAGGCTCTGTCCGCTATAGTATTTCCATCTACACTTCTTTTTGCCAAGAGTAGACGATCTACGCACGCTCACAACAAAGCACTGCATTGCAAATCGCTGTGAGCTAGTGGATTGGCTATATTTTTGCCCACTGTTCGCCACCATATAGGTTGAAGTGGTTAATGGGTCCTTTTGGTTAGATTTGTACACTCTCAGAGTTAAATTATAACACCCATGGTTTGTTGTATTGTGTACCAACTAACAAGGTGCAGCTGGTTGACCTTTGTTGAAAAGCATTCCCGATCATTTGTAACTGATTATTCCATGATGACTCATTGGCTTACTAAAGTGATGGGGTATTTTCTTAAACTGTAAATAACCCTGTCCATGAGTTCTCTCCAGATAGTTTAGCCTTGATTGGCGTAAAATGAGACACTCATGGATGAGAGAGAGTTCACCCACCCATCTGGTATGCCCCTCGAAATATGAGAGAGAGAGAGAGAGAGAGACAAAAATCAGGTGGTCAGTGGTAGAAAAAGTACTGAAAATTAAACATGTAATTGAGTAAAAGTTCAACAAAAGTATTGGCCTGAAAGTAACCATTCTACCCAAGTATTTTGAAAACAGCAGATCTACAAGCTCACAATGCATCGCATCGCATGTACACTTGTACATGAAATGTATAGGCCTAACGTGTTTAATGTATGTTTTGTAATAGCCTAACCCAAATCTACAATGTTAGTTAGTTAGTTAGTTCTTTAGTTACAGTATAGTATAAAGTTAAAGCTAAAGTTTTCAAATGCTTGTAGTGGAGTAAAAGTACAATATTTTCCTCTGAGATGTAGTAAAAGTATTGGAAATTGGAATTACTTAAATAAAGTAGATGGCTAGTACATGGATACTTTCCACCACTGGTGGTAGACAGTAAAAATGAGAGAGAGAGAGAGCGAGAGAGAGAGAGGGAGAGAGAGAGAGAGAGAAACATAAGGTCTTAAAGTCTTGCAGATGGATGACAAATGTGGAATAAAGTGTTCCCTTCCATCAGTAGGCTATGTAATGTGTTTCAGCAATCTACTCCATGTCTGACAGACGCTGTTCCATTTCATCTCGATATCCTTTAATATGAGGAGTCACTCTAAGTATCAGTTTATTGACCAAGGAGGTTATTTGCACAAAAATCTAGGTAAATTGGTGCAACTCCGTGTGGGGGTGAGCCGCCCTGCGTCCGGAACGGTCGATAAATGACAGTTACCATGTGGGGGTCCCCGGAACATCCACACCCCCAGGTACACGCCCAGGGGGCCAGGCCGGTTCCGGCGAGCCACCCCGCATCCGAAATGTTTGAGAAATGATAGTTACCGTGTGGGGGTCCCCAGGGGGTCCCTCTACTGTACTGTCATTGTACTGTAACAGCCAAAATCATCATACTGCATGTGCGTGTATGTGTTTGCGCAACAGTGACACTTGGTTGTGAAAACCAACCAAAAGCTATTTTCGTGCTCGGACACAGACAGGGACCCAGGCAGGGACACACATAGCTGTCTGTAATAGGAGTGGTTGCGACACTCAAAAATCTACTACTGTCAGGTGCCCACCTGAATATGTGCCATTGAGGTTTTCACTGTCTTTCTTTTTTTATCTGAATCAGAATCGTATGTTTGGTATGCACTATGCACATATGCATTTTTAAAATGAGAGACAAGTGCAGAATAGTCTGCCTCAAAAAGCAGGGCTGGATTTAAGGGGCTGGGTGCCCCTGTGGCTTGAGTTATTGGTGGGGCCCGCACTACAACCACAAAATGATACGCTAACTATTACGCCAACCAGAACTTCTGACCAGAAACACATGCATCCCAATAGAGTACTGTATGTTATTGGCATAATTGTAAGCACATGAAGAAAAATCAAGGCCATTCTCTGAGGATGACAGAACAACTAGCAATGTCACCACTAGTGCTGTAACTATTGATTATTTTTGTATTGATTATTCTATAGAGCACCAAAGTCTGACGTCAATTTCGGTAGAGGGCGCTAAGTCAACGGGTTCATGTACTTTTTATTTGCAAGGTCTTTTTTTTTAGATTGACTCAAATAAGAACTCTTTGAAAAAAAAAAACGCCTCGGGATCCCTCAGGAGGAAGTTACTAATGTTGCTCTAGAGTGGGAAGTCTGGAGCACTGTTGGAACTGTTGCCCCTGCGACCCGACTCCAAAGCGGTTGAAGATGGATGGACGGATGATTAATATTGTTTATATTTATTGTATCTTAATTTAACCCATTTTGGGCGGGGACCCCTTTTGGTGTTTTAAACATTATGTTATAAGCTCATAGCACGCCACAGAGTGGCGCGCTATGAACTTGTAGGTCTGCTATTTTTGAAAAATCGTTAAAATGTGCCTCGAATCTTTCAGAAATTGTCATGATTTAGAAAACTTTTTTTTTTAAATTTCGACGTCAGGCCTATCACTGAATTGATTAAATAATTTAAGTGTTATTTTTTACAAACAGTGTTGTGCAAAAATAGTACAACTACAATCTACAAGCTCACAATGCATCAAGGTGTTTTAAACCTTTTAATTTCAAGGATACCCATAACTCTGAGTTTCAGACCAGTCCATTTGGAACCACCTCAAGGAACCCATAAGGGTCCCTGGACCATATTTTGAGAACCTATACTCTCCAGTATGTCCACATCAAGAATCTCCTGGCAGCCATTTTTATTCTTTCCAACTTCCGCTCTATTTCCACAGCACAGTTTATAACCGTACCAAATACCAATGAATGCCATAAGTCGTCTTGCTTCCATGTAAGCAGATGTGATATATTTAGCTTGGTCTTCCTCTTCTTTACACTCTTGAATCGTATCAATCCTTTTGGCTTTAATGACTGGGTCTCAGCTGACGGTTCGTTTACTGGACTGCAGAGCTGCTATTTTCAAATGTGCATGAAGTGATTAATGTAATGTTTTGTAATTATAATTCAAATCTACAAAGTAACTAGTACCTACAGTTTTCAAATAAACGTAGTCGAGTAATGATACAATATTTGCCTCTGAAATGTAATGGAGTAAGTAAAAGTACTGACATTTTTTAAATACTCCAAAAACTCAAAATTGTACATAAGTACAGTACTTGAGTGTATGTACTTAGTTACTTTCCACCACTGAAAGCGAAGCACTATAATTAATGTACACATACAGTCATGTATGGTGTAATGTAGTGTATGACCATGTAAGGAGACAACAAGTGGAAGATGCTTCTCTTCTCACCCACTTTGTCACATTATGTATGTACATGCACATCTGTACAGTATGTGCATGCACAGTTGCACACTCGCACGCCCACACACACACACACAAGTACCAAGTGTGCACTTTCATACTGTGACACGCGCAGTGCACATTTTGTTAACATTTAACTGTCGTAATTTGTTGATTGTTATTCGTTTGTTACAGTCATGCTGGATCGTAGTGGCCACTCTGGTCAGAGTGGTGGTGAACATGCGCCTGCTGCCAATCTGCTGCTAAAGACTGCAGCCTGGAAGTAAGTCTTTCTATTATTGACCGAAAACCTTTCTTTCTTTTGTTTATGATGTTTGGAGCAGGTTTTTCCTCTCTCCTTTTGCTTCTCATTTAGATAGGATAGTAGCGTGCTGCGAGACAGGAAATCAAGGGCAGAGACGCACTATGCAGTCAGCCCCCGGCGTGCACCAGTGAATCTTCTATTAGACTGCTATATAAAATTGAATTGTATGAAAGCCTCTCTTCTCCTTTCATTTGTACCTCTCCTCTCCCCTCCCCTCGTTTCAAATAAAGCAGGTCCTGTGTTTTCAAAATCCTCTCCTCTGTCTCCACTTCTCTGCTTTCTTCAAATCACCTCCTCTATACAGCACTTCTCTCTTGCGGTTTATATGGTTTTCTCACCCTCTCTACTGTACCTCTCTCTCTCTCCTTGCCACATTCACCCATCAGTCCAGAGCTTCTTTTAACTTTACCCCCATCCCTCACTTACTCTCTCTTCTCTTTCCTTCACTTCACTGTTTCCTTTCTCTTCCACCTATCATTACTTTCCTGTTCTCTCTCCCTCTCTCCTTACAGCTCTCTGTCGTTCTCTCCTCCTCCTCCTCTCCGTAGAGCACACAGTCCTCCAGTGCAACCCTCTTCAGTGTGCTGCCAGTCTGCATGCTGGAGAGACACTCAGAGACACTGGCACAGAGGGATATTATATTACTCTGGGATACCACCACAAACACTGGGAGTTTGTTTTTCTGCTGAGGACGCACACACGCAAACGCACGCATACACCCACCCACACACACACACGCACGTGCGCACACACACACACACGCACACACACACGCACGCACACACGCATGCACACATGCAAACACACACTCTACCTTGTAGTAGTGTGAGGATCCTGAAAGTGTGTCAAGATAGGCCTATTTGCTGCACAAAGCTCTGCGATGCTTCCACTCTACCTCTTGACTTTAGCTGGTGAGTAGACTATATACTCTGGAACTGTTACAGTGTGCAGTGGCACCGCTTTGAATGTTGGCTCATGTTGATTTGCCATTTAGTATGATTCATACTTACCAATACCATTCCCTCTCTCCGTACCCGCCCCCTCTCTCTCTCTCTCTCTCTTCTAAGTCACCGTCCGAGCCCAAAGCCATCTTTTGCCAGGCTCTTGTAACTTTGAGTCCAGCACCTGCGGATACACGTCAGACCCGGAGTTAACGAGCTGGAACCTGAATGACGATGGTACTGCACCCACATGTCTTTTCTGTCTCTTTAACCAGAACACAGAAAACACAGAATTAGCTCTAATACTAGAAATCTGATTCAGCATCTGGCCTGGCCTGGCTGTTTTTATATTCTGTGGTGTAAATTAAGTACAGTACAATTTTGAGTTATTTGTATTTTGTACTTTTACTTTGACTTCTACTCCACTATACATTTCGGATCCAAATATTGTACTTTTACTCCATTACATTTATTTGCTAACTTTAGTTACTACCGTAGTTACTTTAGATTATTATTGCAAGACATACATTAACCACTTCAGCCTTATAGCCTACATTTCGGGCCATTTGAAAATAGCCGATCTACAAGCTCACAATGTGTCAATAGACATTCTGCACAATGAGTACTTTTGGTACTTTTAAGTACATACCAATACTTTTGTACTTTTATTCAAGAAATCTTTGTTGAATTCTGGACTTTTACTTGTATTTCTGCATTGCATTGATACCTTTAGCAACAAATGTGAGTACTTTTTCCACCAATGGCTCTGAAAACTGTGTCCTGGGTGTCTAATAGTATGGAGGCAGCTGGTACAGTGTGTCAACGTAACCTTGAGAAACAGTGCCCAAAGTGTCTGTGTAGTGTGTAGTGTGTAGTGTGTAGTGGCTGAAACAGAGGCTGTGCTACGAGGCTATATACGTGCGTTGCATTTGACTTTACGTGCGACCATCTCTTGATGTGGTTTTTCACCACACCACACTGACTGCACCATAATAATAATCCATCTGGACTGCATTGATTCCAGAATCCTGCAGTCTGAACAACATCTGGAGACAGTGAAATAACACATTTAGGCATCTGTGTGTGTGTGTGTGTGTGTGTGTGTGTGTGTGTGTGTGTGTGTGTGTGTGTGTGTGTGTGTGTGTGTGTGTGTGTGTGTGTGTGTGTGTGTGTGTGTGTGTGTGTGTGTGTGTGTGTGTGTGTGTGGTTGTGTGTGTGTGTGTGTGTGTGTGTGTGTGTGTGTGTGTGTGTGTGTGTGTGTGTGTTGCGCGTGCGTGCTGTAACTGGGCTGGTATACCGTGTTATCACAGACAGCCCTCACTTGTTCCGGGGTGATCAAAGCTAGCAGATGAGCTGGGATTGTATTTGTTGATGTATGCCATATTAAACCAATACTGTATGTGTTTCCCCTGGAGATGTGATGATAGATGCTGTCGCCGTTGCCATAGCAGGTTTATCAAATCATAGCAGGTTTATGGAAGGACTTACGTATGTAACGTTCTTATAATAATAATATATACGATTTATATAGCGCTTTTCTGAAAACTATTAAAAACTAGAAATCAAAATCAAAAAAGGACAAACAAGAAGGGTGTGTGTGTGTGTGTGTGTGTGTGTGTGTGTGTGTGTGTGTGTGTGTGTGTGTGTGTGTGTGTGTGTGTGTGTGTGTGTGTGTGTGTGTGTGTGTGTGTGTGTGTGTGTGTGTGTGTGTGTGTGTGTGTGTGTGTGTGTGTGTGTGTGTGTGTGTGTGTGTGTGTGTGTGTGTGTGTGTGTGTGTGTGTGTGTGTGTGTGTGTGTGTGGGGGTTATGTAGGGAAAGCCAGTTTGAAAAGGTGGGTTTTGAGTGTGCTTTTGAACATTTCGAAGGTGGGGGCAGCTCTGATGTGAGTTCCAAAGAGAAGGGGCGGCCACTGTGAAGGCCCTGTCTCCCCAAGTTCGTTTGTTGGATTTGTGGGGTTCCAGTTGGTTGGCAGTGCTTGACCTGAGGGAGCGGGAGGGGACATGGCGGCTGATGAGTTCAGAGAGGTAGAGGGGGGCCTGGTTGTACCCAGTGATTTCCTCTGGAATACGTCAACTGTCCCTTCATGGTTTCCTGTTTCCATGGGTATAGTGCTTTTTCAACACAGGGCTCTCGTTATAAAGGTCAAAGGTTAATTGAACGCCCCTTGATTGTGCCTTTCCTCCTCCAACACATCTGTCTGGAAACGGCGAGAGAGAGAGAGAGAGAGTGAAGTCATATTAGTTGAATGCATCCATATAAAGCAGTTAGCCATAGTGGTTTTCTGGGTATAATAGCTGACGATAATGCAGATTCAGAATAACAGAAAAGTACTGACTTGAGTCTTATACAGTTGGATGTGCAGGAGAGTCTAGTGATAGGAACGAATGATGCATGAATCACTATAACAACATGGAACTGAACTCCGCCTCTTATTAAAGGAAAAATGAAAGGAATGGTAACTGTGCTGCAGGGACAATATTACTAGGCCTACTCATAAATCACAGGTAAGTCAAGGCTAAACACGGCAAGGCAAGGCTAAAAACGGGCAGTTTCTCTTGAAATGGCCCTTGTCTTCAGAAATAGACTTCTTCAGGGAATACAAGTTCAGACAAGTTCAGATTTATTTTGTAAAACAACGACTAGTGGACTCCTAATGTGCCATAGTGTCATAGTAAATCATACCGATTCTGAAGAAAACCTGGAGACTTGACATTCAGTAATCAAAATAAGAACATTTTAATGGTGTGTTAAAACTAAATCTAACATTTGGCCACGGACGAGGGCAAGTTGTCCGTGTATATACGGACACGTCGATGTAATCCCGGCGTTTCCTTTCCATTCAGGCCGCTTCGTGTCATTGGAGTCGTCGAGGCCGAACGACCACCAGCAGGCGGGCGACGGTGACGTCCAGCGGGCTCAGAGAGACAACCGAGGCGTCCTGCAGAGTCCACGTCTGGAGCAGGAGGAGTGGAACTGCATGACGCTGGTCTACCAGATCACTGAAGCAGGCTTCCTGCAGGTCCGTACCAATGTGGGGGGAGAACTACTGCCTTTTGGTACTTTAAGTCTGTGGTTTTCAACCCTTTTCAAGGTCCGTTATGTATTCGGGCTTTGAGCCACGGAGCGCCATTTGATGAGATTCATCCTCTCACCAAAACGTAGAATATTTTGTTATCGTTGGATAAGATTTTGCCCACAATTCCATGCTGTAATAATGTTGGTGCCATATTAGGAGAGATGACAGGTCAACGTTGTTTAAAATAACAATTCTTCTACATTGTCTAATTGCGTAGACTTTTTGCAATGCAGATCTTTAAGTTTTAACGTAAGTGTAAATTAACCCAACTCACCATCAGTTAGGTGTGGACCATCTGAACCCCCAGAATGACCACTGGTTGCTTTAAGTAAAAGTAGCGATACCACAATGTAAAAAAATTAAAGAAATAGACAGTGTCCGCCCTGGGCCTGGGCTGTGGCTCAGCGGTCCAGTCACCTTGGCTAGTAATCCAGTCTGGCAGTGTGTGCCGCGGGTTCGACTACCGATCCCGACGGCCTTTACGGCCTTTTCTGTCAGCCTACTGTCTGTCCCTCCATAAAGGGGGGCGAAAACCACAAAAAGAGTGTCCGCCCTGAAACTGGGAGGTCGGTGTTCGATCCCGGCCGGGTCATACCAAAGACTGTAAAAATGCGGCCCCATGCCTGTTGGCAAAGCTTGGCACTCGGCATCAAGGGTTGGATTTGGGGGTCAGATCAGCTACAGATCAACTCACCGCAGCTCCAAGATATGGGTCAAATGCGGCGAAGAAATTTCACTGCGGTAACGTGTGTGACAAATACCGGTAGTTTGTACCTCTAAAACATTGTGCTTGTAATTGTACCGGTGGCAGGTCCAGAGACGCCTGGAAGGGAAGAGCTTCGACAGACCCATGTGGAGCAGCCAGAGTCCATCAGACAGCTGGGTGGTCGCCACCATGGACCTGAAGAACACCCAGGAGCCTTACAGGGTAGGACAACATACCACAACACATCATGTAGTTCTACACCCAGGAGCCTTACAGGGTAGGACAACATATACACAACACATCATGTAGTTCTACACCCAGGAGCCTTACAGGGTAGGACAACATATACACAACACATCATGTAGTTCTACACCCAGGAGTCTTACAGGGTAGGACAACATATACACAACACATCATGTAGTTCTACACCCAGGAGTCTTACAGGGTAGGACTAGATACACATGTGTAGTTATTATTGTCTATATACCGGTAATTTTATTTATTTTTCTTCTTCCTTTATGCATTTAATTTCTTAGATTTGTTTCTTTGTTTATTTTAAGATTCATACAATTATTTTCATTTCTTTTTTAGAAATAATAAGAAATAATAGGCTTAGACAGTTTCTTTCTTTCTTTCTTTCTTTCTGTTCTTTCATTCTGTTCATTCATTCTGTTCATTCTATGTGAATTTAAGGAACAGAGGGAGGATGTGCACATCCCCACAGTCCTTGAAACAACCACAGTGCTGGAACAAAAAAACAAACAAACCCAAAGCAAACAAAAGAAATGTCCGCACACACAGGGTAACACTGTCCTGTGCTTTATACAACAAACACACAGGGTAACACTGTCCCGTGCTTTATTCAACAAACATCGTGTATCTCTCAAATAAGTACCGGAGAGCATTATGCTGTGTGCAGACATTTCCTGTCTTAACATTGTGGTTTAGGAAGGGGACCCTGCTTTCTAACACTAGTGTTGGATCCATAGTGTTTATACTACAGTACCTTATGGTGCCGTCCAAATGCTGCTATGTGATAGAGGGCCCCTATTAGTATAAACACTACAGTCCAGGCATGGTTTGACCTCAATAGGCCATAGTTAAACTACGTTCTGAGGTCTAAAAATAAGCCTGTCATTTACTCTGTGTTCCCTCACACTGATCTGAGTCTAAACATGCATGTACTTTACGCGTGCACGGTCAGTGGTGGAAAAAGTACTCACATTTTCTACTTAAGTAAAAGTGTCAATACTGCAATATAGAAATACTCAGTGTAGTTAAAGTACCAAAAGTAAAAGTACTCATTATTGGGAACCATGACATTTGTTGCAAGCCAATCATAGACATTTGAATTAACTTGATAAAGCGCAGACTGAACTGAATCATCTCACGGTCCCTCTGTATGTGTCTTAATGTTATTCTCTCTGTCACTCCACAATATGACTGGCTGTATAAATGACACATGTGCTGTTGATTAGCTGGTCATTGAAGGCAGACCCGGTGAAAGACCTGGGAGCAGCGTGGCGGTCTTCCAGATCCACATCAGCCCCGGATACTGCCTGGGTCAGTGGCCTCATGAATGCATCATTCTCACGTATAGTGAAAATATGGTTTAATATATAGCACATGCATGTCGGCATGCATCTGTTCTCTCTCACTCTGTCCCTCCTCAACTCTCGTATTTTAACCGCTGTCTCACACACACACATGCACGCACGCACACACACACACACACACGTGCACGAGCACAGATGTACGCACGCACACAACGTTGCAAGCACCTTAAGGCAAGGAGCACAAGGATCAGACATATAGTACTTAGGTTCAAGGTTCCAATTGACCTTACAGGTCCATTTGGTTCCATTTGTAGAGTTATGGGGGTCCTTGAAGTTAAAAACGTTTGAGAACCGATGATATAAGGTATAGAGAAGTATGCACATGCATCACTTTTCAAGTCACTGAGGCCCCTTTTCCACCGGTTGGTTCCCAGTGGGAACCGGTTCAGTTCTTTGTGGTTCTTAGTCCATGAGCCAGGGCTCCAAAATTGGAACGTCAATTATGAATTGAGTGTGCAAAACCATACCTATACTAGATTGTTATCACCATGCAACTTCCCCAATTGAGTACTTACACGAAGACAATGATTTATTGTATTACAAATTTTACATTTTTAAATATGCAAATGAGGCATTATGTAGGAAAATATGCAAAATAATCGAAAATATGAAAAAGCTACTACTGTGGAAGGGTTATCATGTATTAATTTACTTGTATTGATCCTATAAACAATTTAATATAGCTCTAGTTTTTCCCACCAATTCTGGAGCTCTGGCTCATGGACTAAGAACCACAAAGAACTGAACCGGTTCCCATTGGGAACCAACCGGTGTGTGGAAAGGGGGTCTGAGTGGCATAACATTGAGCAGCATGGAACGTTGGAGTTTAGAATCGCTCGTTGGAAATCACTCGATGGTCCCGCGTACCACCTGTTTATAAATTGCACATAATGGAGGAGGCAGAAGGACGTTGTGATATTGAAAATTCCAAACACCGACAAACAGAGAAATAATCACCTGCACAGACTTTATTGACAGAAAGTAGCTTATAACATATTATAACTACTATTTTTATGAAACAACGATAATTCAAGCCTTCTGTACAGCTGCAATGTTGGTGAGTTTAACGTCGTTTAGTACAATCAGACTTTTCTGTTTGGATGCATGGGCTATCAAGGCCAGAAAGTGTATCTTTTTTTTTGCCACTCACTCAGTAGGCGTTCCCGCATATGTATATACGATTATGTCATACGCATACTTAGACTCTTGTGGATTTCTGTGGGTTCGTTTTTCATTTGGAAATCTACGTCCTAGGAGACCACATTTGTCAGGGCTGAACGACCTATAACGTTTCCAATAACAGTGGTGGACCAGAGCTAGGATTTGACCAGATCCGGACAGGCTTAGCCCAAAAGCTCTAGAGTGTTCAGGACACGCACACAGATTAGTTTAGGTTGGTCCCTGCTGTTGTGCCTAGCACTGCCTACTGTCTATAAATGCCAATAAATGCCTCTTTATGAATGTCTTCAGAAGTTTTTTCACTCTTAATTTAATTAGTTATTATAAACTCAGTAATACCTGAAGATAAAGCTGGTTGAAGTCACTGTTCAGATTACAATTTCTTCTATTAAGAAGACATGGCTCATGTACACTGAGAGAGAATTTATACACAACACAAAACGACCCCCAAATTCAGTGTACAGTAGTAGACTATTTGAAAAGATCTTGTGCCATGGAATGATTTCTCTTCCTCTCTTCCTTTAGAATGTGACTTTGAGCAGTCCCACCTGTGTGGATACAGCAACCAGTGGAATACCAACGTTAACTGGTATGTGGGGGGTGGCATGTCCCATGCCCCACGAGGCAATCTACCAGTCGACCACACATACAACAACAGAACAGGTCTGTCACATTTACACAATTTATTAGTTGTATATTGTTGTTGCCGGGCAGAAACCTCTCATCTTTCCATATTCAAATTTCTTGTGTTTTTGAGCGGTGCCTAACTGCTCCATTGACTGGCCGCATGTGTATGTCTGACTGTCTGTCTGTTTAGAGTACGAACAGGTGACCTAAAGTGGCACTGTTGAGCAGCCTAAAGGGCCATTCACACTGATATGAGCACTGTAATGAGTATATATAACTGCATAATGAGTACTTTCTAATATAGGATTTTTTTTTATACCAATATATATATATATATATATATATATATATATATAGCTTTTTTACTTTTACTCTAAACTACAGACTTTTACTTGTAACAGAGTAAAACATTTGAGTACTTTTCCCACCACTGTTCAGGCCACTACATGTATGTAGACTCCACCTACGCCAAGACCTTCAAGGAAGTGGCCAAGCTGATGTCTCCGATGATCCGAGTGCCAGTGTCCGGATGCCTGAGCTTCCAGTACCAGCGGGGAGAGGAGAGGGGCTACCTGTTCTCCATCTTCTCCAGGGACCAGATGGGTCAGTACCAGGAGCTGTGGAAAGCAGCTCCTGAGAACCAGAGCATCTGGACCGTGGCCCCGGGCCAGTGGATCCCTGTGCAAGTGGACCTCAAGGCCCCGTATCCTCTACAGGTTAGTGTTTCAAAATGGCCTTGGAGGGTAAATAATATACAGTATGACTGCTTACTTAACCAATTCAACTCTATATATACCGTTGCTGTCGTGAAGAAACCTCTTACGCACTGCCATTCTGACACGTTCCATACTAATCCTGTCCCAAACCCTAACCTTAACCGCACACGGAAGCCACGTAGTCGGAGTGGGGAGCGTCGTAATGCCACTCTGTTCCCACTTTCAACGTGGCATCCCAATTTTGGGAATGTCATTATAGGCGAACATTTTCTCTTTTCACCCCAAACTAAATTAGCAGTGAAAATAGTTGATCTATTTTAGGAATGGGGCTAAACTTAACTTATTAACTTAACTTATTTCTTGCCAACCCCTTTTTCTGAAATTACGAGGCCTCTGTACGCTACCTTTGCTACTTTTGAATTTGAATCCTGAAAAGTGAGTTTTGGACATAAATGATGAGGTTTCCACCCGACAGAGACAATATACTTCACTGACCAGAGTCACTCTCTTATGAGAGATTCACCCTAGCAAATTCCTTCCTGTCTCCTTCAAGACGTTTTCATCCTGTTGGGCTAATAGTTTTATTACTGATTAATACCTGCCTCGGCTCAGGATGTATTGCAGCTGCCCATAATCCGGCCCTTAATCAAAAAGAAACATTCCATTGTCTCTAATTTTAGGCCCATCTCCCAGCTGCTGTTTTTTGTAGAGCGGTATATCTTCAGCAACTTCGTCGTTTGGCTAATTATCGGGCTTTAAGCCACAATACCTTTCTGAGAGTTTTTAATAACCTAACTTTACAGCTGACTCGGGTACCTCTGCTGATCTGGTGATCCTAGACCTGACAGTTGCATTGTTACGCCGTTGTGAGCTTGTAGATCGGCTGTTTTTTGCAAAGAGATTTAGTATAGAGTAGACGGGGGAAAGTGTAACTAACTAAGTTTACTAAGTTTAACTAAGTTTACAGGGCTTAAGGAAAACAGATGTCCCCTAGCCTACATCATAAGGCTGCACTGTCCTTCTAGTGTCAGATTCTACTCTGTTTTGTTCTAATACAGTGGTGCTCAAACTTTTCCATGTCAATTAAAGACCTCCAAAATGATATATATTTGTCTCCCATGGACTCCCATCTAAAAATATGTTGTTCCCCCAGATGCAAGCAAGCGAAAAACTATTCTCAGATTTCAATATTTTAGAAAAATAGCAGATCCCCAAGAACCCCTGTGGGTCCCTGGACCCCACTTTGAGAACCGATGTTCTATCTGTGTCTACATGTATTGTTGTTGTGAGGAGTTAGAGAGGCTGGGCACCCAAAGAGTGAAAAATAATTTGCCCTCTCACAGAGATACATACAGTAGATACAGTAGAGTTAGAGTGAGAGTAGACATGCACTCGACTTCCAAATGATCACCACATATGGAGGAAACTATGCTTCCTGTATCTGTGATCTATTAATATCCCGGCCGGATAAATAGATCACCTTTCCCAAGTTTTTCAAAGCTAATATTGTTTCATATACCCTGAGGAAGGCTGTGCCATGGCCGCTACACGTCGGTTATCCCAGTTGTATAACTTCTATTATGAACTGTGGAGACTTCAATAAAGCCTTTTAAACCTTTTGCAGCATAAGAGTGCCTTTTTCCTTATTTTCTAATGATGTTTGTGTTGAAGAATGTCTTGTTAAATGTGAAAGCAAATAAAGATGTTAAATGTATGTGTGCGTGCGTGTCAAACACACACACACACACACACACACACACCCCCACACACACACACACACACACACACACACACACACACACGCACACGCACACACACTTATGTTTATGTGCCTACAGGTGGTCTTTGAAGTGGCCTTTAACAGTCCCAGAGGCGGCCATGTTGCCATTGATGACATCTCCTTCTCTCCTGAGTTCTGTAGCGAGGACACAGGTAAGCTGATAGGCTGTTCAGTAATAAAAACGTCTACGTCACCAGTGGCACTCCATCTGCTATTTATTATTATTATATATCCCCGGAGGGAAGAGTATTGTGCGTGTGCGTGCATGCGTGCGTGCGCGTTTGCAAATCTTACACATTACTGGGCCAAACAGCAGCATATTTCTTGTGCACGGTGTTACCGAGTTACACAAACATTTGTTCTCGCAAAGTAATGTTGTTCCTATTGGTCAAGATTATAGAGAGAGAAAGAGAGACTGACACAGTGTGCTGTATTTTTGTAAAACATGCACTGACCCATTGTATTCCACAGAGCCGACCTTTGACCCATCCATTGCCAGCTGTGACTTTGAGTGGGGGTTCTGCCGCTACACTCAGGACCACATGTCGGGTTCATCCATGTGGAAACGGCTGTCTGTCAAACCCAACATCTTCAGGAACGGAGATCACACCACAGGGGCAGGTTGGAATTAGACAGAATGGAGATTATAAACTCTTTATTTATTTAGTTACTTAAATCTGCCTAACGATGATGCCACTGGTAGGTGGGTTTCTGAAGTGTCTACTGCCCTCCTATGAGACACAGATCAAGTAGATCATAATTAGTGAGGACCAATTATATGAAGATAGGTTGAAAATAGGTGAAGTCGTTTTTTATGAGGTATTTATTTATTTAAAAAAAATGTTTTACTATACTAATACTAATTCTACTCTGCTACATCTCAGAGGTATTGTACTTTTTACTCCACTGCAATTATTTGAAAACTTTAGTTACTAGTTACTTTGCAGATTTCTACAAGCTCACAGAGCCATGCGAATTACGAAGCGTTGTGAGCTTGATGATCTATCTTTGAATGTTTTTGAAATATCTTCAGAACATACTTAAAGGACTTTTACTTTTGCACAATTATCTGCCATTACCTTTGTACTTTTACTTCAGTATTTCTACAGTGTGGTATCGGTACCTTATACAATATACTCCAGTACTTCTTCCAGCACTGGACCTAAACAACAGCAGTCTATGTATCATTTGTAATCATAAACTGTGTCTCACGAACTGAATAAAAACAAGAGAGATTTCAGAGATGAAACGGAGATCAAAGCCAGGTGCTCTGTGTGTGTGTGTGTGTGTGTGTGTGTGTGTGTGTGTGTGTGTGTGTGTGTGTGTGTGTGTGTGTGTGTGTGTGTGTGCGTGTGCGTGTGCGTGTGCATGTGCGCACGTGCGTGCGTGTGCGTGCGCGTGTGAGAGAGAGAGAACATTCCGTGACCAGCAGGCCGAGAGGAAGCGACAGTTTTGCAAGAAAATAAAAAAAGGCTCTTCTTCTTAACCCCGCAGGATCTTTCCTTTTGGCTCACTTGCGCCAGAGCCCGCGCTCCGGCTACGTCAGCCGACTGACCGGGCCAGTTCTCGCTGGCAACATGAAGTACTGTCTGAGATTCTACTTCTCTCTGAGCGGTGAGTGGCAAGCAAAAACTCTACGCTATGGGCCTAATGTGAGTTCCCAGAAGTCCTCGCCTGCTATACAGGCCAAAAACTGCTAATACTGAACACCCCATTTACTCAACAGACAGACAGACAGACAGACAGAGTGTTAGATCTGTGGTTTGTCACGTTTACATTTGTATCGTTTTATTGTGCCTTTCTCAATATGGACACATATGCAGTACATACAGTACTGTACATCAGAAATGATCTCATGTACTTTCTTGTGTACTCTCCGATCGATCCCAACTCCCTCAGGTTTCAACCAGACGGGCCGTGCGCTGGCCGTGTATCTGCAGCACCACCAGTCCAACAAGCAGGAGAAGATCTGGACTCAGGGGGAGAAGTCCACTGGCATCTGGTTTGCGGGAGACGTCACCTTCCAGACGTCACAGCCGGCCATGGTGAACAGAACTGCATTCACAATGTCACAATGTCAGGGACGACGAAAAAGCAACTGGCTTTTTTTAGTTTGATAATAGACAGACAGACAGACAGACAGACAGACAGACAGATGAACGGAATGAGTGTTGTTGGATGTATTATCGACTTAATACTTAGATATTTAAACTTAACATTATACGTATACTTTGTCCCCAGGGTTAGGTTAGGGTAAGACAAAACTAAAATGAACCTTTTTCCACTTCAAGTATCTGTGCACAAGGTCGAAGTAGCGATTGATTGAATCAATCAATGATTGATTGATTGATTGATTGAAAATGTTATTTACAGTATGTAGAATGGGTACATTTCAACAAAAGTACAGGTCAATACAAAAACTGCGACGAGGATAAAACCAGCAAAAGCACTAAGACTTGTTTACATCAGTGTCCTCTATTTTCAATTAATCAGAACATTTAAAGATTTACAAATATACACTTCTATACAAAATAGAAACCATTATATATAAAACGTGTACAGTATGAGAAGAAAGGGGGACTTTAACTTTTTTACAGGGGCAAGTTTCGAATTGCAGCCGCCGATACAGGGATCGATGATCAGTGTCATTTGTCAAAAATTGCTCAAACTATAGCAAAAACACATCTATATAGTCAGTCCAGATAAATGCATTGATTTGCTCTCCACTTTAATGTCCATTGCATTATTTTAATGTAGGATCCATCTGTGTCTGTGCTAGCATACTCACGTCTTTGATGTTATGGAGCACTGATTTCTCTCATGCCTCATCTTCTCTGTTCTCTGTCGTCTTTGGTTTGAGTCCAGCTTATTAGATAACAGCTGTTGGAGGACACGGTTGCATGTCCGCTCATGCCAAAAGTACTCAAAGTTTTATCTTCCTCGACAGGCTTTTTTTCCTCTCCAAGGTAACGATGTCAAACATAGTTTGATTGCAAATCATTGTCGCCTGCATCATGACTTATTGTGGTCCCCACATGGAGTTTCTATGGTACACACAAACAAAAACAAGACTAACGTGCACCTAATAATACAACATGGTGGTCGTATAACATCGATCAATACAACAACACTATCGTGAGATCAGGATTGTTCGCAGCTGTTCTTGCCGCTCTAGCCCATGCATTGAATTTAGATCAGGTGTCATCAATATGTCCGTACGTACACAGACTGTGGCAAAGACTTGGTCATGTCCGTGGCACATTGTTTATTATGTTCTTACTTTGAATTATTGATCCAGAAGACCCAATTACTGAATGTCAAGTCTTCAGGTAAGGGTCCATTTGGTTCCATTTGTAAACTCTCAAAGTTAGACCTGTTATGGTCATTCAGGGATAGCTCTTTACATGTTTCTGGAAATATTATTGTCCGCTCATGTATGTCCGTGGCAAAAATGTAATTTTGATGAAAATGTCCACCACAAGCCATCATGATCCCTGATTTAGATTTCCCCAGACATATGTATAGGCGGGAAATCTCTTAACGTCTGGCTACATGAGAGCAAACGGTCCTTATATATACACACATATCACAGGGTGTGATGAATAGATTATTAGAAAATAAAAAATTCCCATCAAACTATAAAATGTTTTGATGCTCTTATTTGCGAAGAAGAAACAAATGCCGTTGCTTTATCGCCATGTAATTATTCCCATTCTGTGTGGACGCTTTTTTAAATGAATGTGCGTTTGTCGTTGCCCTCTGTGTCCACTATAGGTGGTGTTTGTTAGCACATGTGTGAGCTTCTGGGACTGTGGTTCTGTTGCTCTGGACGACATCAGAGTGAGCCTCGGAGACTGTGAGATGACACCAGGTAATTATGGTTTCCTGGAGGTAGCTGTTTCCTGTTCCGGTTCATTTTCCCGTAGCTTTTGTCTCTAGTGGCTCGGAAAGTATATTTGCCGGTGCCACATTTTGGAAATTGTGTAATTTTAGAACTTGTGGTGTATCTCAAATCAGTCAACACTACCGGTAACTGTACTTATTGTACATTGTACTCAAAGTGGCACTATGACATGCTCTTTAAATTACAATTTTGTCCAATCTGTTTGATAGAGTATTCACACAATCCTTGCCAGGTATTAATTCATTAATTAAGTGCAGGCCCTCATATTGAACCGGCACGGCTGTTGCACAATTTCTTTCACCCGAAACATACATTTTGTAACCGCGATCATCTGTGCTTTAGTTATGGGCCGTGAATTTGACTGAAAAAACGCAATCTGGGAAAATAATCTGGGATAAATGCATTTAAAAATAAGTTTTGACAATTTTCACCGATAATGATTTTAGGACACCTGGTTTAGATGAAAATTAGGTGTCCAAATTAGGACACCTGGTTTAGATGAACACTTGTTTCACTGTGTATATAATACATACTACCATCCCTTGTTTTTGCGTTGCCAGGATTGCAGCTGTCCGTCCCGGGACACTGTGACTTTGAGGCGGGTCTCTGCGGCTACACTCAGGACAAACACAAAGATGCAGGTGACTGGGAGCAGAGGAGGGGACAAACCCCCACCTCATACACCGGACCCCGAGGGGACCACACTACAGGCCAAGGTGAGGGTATCCGGAATGCTCGCCTTAAAACACGCTCGCCCTCGACGACCTCACGCCGACCGCTCTGTATATATTTTATTTTACTGAGAATAAAAATTAAAGTTTTAAAATGTATATTAAAACAATTAAAATGGCAAATCTACGGTCGGCTATTCATAATGGTCTAAATGTATTGTATATAGACCTGAAGTGGGTAATGTATGTTTTGTAATAACAATCAAAATCTATATAATTACTAATTAGTAACTAAAGTTGTCAAATAAATGTAGTTGAGTAAAAGTAGAATATTTGCCTCTGAGATGTAATGGAGTAGAAGTAAAAGTATTGGAAATAGGAAATACTCAAGTACAAGTACAAATACCTCAAAATTGTATTTAAGTATATACCATATTCGTATTGTCTCGAGTCGAATCTAAGACGACTCTGATTATAAGACTACCCCCATTTTTCAAGAGTCATTTCTGGAAAAACAACATTGAATGTCAAATAGTCAAGTCCCCGACTATAATACGATCTCATTTTTTAGGATATTTCCATTGGAAAAATATATATTCAAGCCAATAGGGTAGTAGTAAATACTAAACGAAGTAAATGTACTTAGTACCAGTGACCACTGCATATTTACATGACTTAGTAATGGGATTTAACCAGATGTTTATTCTAAAAATAAAACCTGACCATATGTTAGTGGGCAAAATGCAACAGAACAACAGAACGTCATCGCCCAGCAGACTGAGCAGAGTTACGTTTTTCAGTAACTCTGTACTACATTCGTAAAATCTACTGGTCCCTTTTGTGCCATTTGTGCATTCATTTATTAGTCGAGTTAAAGAGTGATGTGTTTGTTAGAAGTGTTGAATAGCACTGTATTCTGATAATACAAGCTCAACGACGAGTTGTGAGCTTGTAGATCTGCTATTAACTTAACTCATATCTTTGCTTGTGGGGGGTCCCTGGAACAACATATTTTCAGATGGGGGTCGGAAATAGTTTGAGAACCTCTGACATTAGAAACATACGAAAACTGTCAGGATTTATAAGACATAATTTGTAGAATCTGGTCTCAAGTCTCAATAATGGGTTAATACAAAATGTGCTGTTAAAATCCCCACCGTCTGCAGGGTACTACATGCACATCGAGGCGTCGGCCATGGTCTCGGGTCAGAACGCCCGGCTGCTCTCCCAGCCTCTGAGGGGGTCCCGGGGGTCCCAGTGTCTGTCCTTCTACTACCACATGTACGGCTCGGGGACCGGCCAGCTCAGGGTCTACCTGCACCGGGGGGCCGGGGAGGACGACGTGTTACTATGGCAACGGGGTGGCGAGCAGAGCATCACCTGGCAGAGGGCCGCCGTGGAGTACCAGACCGACCAGCAGCACCAGGCAAGAACAGCAGGGGAAATGGAATGGGCCTGATTCACTAAGCTGTTTACACCCATAGGTTGGGCGTAAAGGAATTTTCCAGACGTCCCACGTTAGTAGTCTAGAACCAGTAAGACGCCCTGAAGGCAACAAGCGACCTCGCCCTAAAGGCCTGGCCGGCTCCATACAGTAGCAGATCTAGGTGATGATCCAGTCTTCTCATGGCTATCCAGGGTTTGATGAGGTCAGTGTCGTGATCTTCATATATGGAGACGGCCATATATGGAGCGTGTCAAGAGGCGTAACTGACTGACGGGCATATATGGTGGTGTGACGGACGGACTGACTGACTGACAGGTTTTGCAGGTTTTCATAGTAATCTGCGACCTACAGTCGCAATAAGGCATTCTAATGACATACAGCAAGCTTTGGTAGCATGTAAGTTGTAAGTCTGCATCCGAGCAGACTTGAGAAAGAGCGGCTCTAGCAAAATTCAGACAAAAACATATTATTGAATTTTTAACGGCAACTGTTCCAGAGAAAACGGCAAAGTCCCGTTGCGTTCTCACTTTTTATTCAGCGTGAGACGCAACAGTGACTGAAAATGCTATAGTGTGCATGCCAGGTGGCTAGGTGGCGGTGACGCACTGCCAGACTTCCTATCACAAGGCGGTTTGTTTACATCATGGTTTACATTCACCAATACAGCGGCTCGCTAGTCGCTACATTTGTATTCATAGGATGAGCGGGGCGAGGGAGCTCTTGGCTCATTCTAGGAACTCCAAATTTCGCCTACAGCGACTTTTCTATTCGGATGTATGGCTGTCAAGGCCTTTTTTTTGACACTCAGTAGTCGTTCCCGCATAACTTCCGGGTGCGATGATGTCACGTGCATAGACTAGTCTAACCAGTCCAAACCACTATGTAAAGAAATTATTTTTAAATATATGTGCTATCTATTATATTTATTGGTGCTCCCTGTTACAGGGTATTCTATGTTAGTCTACAGCTCCACCCTGTGGACACCAGACGTTACTGAACCTGTGATACATTTCTTACCTGTGTTGACACAGTTCTGGTGACTGGTTATTATGCACTCTACATTTACAAGACTCCCCCCTCCCTCTCTCTCCAGATTGTGTTTGATGCCACCAGGGGTTCGTCGGTGAGGAGTGACATTGCCATTGATGACATTATATTTGAGAGTGGACCGTGCCCAGGTAAAACATACATGTTGGGTGGAAACCTTGTATGACCAAAAGCATTACTTTTCATTATAGTGTAGGCATATGTAATAACGATTTACTCAACTCATAATATGATTTGAATCGTGTTTTGTGTTTGTGTTTTTTAACACAAAATAAATTTCCAGACAAATTACGGAAAAGTATATATTTTTAATTATTTCTCTTTACACAAATCCATTATTTTATTTCTCTTTTAATGTTCTTCTCTTATCCTCTTTTCAATAATGTAGCAAATGACTAAATTCTCAATTAAATCACACATACTTTTCATGGAATATTAAAAAGAACCAGCTACTATTTAGTCACATAAAGACCTGAGGCTGATTCTACAAAAATGTCAGTCAGACTAAATCCTAGCAGTTTTCTGAAAAGCATGTGTTTCTATGTCAGTGGTTCTCAAATTATTTCATGACAAGGAGCCCCACAATTATATACATTTGATCCCCATCTCAAACTCTTTTGTCCAGGGACCCCCAGAAGCAAAGATTTGAGTTACAAATGTTCGCTTTAAAAAATATCATTCAAAGATTTGCAAAAAAAAACTAGATTTTTCAAAAATAGCAGATCTACAAGCTCATAGCTATTGTATATCTGCAATTTTTTGTAGCCAAAAACCATCAGACATACTTAACCCTGTTCACTTTTCACTTAAAAAAAGCAAAGATTGTAGATTATCGCGATTCGTTGTAACCCTGTAATTAGTCTGTTTTTGCTACTTTTGTGTGACACCGTCATATGATGAAGTAGGGCATTCTGTTTGGGGAGCAAGTGTATTTAATTTACATTTAACCCTAGAACACTACTTTTTTTATGTTTCTCTATCACTATAAAGTAAACACGGGTGAAA
This sequence comes from Protomyctophum bolini, assembly GCF_963924005.1. NCBI lineage: Eukaryota > Metazoa > Chordata > Actinopteri > Myctophiformes > Myctophidae > Protomyctophum > Protomyctophum bolini. The sequence continues at coordinate 13,312,065 of NC_137883.1, forward strand.
TTCACCGAACACCTGCCTGTAGAAAATACCAGAGATGTGGGCAGGCAGCGAAACAAACCTACCTTCTATGATGTCACTGAGCCACCCACCTCAGACATCAGCAACATTATGAAAATGACAAAAATATAATTGTCCGGGTGAAAATCACCCAGGTTTAGTGTTCTATAGTTAAATGTGAAAATGATGAAAATAGATCGTTTCTCTCTGACAGCAACTTCATATTTATTGACCATAATACCGATCTACCGTACATGAATCGCTGCTGAAGATAAATGTTAGACAATAGACTTACGGTTACTCTCGTCTGATTTCCTCATTGATGTATACTTTTTTTATTTCCACTACAGAAAGTGAGACCAGAGCCACCCCATCCTCTGCCGTCTCAAATGAGATCGAGTAGAATGAACGGACGGAGCAAGATGTGGAATCTATCTTTTCTTTCCTTTTTTTCCTTTTTCTTTTCTTTTTTTTAAGTAAACACTCCCAATCAGGGTTTGATTTTGTAAAAAACAAAAACAAACCCTATATAGTTTTTGAGCGGTGCCTAACGACTCCAATGTCTGTTTGAAGTACGGTATGTCTGTTTATAGTACGGCCGCAACAGCTACAGTACAATACTGCTGGCAGCCAGGCAGCGGTGTTGTTGAGCAGCCTGCACCGCTCAGTTCACACGGGTGTGATTTGAATGTAGGACAAATAGCAGAATTAGCCGATCTACACACTCACAACGGATCAACCCCTTGTTTGTTTGTAGATCTGCTTTTTTATGGTTATGATTTGCCCAAAATAGGGGTGCCAGGATTTGTGTGTGTGTGTGTGTGTGTGTGTGTGTGTGTGTGTGTGTGTGTGTGTGTGTGTGTGTGTGTGTGTGTGTGTGTGTGTGTGTGTGTGTGTGTGTGTGTGTGTGTGTGTGTGTGTGTGTGTGTGTGTGTGTGTGTGTGTGTGTGTGTGTTTAAAGGTGCTACCTGTAAGTGATACTGATATTTTGGGGGGTTAAACAAAACATTGTGTGTTAAACAGCTCTAATAAACGGCAGTAAACAAACATGGCTTTCTATAGAGCAGTGGTTTTCAACCAGTGGTCCGGGGACCACCAGTGGTCCTTGAGGGGGTTCAAGGTGGTCCTTAGGCTCAGCTAAATGATGGAGAGTTGGTAACCAAATGGACACTCTTGAGAGTGTAACATAAAATGAAACCAAATGGACCCGTAACCGTAAGGTTCCAACATCTGTGTTACTTTTCTTTAATTTACAAGAAGTCGACACAATTAGAGAAAGTAGAATTTTTGATGTCATCTCTTCGAATGGTACATCAATACAGCATGGAATTGTGCACATAATCTTATCCAATGACAACAAAAACATTATTGAGGACCAATTATATGAAGATGGGTTGAAAAGTGCTGAAGTCGTCCTTTATTATAAGCCATTCATATAAACATTTAAGTACCGTTTCATGATAATGCATATCATTGGGATGATGCTGCTCTTATCGCATAGTTTTGTAGTGACTATTTGACATCTCTGTCTGTCTGCATTGTAACAATGGGGGGTGTTAAAGATGGAGTGCTGTGATTTTTTTACTTTTTCTGTTTTGTATGCGTCTATGGCGTTAACATTATTCTAATAGACCCCCAGGTGTGGTTAGAATATTGAAATATGTCTTCCCTGTGTATTTTTGGTTTCTTCCTGAAAGCCTTTGAGTCAAAAGTCTCGAAATGACAGTGATATAGTGACATCACAATATCATCCCTTCCCCCTTTATCATACAACAACAGCTGTTCAGTTCAGGTGGATCACCACCCATCACCACACACCAGGCAAACCATACTTAATGAACTGGTGGTGTTGTGGCCACATAAAAACGCAATTTTAACACTTTCTGTACCCTTTTTTTCCCCTTTTTAAAAAAATCTCTCCTAGTATAATCAAAAGTACGTGATGATCATGTTTGTTTGTTTGTTTTTGCAGGGGAGGGGGGGGGACGACGACCACGGCATTCCATCTTTAAAATCGTGTTGTTTCTTCATATCTATGTCACATCTATGCATTAGATTAATGCTCATTGCTCAAATAAAGGAAAACGGCTATTCGACATTACTGTTATTGTTACTTTGATGTACAGTAATGAAGCTAGATACAGTATAATGTCTGACTGACAAGGACAAATACAAGCACGTCCGCCCCAAAACACACCCACCCTGGGTCAAATCCAGTGACCTCAGAATGGTCGGACCCACCAGATATTTCTAGCCACCAGAAACTATTCGGCCACATTCGTTATCTCGGGCGGTCCCTGTCGGGACGTAACTCCAACGGCACTTAGTTGGCTAAAGTTGACGTCGCCACGTTCTGCACCAAGTGGGGCGAGCTTTTCCGTTTTACCAAGAGGAAAGTCTGTCGGGAAAATCAACCTTAGACACACATACTGCCAAAATCACATACTATTTTTTCCTATGCCAAATTAGTATTTTGGGCAGAAACAATGTATCTCCATATTATTATTATTATTTCTTTTTTTTAAATGAATGCCCTCTACTTCATCATTCAAGAGTGACGCACAAAAGTAGTTTGTTGATGGCCTACTTTCCAGTGGTGGGAAAAGTACTCAAAATGTATTTAGTTAAGTATCAATACTTAAATGTAGAAATACTCTGTTACAAATTACAGTCCGGTATTCTAAATGTACTTACAAAAGTATTTGTGTCAAAATGTACTTCAAGTATACCACAAGTAGAAAGTACTCATTATGAACTCTAAACAGTGACAGTGTTCCAGAATCCAGCATGGTGCCAACCAGCCTCTACACTCAGAAACGGGAGATAGGTAGCCTGGCTAATAAGCCAGACCGAATCAGCCGTTGGGAAAAAAAGAATTGCCTGTGATTTGAGTCTGGCTTATTAGCCAGGCTAGGAGATAGGCTCCTGCCCTAGGGGCCTCATGGCTCGGCAAGGCTTACCAATACTTAGCCTGGTTTTCAGCCTGAATCGCTGTATTCCATGATTCTGAATCAATTTTCAGATCCGCGGAACGCAGCAAATTAGGCTGGAACCCAGGCTAACCAATATTTACTTTGTTGAAAGATGTTCATGAAAAGCTGTTTCGCAGAAATTGTGACATCTGCTGGACATCTAACAGCTACAGTAGGGATGTCCCGATCACCTCCCCATCCGATTCCGATCATTTGATTTTGAGACATATCGATACCAATCTTCCCCGATCCGATCTTTATATTTTTATATAACACTTATGCCATATCACAATAACAAATATCCTAATGACTCTAGTCTAGTCTGTTGTGTTGCCTTTCAAATATTGAAAGGCAAAATGTGACTATACTTTTATTAGAATGACTGTCATTGTGTTTTTTTTCTTTCTATGAAAGCATGGAATCATAGAAAAATAATGATGTATTGGTTAATTAGAGTGAATACAGTTGTACAGTTTATAGAACTGAAGTCAGAGAGAGAGTATACTACAGACACCATTTCCTTTGTTTTCATCATACAGTAGGTGTCTTTCACGACTCTGAGTGTTAGTGTGACTAGTCTTTGTTTGATGATCTCTGACTGGGACCAGAAGGAAAACAACTAGCATAAACACAACAGTTTTTACAAAATCTCATTGCTTATACATCTTTCTTTGATATTTACATTAGACAATAAAAAATCGGATCTTTTCTCCCCGATTCCGATCTTTTGAAAATCATGCGATCACCTGATCCGATCGGGACCACCCTAGCTACAGTACATTCATCTCATTGTAGATTCTAAACAGACTAGATTTAGACAGCATTATCTCTACATTGCACTATAGAAAGACCTGAGAATTGTGTGTTTTCATTTAGGATGTTTACTGGATGTAACTTTCCTCTTCTCCCATGTGGCGCATTAAGTGCTGAATGATTACCATTGAGCTAATAGAGCCTGCCTGCTTGTCTAGATGAGACATGACCTTTGGCATGATCTAAACGTCTCAATACAAGAGCAGTGAGACAACCGCCACAATTGGCTAATACCTCTACCATAGGCCTACAAATTGGACAAAATTTCATTTTATTTATTAGATCTTAGGTCTTTCTACCATTTTCTAGTTATCCGATCCATGCCAGTTACAGTTTTCACCCACATCAACAGAGAGAGATTGTCTTGTCTGTGTGTACCATAATGTTACACTTTGACTGTTTGACACAAAGAACCCGTCAGAGACAGAAATAGTAGAGAGAAAAAGGAGGGAGCTTTCCTACACACAGAGCCAGCACTCAAAGGGCTGCTTTGTTGTATCAGAGGACTGACAAACTGTCCTTTGAATTGTTTTCCAGTTACAGTAATGCACAAATGACACTATATGTCAACTTGTCAAATTGTCGCCTGATCACAACAAGGCGTCAACTTCAACCCTGATTTATTCTTTGTTGTGCACAGCGGTGGTGTCACTTGCCAAATAGCCGAACTACAAGCTCACAAAGAAGTATATCTGCCATATCAGTCAAGATCCTTCATCCTGCATTTGGCATTTTGGTTCCAAGAGAAAGCAGTCGACATGTCAGTGTTAATTGAGGTACCCTTGGCCTATACTACACATGAAAAGAACTGCAACAACTATGTACAGTGATTATGGTAAGTTCTCTCAAGAGTTGATTTATTATTTATTAAAGCAATTTTTATACAAAATGCCATACAGTGCACAAACGTTATACTTTGGAAACAATTGCATGTCACGAGATGTTCAGAATGTACAATGTCGACATTTAATCAGATCAGATCTGAACTGAATGAATGAATGGCTTATTTGCTCTGGGGAACATTGATAGAAATGGCTGTTATGTGGGGTTTAAGCAGACTATAAAGTCCTTTACAGAATTAAAACAGAAAAGCACATACATGCACAGCGACACTCTGTTTCTATGCAGTTTGTGTTTGTCAAGCATTCATTCAAAATAAGCCGTTAAAAATAACATGTTAGTAATAATGTTTTATCCCTGCTTCTGGTCAGACTAAATGATTTCCCTTTTAGGAAATGTTAGACTGTAGTTCTGATATATGTTTGGTATTTATATTTGATAACATTTAGCTTCTAGTTATGTACACTATAACATTTTTTTAAACAATATATTAATTGACATTCTTTTTCAATTATATAAAGTCTTACAGTTATAGCTCTCTTGTTAATAAAATGTCCAGAAAAAACAAACATAACAGATACACAAATACAACAAATACATAAAAAATACAATCATAACAAACACAACTCAACAATCAAAAACAAAAACAAATAAAACAGATATGGTCCAATCTTTACACTTTAGAGTGAAATTAAAATGCACACACACACACACACACACAGAGACATAGGGTTCGAGCAAGAGTTCAGAATGTATTGGAGAAATAATTTATGTGACATGATAAACTGGGGTGACTGACAGGTTAAGTATAGGCTCAAGTGGATAGCTGTCATGAACCATCAATCATGGGTATAATTGGCCAATGAGGTAATGTAGGCATAAGGGGTTGTTGCTGCTTGGGCGAGATGAAGTTGTTCCGTCGATTTCAAATGCATCAGCAGCCGGATGATTTATCACCTTATATATTAACGCTGGCGTTATCTGCTTCGTGTGGCACACTGTGTCAATATGTAAAATAAAAGAAGGAAAATAATTCTGCCGAACTGCTGAACTGTGTTTCACTCTTACAGCTGCTGCTGTGACATCTTCATTCCCCTCGGGGGGATGAATAAAGGTTATCTTTATCTTATCTTTAATCGTAATTCACTGTGAGCCATGCAGGGACAGGCAGGTTCTCAAAGTGGAGTCTGGGGATCTCCCAGGGGTCCATGTGGGTGTTCCAGTGTGGGGTCCCTCCCCAGCAACAGGAGGAACAGTTTATACATTTAAAGCCATATTTTATTTCCTGGCAATTTGAAAATAGCACAAGGCGTCGCGACTGTAAAAGGTTTTATATGTAAGTACCATCTGTTCATTATGGTTGTGTGATGTGACACAGTATCACTACAAAAAACATTTAAAACCCAAATTCTTGTGCTAGTGTAGCAGACGAGGGGGATTCCCTAGGCCTAGCTTGGCTTTAGTGTCCCTTCCTGCGCGGGAGACCCGGGTTTGAATCGCGGGCGTTACATTGGTGCTGTGACCCGGTCAGGTCAGCTGAAACCACAATATAGGATGTGACAGACAGTATAGGAAGTCACAACATGTGACAGTACAGGCTTTTCTCCATCTCAACGTCCAGTAAACTCCTGTTGGGTTGTGTGTGTTGCTATGCAGGAATGGTATGCTTCTCATTAAGCTCTATAGGGAGACACCTGCAACAGGAGTGGACCAACATTTTCTTTTTTGGCTTGTTGTAAAATCCATGTCATCATTTAAACCAAATATCTCTGTGCTCTGATCACTGTAAATGTGTACTATGCAGAACAAAAAATAAATCTGTGTGATTAATAAGGGGTCAGTGAGAAGCATATTTAAAAAAGGAATGTTAATCTAAAGCCATGTCCCAAAATGCCCACACACAAACACACACACACACACACACACACACACACACAACACACCTGTTTTCCAAGTGAAGGGGGAAGGGTAATTATGCTTTTATTTCAGGCCCAAACTTCCCCCCACCAGACGTCTCAGGAACTCCTGATGTATAAGCGTAACAATAATTAATGCGGGAAATACCCAGAGTTAAACCGAGCATGGGAGACTGCGGAGGAAAGGGAGGGGGAGGTTGTTCAGGGGAGGAACGTAGGGAATGTGAACGTGAGAGAGAAAGGAGGAGAGTAACTACAGCAGTGAAGGAGAACGAGTAAAGGAAGCCAGGTGTCCTGGAGTGGAGAGGGGATTATCATCTGGCTATTATCCGTTTGTCCCGTGAAAGAGAGAGGAGTCTTTTCTGGTTGTGTTTGTGTGTCCCAGGAGAGAGAGCAGTCTTTTATGTCTGTTTTTTATCCCTACAGTGTGGAGTCTGTCCCTGGCCTACAGTGTGGAGTGGAATCTTCCCTGGCTGTCTGTCCCTGGCCTACAGTGTGGAGTGGAGTCTTCTCTGGCTGTTTGTCCCTGGCCTACAGTGTGGAGTGGAGTCTTCTCTGGCTGTTTCCTGGCCTACAGTGTGGAGTGGAGTCTTCCCTGGCTGTTTGTCCCTGGCCTACAGTGTGGAGTGGAGTCTTCTCTGGCTGTTTGTCCCTGGCCTACAGTGTGGAGTGGAGTCTTCTCTGGCTGTCTGTCCCTGGCCTACAGTGTGGAGTGGAGTCTTCCCTGGCTGTTTGTCCCTGGCCTACAGTGTGGAGTGGAGTCTTCCCTGGCTGTTTATCCCTGGCCTACAGCGTGGAGTGGAGTCTTCTCTGGCTGTTTTTCCCGGCAAATAGGAGTCTTCTCTGGCTGTGTCTTCCCAGCACTGTGAAGTATTCGCTGGCTGTTTGTCCCTGCAAAGAGAAGTCTTGTTCTCTGGTTGTGCATGTCGACCACAGTGTGAACTGCAACGAGAAGTCTTCTTTGGCTGTGTCCCCCTATGAAGTCTTATCTGCTGGCTGTAGTCGTGTGTGTCCCTGGTATGCTGATTTTTGAGACATAATCATGTAAATCACATTGCCAGGGATTACCGCACTGCTATAGTCCTGGCTAGTGGCTATCTATCTCAAGACCCGGAGGATGGATTATTGTTATTTTTGACCCAGAAGAAATGCACTGTAAAATCATCAGTGAATGCAATTTGCAACACTAGATTTAATTTTATAATGGGATGAATCTAGAGTTGCAATACCCCATTGACAGCCCATTGATCCAAATCGAATTTCTGATCTGCTTGTATTAAACTCACATTGCAGCTGTATAGGGCAAGCTTGAATTGTCCTCTTTCAATCTGCAAACCGTTTGTTTCCACCGTAGACTGGTTATGAGCTATCTTCTGCGCTGTGATATTTTTGAGTGGTGCAACCACTCCTATAGACAGCTGTGTGTGTGGCTGGGTCTGTCCCTGTGTCCGAGCACGAAAATAGCGTTATACCGTTTGTTCACCACCAAGTGTCACTGTTGCACAGCCTAACACAGACACACACAGGTCAGGGAGGAGGGCTTGTACACAGTACAGTACAGTACAGTACAGTACAGTACAGCACCACTCACTTCAGACAGGTCTGATTCTTTTGTTGGAGTTTGGAAGCGCTTGTCAAAGTCACTCAACAGTCCTGCGTACCACCTGTTTCGAATTTGCTAATAATGCAGAAGGCAGCAGCACGACCTGTTTTTAATAAAAACGAGTGCTTCCAAACTCCAACACTTAACATATCGACAGTGACAGTTTTTAATGAAACAAATGCTTTGAAGATTGAAAGAGGATAATTCAAGCTTGCCCTACAGCTGCAATGTTGGTGATTTTAACATGGTTTAATACAAGCAGATCGGAAATTCGATTTGGATCAATGGGCTGTCAATGGAGGGTATTGCAACTCTAGATTCATCCCATTATTAAAAACAAAATCTAGTGTTGCAAATTGCGGCTAATGTTGACTGCGTGGATTACCTCTACCCCTTTCGGAAGGCAACAGAGATTTCTGCAACAGTCTAGAGATAATAATAATAATAATAATAATAACAATAATGGGCCTGCTCGAATTTGCACGTGTGTCCATGCATCCACATCGTGCATGCGTGTGCCGTGTGGTGTGTGCCATCCATGTGTGCATGAATTTCGTTCACTTTTTGCATGCAACGTAAATGCAATATGCAAAAGATACATAATGCCACCATATACAAGTATATGGTATGCAGATCTCCATATATCTAATATCTATATCAACAGCTGATTTTTTTGACTTAACATGACACCTCTGTGAATGCAGAATGATGACCAGCAGTAACCAAGAATTTGTTAAGTAGTAAATTAGGAAATAGGAAGTATAGGAGTAGGAAATGTGAACCTTGCTTGTTTATTTTGTGTTAGAAAGTAAACATCGTTATGTACAATGTGACTGACTGCCACTGGCCCATTTACCTATAGCAAATCTTTGCAGTATCTTTGCACATTGTGATGTTGAAACGATTATATTGTGCTGTCCTTTCTGATCAGGTGCAGAGCTTAGCTGACTGCTGAACAGGGTGTCTTTGCAATTTGTTCACAGTCACTAAGTTCTGCAATTGAAAAGAGATGAAGGCAAATCTGATCAGGGATCATAGAAGTTATTTCGAATTCAAGGCATTTCACTCCACAACTTTGGTTCACAGGGTGACAGGGCAAAAGGTTTATATATAAGGAATTTAACATAACGGGCTCAGGCTGGTTCCAGACAGCTTGGGCATAATTTAAGCAATACAATATTATAGTAGTAGGCTATATATGTAGTGTGGGTGATGGCTGACTTTAGTAGTCACACCTGACCTGACCTGCATGGCCAAACTACTTTGGACTCTCAGAACTGGGTGTGACTGCACACCTGTTATACATTGATCGATGAACACAGGAAAACCCTACAAACATTCTGACAGAGCCTGTCATGACAGTACATCTGGTCTTTCTCGACAATAAATGTGTTTGGACATCTACTTGACTAACGCAGTGTCCCTGTTCAGACGCTGCTAGTGTAGCAAGACGATGGCATCGTCTGGACTGTGGCTCTCCTGGAGTTCCACCCACACAGGGACACAGTCAAGTACAAGTAGTCAAGTCCAAACTCATTTAGAGAGTGGCGAAGACAGAGCAGATGGACATGCCGACGTGTGTGTGGCCGCATTCGGGTCACATTGTTGAGCAGCCTAAAGGGACACTGAGCAGTATAACTAATTGTAGCCAGCGGTGTTGTATGCCCAGCTTTGTCTGTTTGTGTGTAACCCATAGCGATGATTTGATTGGCTGAGCACCCCATAGGGATTGGCTGAGCAAAGTACATATTGAAGAATTTTACGTCAGTGTCTGAGCAAATCGGCTTAGTATCTCTTCTTTTGTCATACACAAACATTAAATTCCCATTGACAATGAATGGAGAATTTTATGTCATAGTGTCTGAGCAAATAGGAATAGTGTCTATTTTATGTCCACCGTTCCGTTCTAGATTCTTGGAACCTTGGTGCTTTCATGGTTCTGAACCAATTAATTTTCAGCGGAAACACTCTGAACTGGTTCAATATTAGGCAGGACAAAAGGAACTGAACCAGTTCAACCCCGGTGAAAAAGGGACGATGTGTTTGTCTACTCATTTTGTATGTCCATGTCCAAAAACTGAATTTTTACAAGAATGTCCACTACAAGCCAGCATGGCGATGACCCCTGACTATAGACGGCAGCAGCAGCAGCAACAGCAGCAGCACCCACATGATTCCAAGCTGGCCTGCCTCCTGTGCCTTCTGAGCTGATTACAGTTCTGTCAACACACTGGCTCAGCTCAGCAGGCACAGGAGAACTGTCGACACGTTACGTTCACCGTTTGTAATACCCCGAGGAAGGCAGCGTGACTGCCCGCCGAAATGTTGGCTCTGTTTTCATTCTCTCTCGTTCAACTAATAAAATACGACTTTGACACTGAATTGAAACTACTAGTGTGCGCTGTGCGACTACTTTGGTTGACCATGAATACCATGTGCATCTGATTGCATAAATAATAGTCTGTTATTTACATTATGAATTCATTTATTTATTTTTCACTTCTCCCCATTGTCCAATGTCAACACTTCTTAGAGCACACACCTCTTAGATTGGTATGATTTGTAACATTATTATTCATTACTTGCTTTTTCTGTCTCGTCTGCAAAAGCACAGTGCTTTTACAATAAACAGGGCCAGGTGCCCCTGCAAGCACTGCTGGTGCATGCTTACTAAGGAACTATTCGGTATGATAACTCAAATCTAGGCACAAAGGTTGTACATATTCAGTAATATACAATACATTAATGTAACTCAGAGTTTGTGTTGCATCTGTTTGCATTTGTGATTGCTATACAATGTTATAAATCAGATAACTTGTACTTCTCAAATAATTAGTCCATGTTTAATACAATTCCTATTCATATATAAAACATAAAAAGGTTTTTTTTGTATTGTGTCCCTATAATACACACATTAATTACCTTAGAATATAGCATGATGTCTATAATGTGCTATGGAGGAAAGGCCCTTTATTGAATTCTGGAGTATATAATATATGCAATAAGTTATGGATCTTTAATAACATGTCAATATATGATTAGATATTATCTTTTTCGCCTCTTGGTAAAACATTTGAGTACTTTTTTCCACCACTGCATATTACCTGCATTATATTCTATTCCCATATGGATGGGGTATGGGGTATAATACCATATCACTCCTGGAGATGGCAGCAATGCACCTGGTACTCATTTGGTCTTCCTTTGTGCGATGTGTGAAAAAGAACGGACGGCGCAGGCGCAGTGAGTGGAGTACTCACACCGGAGTAACAACATAATCAACAACAACTTTAACACATTCGTTTTTGACGTATTTATGTCATTCCTACCTATGACGAACACAAGGCTATGTATATTTGAGTCTCTTGTATGATTTAATGCAACGTTAAATCTAAAAACAAACCATGTTTAGCCACGAGACTTTCCAGAGGCAGATGAGTGCTGTTATGGAGGCGCTGGTAGAAGCAGCAGTGGCGGAGATGAGGAGACTCCTGGACAAATGTTCCACCATGACCTTCTCTATGATGATGCACAGATCATGTTTAGTCCTCGACACGCGTGGGACGAGCGAGGGAGAGGAGAAGGACAACATGACTCTGCAAGAGGGAACGAAACAGCTTCAAGCCATGACGGTACAAAAATGACATTAACAAAAACGACCACTTATTTTTCATGGTAGGCTAACTATTTGATTGAAAAGCCATTTTGTCTCTAATGTAGTCGTTCTCGAATTGTATTTTATTTAGCTTGGGGAATGTATCGACAGATTGTAGAATGAAATTTGCGACACTAGGATATTTTTTGGAAAATGTCAAATTTGAATGTACTTTGTTAAAAAGAAAATGCACGTTGTAATTTGTACTTTAAAGCAACTTTAAGCAAGTACTTCTGAGGGTGAATACTTTCTGTCCATGCTTCTTGTTAACTTGAGGATGTTCAACCACAGGACTGAAGAGCAGATATAATTGCTTGTAGGTATTGGTATGTGATTATTTTTATTATGGCCATTGATTATACTAATCTGGTCACAATTTTACTTTTCTAACAATAACTTTACAGAGTGAATTTGCATCCCTCATGGAAACGTGGACCAAAGGTGTGGTGGAGAAAATAGCACTGCTGCTGAAAGTGTCAATGTCCGAAGATGTCCATCCATGTCCTGCTCCAAAGAAAAGAGGTCGTGTCAAATCCAAGACTTCAAGAAAGATGGTCAAGCAGAGAGCGGGAACAATGGCTGGAGACAAAAAACGTAAGTATTGCAGGTTTCCGGAAGGCTCGCCCCAAAACACACTCGTCCCCATTTGTTTTACTGAGGTTAAGGTTAGGAATAAGATTAGGGTTAGGCATCGTTTTACTCACTGGGGTTTGATTTTGGAATTAGGTTAGGTTTAGGCATAGTTTCACTGAGGTTAAGTTTAGGAATACCTGGTGGCCGGATTTGACACGGGGCAAGCGTGTTTTGTGGCGAGTGTTCTTCTACTGTACTCTATCAGAGTAAAAGGCACCTAGTTAACCAACGGGGCTAATTGTTAACAAAATAAAATAGTGAAACATACTGTAACTAGCGAGTAAACACCAAACAATGCTGTAGTGTAGGGTAACATTGTGTTCACTTTAAGAGAGATACACATTTTCTTTTTTACGAGATCACTTGTCAAAGGCTCTTGTTGGAAGGGAAAGAAAACGCAGTTAGAATTGGAAATAAATTAAAACTAGAAAAGTGCAGTTAGTGTGCTTAAACATTTTGAACAGACATACTTTGTGTATATATAATTTTTTCTTTTTATATATATATATATATATATATTTTTTTTTTTACAGGTGAGGGACCTGATGCCACACAAGAAGAAGGTGATGATTCTCAGCCTCGACATTTTGTATATATAATACCTGTGTGGCCTGAGCAGGGACATATACAAGAAGATGCTGCTGCTGCTGGTGCTCAACCTTCAACTGATAGACGGGAACATCAGGCCACACAGGTAGAAGAAACACAAGGAGAAGTTGATAGTGGTTCACAGCCTTCAACTGATAAACATGAAGCGAATCAGGCCACACAGGTAGACACACCAGAAGTGAGTGACGAGGAGGACGTCGTGGACACTGACATCACCAACCAAGAATTAACTGGAAATGCCGAAAAGAGCAGGAAGAAAACAGAGCTAAAGTGTCCCTGTTGTGAAAAAACGTTTGCTCGAAAGTGTTGGCTCGACAGACACTTTTTGATTCACTCCAAACCCCTCTTGTGTTCTCAGTGTGGCAAGCGTTTTGCAACACAGAGACACTTGGACGGACATTTGCGGAAACACACCGGAGAAAAACCGTTCAGATGCTCTGAATGTGGGACAGGCTTTGCCTATAAATTTACATTTAACAGACACATGCAACAGCACAGAGTCAAGAAATTTAAATTGTGCTCTCGACATACATGCACATTTTGTGAGGCTGAGTTTTCAGGGAAATTAGAATTTCAGCGGCATAAGTGTTCCGCGTTGGAGAAGACATTCCACTGTTCTCTCTGCTCCATGACCTTTGAGTGTAGGCAAAGCCTGGCTGATCACGAGAATCTCCATTCAGGAGAAAGAGATTATGTTTGTGAAATGTGTGGTGAATGTTTCTTCTCCTCCTCATCGTTGTCCACACACAGGGTAACTCATCTTCCGCAGGATCACCTGAGCAAGCACACAGGAAGAATTCTGTTTAGTTGTGATGCATGTGGCAAGGGCTGTAGTCATCAAAGTGCTCTCAAGCGCCACATGCTCTCCCACACTAGGGAGAGGCCTTGTGTTTGTGACACTTGTGGTAAAAGATGTGCTCACGCGAGTGCACTTCAGAACCACATGAGAATACACACAGGTGAGAAGCCGGGGAAACGCCTACGGCCGGTTTGTAAAGTGTGTGGAAAAACTCTCGGTAGCATGACCAGCCTTAAATACCACATGAGAATACACACGGGGGACAAACCCTACAGCTGTGATCAGTGTGCCAAACAGTTTAGCCACCCTCAAAGTCTCAAAATACACCGCTTGACGCACACAGGGGAGAAATTGTACGGTTGCAACATTTGCGGACGAAGGTTAACTACGGCTCAAAGCCTGAGGTCTCACATGCTTCTCCACACAGGAGAACTGCCGTACCTGTGTCCCATTTGTGGTAAGAAATGTTACCAGCTTCGTGAATTTGAGAATCACCAAAAGGTTCACGTCCTTCCATAGTCAGACGAAGTATAGCATATTAATGTAACTTGCTCCGTTTGACTTATGATAGATCTAGTTTTAGCCCTGAAACATGACTGCCATGATGATTATCATGACAGTCATCTGCACCCTATTTTTGGCACTCGCTGCATTTACAAGATTTCCGTATATATAAACATTCAGATTTCAAATATAAAGTACTCACAATTTGTCCCACGGGTGTTAGTTTGTAGCAGCACCAGCGATTAGAATTGCTGCATCCCGCGTTGTTTAATAAAAAGCATTTTTGTCCGAGCGCCCCGGCTCCTTTTTTCAAACGGGGTTCGTTTGGGAAATTCACAGTTGCACACCGGGAGCGCACTCGCCTATTAGTCTGTATTGGCAGGGCGGTCAGAGTACCTATATTGAACACACCGAGTGCCACCCTCCTCCCGACCGATAGGGGCGCGTAGTTGAAAGCCAATGGGAAAATAACAGCTCGGATAAAAATGCTTTTTATTAAACAACGCGGGATGCAGAAATTCTAATCGCTGGAGTTGCTACTAACTATTAAACACCTGTGGGACAAATTGTGAGTACTTTATATTTGAAATCTGAATGTTTATATATACGGAAATCTTGTAAATGCAGCGAGCGCCAAAAACAGGGTGAAGTTTCTTCATGACTCTCGTATGAATACGAGAGTCATGAATCATGGCTAGATCTAGTTTATTATACTGTTGGCAATCTTGTATTTCCAAAACCGTTATTTTTCAGGAAATGGAAAACATTACCTGTGTTCCAATAGAACTAATGTAGTTATGATTTACATCAAAAGTAGGAATTGGAAAAGAGAATATTTTTGAAAAATGTATAGTTTGCTCATTAGCTTTAATTTAATGTGATTATTAAAGTCATAAAAAAGAAAGAAAAAAAACCCTGTTGTCATTTGTACGCAAAACTATACAGCTGTTATAAGTCAAGTTAAGTTATAAATTATTTTAATAATGTGGGTATTTAATAATTCACACTGAATGCACAATTCAGTGCACAACTCCCATGGTTTGGCTATAATACCATATCACTCCTGTAGATGGCAGCAATGCACCTGGTACTCATTTGGTCTTCCTTTATTATGCGATGTGTGAAGAAGATGGGCGGCGCAGGCGCAGTGGAGTGAGGAAGTTGCAACTCTGAGTAACGCAAGGAGGGAATTTTTCTGGTTCATGGTTTCCAGTTTCTTAGTTTTTGACGTATTACGGTATTTATGTCATTCCTACCTAGGACGAACACAACGCTATGCATATTTCAGTCTCTTGTATGATTTACTAACATTAATGCAACGTTAAATCTTAAAACAAACCATGTTTAGCCACGAGACTTTCCAGAGGCAGATGAGTGCTGTTATGGAGGCGCTGGTAGAAGCAGCAGTGGCGGAGATGAGGAGACTCCTGGACAAATGTTCCACCATGACCTTCTCCATGATGATGCACAGATCATGTTTAGTCCTCGACACGCGTGAGAAGAGCGAGGGAGAGGAGAAGGACAACATGACTCTGCAAGAGGGAACGAAACAGCTTCAAGCCATGACGGTACAGTTCATAGAAGTAAAAGACATTCACAAAAACGACCACTTATTTGTCATGGTAACTGTATTTGATTGAAAATCCATTTTGTCTCTAAAGCAGTCACGAGAGTCTTTTTGATTGGGGAATGTATTAATAGATAGTAGAATGCAATTTGCAACAGTTACACCAGATTTCTTTTTAATAATCTGATTAATCTAGAGTTGCAAATACACTTCATTGACACTCGAGCCATTAATTGATCCAAATTGCATTTCTGATCTGCTTGAAATCTCCGTCGTCCTAGTAACTGCAGATGTTACACGGCGTACTCTGTCCTCGTCAATGCCAATTTAAACAAAACATACCGATCTGATTGACTGATTCTTATTTGGATTAAGAAGCGTCGCTGAGACGGACGGACACTCCGATTGTTGTTGAGAAACAGGAAGACATTCTCCTTCTTCCTGTGACTGTCTGTACAACAATTCGTTTTATAAATGCAACTACCCAGCTAGCAAGTCATGGCGCGCCGCCTGCGGGAGGCGGTCGCCGCGCGCCGCCGATCGTGTCCTCCGCCGGGCGCGTCGCACGATGTGGCCGCGTCGTTCTTGATCAGCGTGTGCCGTGCGCGCCGACGCGCGTGTAGCCGGCGCCCCGCTTCTCTGCCGCGACTCGAACGTCAGCTACCGAAGGCAGCAGCAGGACAGCGTGGAGCTGTCTTATGACACCCCCCCCTCCCATATTGCGACCCCGCACCCCTCCTCCCCCATGCTCACCTCCCTCCCACATATTTATAGAAACATAATAAAGCAGCAAATGTATACTTAATTTTGTTTCTTTATTAGGAAAAAAAAGGTTACAATGAAATAATTTAGGCACATAGAAAAAATATGTAAACAACCAAGTTTAGAATACAAGAAAACAGTCATACCATTCAAACACTTTAACCATCATTGTTGGCTCACGAGCTTGTAGATTTGCTATTTTTGAAAAATCAAAATGTGGCCCAAACACAGTGAACGTTTTAACTAAAAACTGCAAGGATTTAGAAGACATTTTGTGGAATCAGTTCTCAAGTTTAATTTCTATAAAACACCAAGTCTATTCTGTGTGGAGTTAGTTATGTAGCGTAGGCCCAGTAATGTTGCAAAAACAGTTACACAGCAATAAACAGAACACACAATCGAGATTCACCTTTTGAGCAAGAAATAGTGCAGCATACATTCAAGAGTCCATTTGGAAAACCCTATAGCGGTGGGTTTGAACCCTTTTCATGCCAAAGTTATTCAGCATTTGAGCCACGGACCACCGTTTGATGAGCTGCCTGCCATGCCTGTCCGTTTCCTTCCTTTATGAAGCCTGACTGGTGGTGGCCGCCAGCAGAAGTTCCAAAATGCACCCTGTCCAACGTCTCCGGCTCTCAGACCCCAGGTCCCTGTCACTGAAGTCCAAGATCCAGTGGTTTTAGCCACTTTAACCATTATTTAAAAAGCTGTAAGCTGTTGAAAACGAGTTTGCTAATTTTGAAACATCGTGAAAATGTGGCACAAATCTGTAAATATATATTCTTTTGCTGCAAACGTTTTAACTAAAATCTGTGAGGATTTAGAAGACATATCAGTTCTCAAGTTTAAGTGCTTAAGTCTTTAAAACACCAATTCTCTTCTGAGTGGAGTCAGGAGTTTCTGAGCGTAGCAATGTGTGTATGTCCCCGTGTCTGTATGTCCGAGCACGGAAAGCTGGGTGCGTTCCTTGAGGTCTGGATGTTGCATATAGTAGAGGGTCAGGGAAACCCGACTGGTGGTAGAGCAGAGGTTGCATTTGAAGTCGATAGGTCTTCCTCCAGCGAAAGCTCGTCTGAAATCACAGAATTAATTAAATAAATTATTTTCACCTTAATCATTTCTCTGGCTTGTGATCCATGACTTAACAGTTGCCCTGTGGGTAAAACCCAGCCATTTTCTAATTTCTATTCCTGTGCTAAAATGTGACATGTGACAAAATGTGAAAATGTTCTTACCATTATTATTATCCATCACCATCATCTCCACGTGACCTCCTCATCTGTAATTTGAACAAAATCAAATACAAAATTGATATGGATTGCATTTGTATAGGGCTCACAACACGTGAGCTTGTGCCTTAACCTATTTAGACCTGAGGACGCATCTGTGTCGCCTCATAGGTTTTAAACATTATTTTAAAAGCTGTTAGCTGTTGAAAAATAGCAGATCTACAAGCTCATCTCCCTTCTACACCTCAGTCATTTAAAATGTCATGATGGTAACAAATTAACAATGGTACACATTTCAAACTTGAGGCAAGAGAGCTTGTAGATCGGCTATTTTCAGCAGGATCCAAAGGCCAATATATACAGACGTTACACAAAATATATGGCTTAACCTTGTTATGTAGCTGCTGTTGTTGTTGTTGCCATGATGTAACTGGAGTAGAAACCAGGTCAGGGTGGTAGAGAACGCAGGGTTCCAGTCCTGAGAAGTTTAGACAAAGACACAAAATTGAAATTTGTTTTCAGTAAAAAACGTTCAGTTGTTTCAAAAAGTAATTACTTAATTCAGTGGTTCCCACCAAATAACTGTTCAGACAGAGCAGAGACAGGGCAGTTTAATAAAGATTCAAATTAGCATTGATATTTAAGTCCACAGTCATCACAGTAGGCCTATACTTACTTTAGAAAATGCGTTTCATGGTGCAAGTTCTGGAACAAACCCCCGTCCAGACAATAGATTAGCTAGCTAGCTAGCTATAGCTACCGGATCGGATACACCGGTAATCTATTCCCTCTGCTAGCGTTAGGAAACGAAACGATTCTAACACGTGCAATTACACGACACACAGTATATATCAGATATAAAAATTACACTGACCTTTCAACTGAATTTCTCCGGAGAAAAACTGTGTATAACTAATATAAGCATTTGTTGGGCAGTCGCACCGTCTTCTGCCTCCACCTTAGCGTCGAGTCAACAAAAACAACAACACTGCAATGCATGCCGGGTGAAGCCTTGGTCCCAGGCTTCACCATAGAGAGGGGGGGGCTTCACGGGTGAATTTACTGCACGACCACAGTAAAGTGTTACAACTTACAATTAATATAGTCTGCAGGTACATATTACTATTAATACAAATTAAAACGAAATATAGCTGCAAGAAGAAGTAGAAGAAGAATCCACTTATTTATATTCAATAATAGTTAAAAAAAAAAACCCATAATAATCCTACAAAATATAATATTATTATTATTGATTTATTTTATACATAAGATGCAGAGAGAGAGAGAGAGAGAGCGCAAAAGAAAGAGAGAAGAGAGGAAGAGAGGGGCGGGGGGGGCAAGCCTCAGGACAGCGCCACGAGGGCTGTAAATGCACACTGTTGCGCAGAGGAATGAAAATCTAACTGAGGCGTGACCGTTTGTCGCGGGGACAGCGGGGGGGAGTCCAAGCCAGCCCGGGCGTGCTACGCTGTGAAGGCGACAGCGGGAGGCGGTAGCTAGCGGGGAAATGTTAGCTGGGTATGAGTTAATGAGTAAACATATGTGTCACTTACATTAACTTTGCAGCCCAATTATTATTTCACCGATGCGTGTATATTGACGTATAAACATCGTCAATATACACGCATCGGTGAAATAATTGTATACCGTAAATAAATGAGGAGGAAGCCCAAAAACCTTCGATGAGGCATAGGCGGGGCATTCGATCCGCAAGTGGAGGCTGCTGCCTGCAGTGCTACCGTTGCCCAGGTGGAGCCTGCAGAACCATTGCGTCTCAAGAATCCACCACTTATGAATGAAGTGTCTGGTGCGGGAGTCTGCTCTGGTGCAACGCACAGGTCCTCGCTGTACTCCTGGTGAGAGCAGGAGTGGACCTGGTGAGACGTAGGAGGGGCCGGACAGGAGGCAACCCACAGAGCCTATAGTCCCTCCACATGCCAGAATTCTCTCAGTCCCGGCATAGTAGTTCCGGATTGGTTCCAACGGATTGTGTGGCCCTGTTTTTCCCTAGTCTAGTGGGTCTGATCGAGGGTAGCTACTGGGACTTAAGTCAGGACTTGATCACCCCGGCTGGGTCACCTGAGTGAGGGGTATGATGTTCGCGATGACCTTGGGATACATCACTGAGGATACGTCCCAGTTGCATCCATGCGATGTATTTTTGTTCTAATGAACGTTTGTTTTTGACTGAGTTCGAAATTTGTCCGCCGTTTGTCAGCATAAAGTTCCCCAGTCATGTAGCGTAGCCTACTACAGTGAGCCATTCTAGCAATAACATTTTGTAATCATAATCAAATCATAGGTTATAAAATAAGCCATCACAACTCAAAACGGACATGGGAACTAGATTAACTTGAAATCTCATTCATCACACCGATTTCCAAAACGGCACCGATTTCCAAAACGGCACCGTTTAATACAGATTTGTTTCTAACATCTCTCACCATCATCACCTATACGTTCACCTTATGGTCATTATGTTATACAGGCCACATAGAAATAGTAAATATGATGCATGATAGGTTAAATTAACAATTTGTTTATAACATGACCTAAATATGCCAAACATAAATACGCCAAAAGCGACATTACACTGCGATGTGACTTGGCCAGTCAATGTGCTCCAAATCATCAAAGATAATGGTGCTGTGTCAGTGTCACACACAATGTTCACCCCATTTAAAGCGTCAAAATAAACGCATCAATGGATGACTAAATAAATAAATAACTGTCAGCATCTCACAGGATTCAAACTCCTCCCAATGTCAGCAGGTGCACACCAGTCTGAAGCATAGCCCTGGGTGTGCCATTATGTGCACTCCATCTCTGAACAGTAAATAACTCGGTACAAATCCAGTTATCACAACTTAAACCAACAGCCAACAGACCTAGATTAACAAAGGATGTCATTCACCACTGAATGACTGAGGCTTTCCGAAATTACATCATAGGCCAGCCAAGTGTTGTCCCATCCCAGCCAAAGTCTATAGGCCTATGACCTGTTTGTGTAGGGTAAATGTTTATAAAAACTCAAAACATTATAGGATAGGCAAGAATAACGATCCTGTGCTGTGTTGGTGATGGAACGTTGTCGTGTGTATCATGAATTGGCTTGATGTGCAGTGCAGTCATGCAGATGTGAATTGACACCTTTTTGTGCCTGATTTGTAATAGGCCTACAAATATAATATAAATATAAATCAAAGAACAAATTTAGCTTCAATAATTTGGTCAATATTCAATCATTAAGTTCACAATAGCTTTTCAGACACTTTGCCATGCATATTTTATTATTTAGTCGCATTTGAAAACAAATCTAACCTATCGTGTCATATTTACTATTTCTGAGTAGCCTGGACTATAATGGTGAATTTAGGTGATGATAATTATGGTTGGAGATTACTTGGAAACCAATCTATATTAAACAGTTCCATGTTCATTTGGTTTTCAAACTTTTCATGGCTGCACGGTTTTATACTCTATGATTTGATTATGATTGCACTATGTCGTCGCTAGGAATGGCGTACTGGAGTACTCTCCATGTCTAGTAAACTTTATGCTGACAAAGGGAGGGGTTCGAATCCCGTCAGAAACAGATGTTTATTTATTCATTCATTCATTGATGTGTTTCTTTTTACGCATTACATGATCTGCATACTATACTGATATTCCTGGTGATAGTTGCATTTCTAAAGCGTAGGCTATTTGTTGTTGGAGATAGACAGTCACAGGAAGACGGGGTTGTCTTCCTGTTTAATAACAACAACAAAACATAGGCTACGGTTAAGGTCCACATCCACAACGCAATGTGAGTGTCTGTCTGCCCAAGGATCGGATTGGGTATGTTTTGGCATTGTGACAGAAAAAAGTGGCATTTGCGAGGACAGCTACGCATTCTATCGCCGTTAGAACATCTGCTCGTTTCTATGGCGACGGCTGACGCCATTTCAAGTTAATCTGATTTCATTACAAACCGATACGCCAGCCGCCTCACTTGAGTGTTTGTGTGTTTTAGCTACTTTGACGCCACTATATTTCAATGACACATATTGAACTTTATTTTAACCCCTTTACATTTTCTAGGAAGGCCAATTTCAAAATTCAATACTTTGAATACTTTGTTAAAAAGAAAATGCACTTTGTAATTTGTAGTACTATTGATTACTTAAGTATTTTTTAAAGCAAGTACTCCAGTACTAAAATTCAAGTACAAGTTTGACTGAGCAGCTATTACTTGTAATTGAGAGTAATATTTGACAAGGAGTATCTATACTGTGACTCAAGTACTTCTGAGGTTGAATACTTTCTGTCCATGCTTCTTGTTAAACTGAGCATGTTCAAACTGAAGAGCAGATATAATTGCTTGTAGGTATTGGTATGGGATTATCTTTATTATGTAAAGAAGGAAAACTATATGCACATCTCAGTTTTTAAAATACGGTACTGGACCCAAAAAGTGATCAACTGAAGAAAAAAGTGGAATGTCCGCACACAATATAATTCTGCTCCCCGTCCTTTTTATTTCAACCTGTCGGTATATACAACGTTTCACCCCTCCGGGCTTTCTCAAGTTACATCATTTTTTATTATTGCCATTCATTGTACTAATTTGGCATACAGAGAATTGTCATAAAATGTTACTATTTTTTTTCCCTAACAAATTTACAGAGTGAATTTGCATCCCTTATGGAAAAGTGGACCAAAGGCGCAGTGGAGAAAATGGCATTGCTGTTAAAAGTGTCCATGTCCAAAGATGTCCATCCATGTTCTGCTCCAAAGAAAAGAGGTCGTGTCAAATCCAAGACCTCAAGAAAGATGGTCAAGCAAAGAGCGGGAACAATGGCTGGAGACAAAAAACGTAAGTACTGCAGGTATCCGGAAGGCTCGCCCCAAAACACACTCGTCCCCATTTGTTTTACTGAAGTTAAGGTTAGGAATAAGATTAGGGTTAGGCATCGTTTTACTGAGGTTAAGGTTAGTAATAAGATTAGGGTTAGGCATAGTTTTACTGAGCTTACGGTTAGAAATAAGATTAGCGTTAGGCATAGTTTTACTGAGGTTAAATTTAGGTTTAGGCATAGATTCACTGAGGTTACGTTTAGGAATACCTGGTGGCCGGATTTGACCCGAGGCAAGCGTGTTTTGTGGCGAGCGTTCTTCTACATTTGTACTGTAGCCTAACCACCCTAGAACAATTTAGGTATTCAGCTGATACTCCTAGAGTGATTTACAAGGGCAAGATCAGAGTAAAAGGCACCTAGTTAACCAACAACAGGGCAAATTGTTAATACAATAAAATAGTGCAACATAACTAGCGAGTAAACATGCTGTAGGGTAACATTGTATTCACTTTAAGAGAGATACATTTTGTTGTGGTTTCTTTACGAGATCACTTGTCAAAGGCTCTTGTTGGAAAACTAAAAAAGTGCAGTTAGTGTGCTTAAACATTTTGAACAGACATACTTTGCATTTTTTATTTATTTGTGTATTTATTTTACAGGTGAGGGACCTGATGTCACACAAGAAGAAGGTGATGATTCTCAGCCTCGACATTTTGTATATATAATACCTGTGTGGCCTGAGCAGGGACATATACAAGAAGATGCTGCTGGTGCCCAACCTTCAACTGATAGACGGGAACATCAGGCCACACAGGTAGAACAAACACAAGGAGAAGTTGATAGTGGTTCACAGCTTTCAACTGATAAACATGAAGCGAATCAGGTCACACAGGTAGAAGACACACCAGAAGTGAGTGACGAGGAGGACGTCGGGGACACTGACATCACCAACCAAGAATTAACTGGAAACTCCGAAAAGAGCAAGAAAAAAACAGAGCTAAAGTGTCCCTCTTGTGAAAAAACTTTTGCTCGAAAGTGTTGGCTCGACAGACACTTTTTGAATCACTCTAAACCCCTCTTGTGTTCTCAGTGTGGCAAGCGTTTCGCAACACAGAGAGCCTTGGACGGACATTTGCGGAAACACACCGGAGAAAAACTGTTCCGATGCTCTGAATGTGGGACAGGGTTTGCCTATAAACATACATTTAACAGACACATGCAACAGCACAGAGTCAAGAAATTGAAATCGTGCTCTCGACATACATGCACATTTTGTGAGGGTGAGTTTCCAGGGAAATTCGAATTTCAGCGGCATAAGTGTTCCGCGTTGGAGAAGACATTCCACTGTTCTCTCTGCCCCATGACCTTTGAGTGTAGGCAAAGCCTGGCTGATCACGAGAATCTCCATTCAGGAGAAAGAGATTATGTTTGTGAAATGTGTGGCGAATGTTTCTTCTCCTCCTCATCGTTGTCCACACACAGGGTAACTCATCTTCCGCAGCTGAGCAAGCGCACAGGAAAAAAGCTGTTTAGTTGTGATGTATGTGGCAAGGGCTGTAGTCATCAAAGTGCTCTCAAGCACCACATGCTTACCCACACTGGGGAGAAGCCTTGTGTTTGTGACACTTGTGGTAAAAGATGTGCTCACGCGAGTGCACTTCAGAACCACATGAGAATACACACCGGAGAGAAGCCGGGGCAACGCCTACGGCCGGTTTGTAAAGTGTGTGGAAAAACTCTCGGTAGCATGACCAACCTTAAATACCACATGAGAACACACACAGGGGACAAACCCTACAGCTGTGATCAGTGTTCCAAACAGTTTCGGAACCCAAGCAATCTAAAAAAACACCGCTTGACGCACACAGGTGAGAAATTGTACGGTTGCAACATTTGCGGTCGAAGGTTAACTACGGCTCACAGCCTGAGGTCTCACATGCTTCTCCACACAGGAGAACTGCCGTACCTGTGTCCCATTTGTGGTAAGAAATGTTACCAGCTTCGGGAATTCGAGAATCACCAAAAGGTTCACGTCCTTCCATAGTCAGACGAAGTATAGCTTATAAATGTAACTCTCATTAGGCTGTAAATCTTCACAACAGAGTCATCAAAATAAGATCTGTCATTGGCTACGTCATGGACAGTTAAATCCCCTTTTCATTCCGAATAGAAGTTAAATCCTATTAAACGTTGTCATGTAAACGCCTACAAAAACTTAAATCCGAATGAAAATCCTCGATGCGATTTAAAAACCATTCCGATGTCACTGGCCGGATTATTCCGATGTTCAATGCGATTGAAAGAAAATCGGACTCATGTATACACTGCTTTGGATGTAAATTCATTCTGGTCTTTATTTCCAAGGTACTCCAACTCCAAGGTGCTCATATCCAAGGCATGCCGAGGAGTTTGCACATAGAGCGCGTCAGCGCGTGTTATTTCATGCATTTTGCAGATCCGAAATCCACACAAAAAAACATGGAGCAGCAGCAGATGATCCCCCTGATCTGTGTGTGTGTGTGTGTGTGTGTGTGTGTTCAACAGTCTCTCTCTCTCTCAAAAATAACGAGCGACCAGATACAATAATAATCAGTGTGTTGCGTGCCTTGGCCGTGCTGTAGATGATAAAGTACAAATAAAAACGAGATGATCATCTTCCCAGCGGAGAAGGGGAGCCGCAGCGGGTGGGGAAAAAAAGACGGTAAACATATATGCCCGCCCCTATCCAACCAGCAGCCTCAAAACTACTGCGGAATGAAATGATTGGATTTCAAAGTATCGTCTTTCTTCTGTAATGTTTTGTATTGTTGAGACAGTCACAATGAATGAACTGCCTATATTTTATATGTCCAACAGATGGCGTAGTTTCACGTGAATTAACATGTATCATGTCTTATCATTCGTAATGACCATTTCCCATGGAAACTCGCAGCAAAAAACATTACTTCCGAAGTATTTTATTCTGAAGTATTTATTCTGAATGATCAGCCTGCATATAAACGCGGCCAATGATATAATGGTACACCTAATTAATGACTCACAAGGAAGAATACCGATTTTTGTCCAAACATTGATGATTACAATACCCAGAACCTGTGTTACAGTGGCTCCTTACAATTCAGCACAAGTGCTTGATTTGATCATACGAATACAGGCAGCCAAGTGAATACATAACCTGGTCCTTTGAATTATAATAGATCTTAATATAATACACTATAACATTACTGTTGGCGATTTTGTATGTTATTTTTCAGGAAATGGGAAAAATAACCTGTGTTCCAATAGAACTAATGTAGTTAGATTTACCTCAATTAGGAATTGGAAAAGAAAAAGTTGAAAAACTTATATTTTGCTCATTAGCTTTTATTTAACGTCATTATTAAAGTAATATAAAAGAAAGATAAACCCTGTTTTGTCATTTGTATGCAAAAAGGCTTAAAAAGCCGGACTAGTTTTTGGTTGTTTCCGTTTTGTTTTTCCGGCTCCTTGTTGTGTTATGGGCATTTATTTTTGGAACATTCACATAAGAATCATGTCCTGAACCCTATAACAATAACTGGGAAAGTGCATCATTATCTGTGTACAAGGATTTCTTTGCTTAGTTTAGTTTATTAGTTTATTTGCACAATAAAAGTACAAAAAAAGTTAACATCAATAAAAGAAGTGTGTGCAGGTTTAAGTCAAGTTAAGTTGTAACTTGTTATAAATTATTTTAATGTGGGTATTTAATAATTCACACAGATGCATTATCTGAATACAAAATGTCCACATAAAGTGGTGGAAGCACATGGAACTATTCCAGCTGTATTAGCTTTTGTCTAGTTTAAAGGAAGAGGATAACTCAGAATTTTATTCTATGAAAATTGTGATAAACCATAACTATTATTTGTATTGGGCTTCATTGATTTGACTGGCTACAGGAGTGGGCTACTGGGCATTGTTATGAAGTGGGCCCTGTAGGCTACAATCTGTATGTATCTTAACTAATTAATAGCCGGGGAGCCACAGGCCCAAAAGCTCAAGGAATAGACATTCACCTGTGATGTCATGACATACTTTTTATTTGTGTTTTATCTATTCACCTGGTCATTAATGTACACGGAATGAGAGGCCATTTTTGTATATCACACCATAGACAACATAAGGCAAACATTTCCAAATTTCATCATGCTTTGGAATCCATTCCAAGCATTAGTTTTGCACGAAAAATACTCTTTGGCCTAAATTCGGCCATATCCACATCTTGCAATGGGTCTGGTCCACAAGATTCGATACAGCACCAAGATACCCACGTAGGCCTACCTGTCTAAATACTTCCATAATGTCCACACTCACAACAACAGAGGGAGTTCAACAAACCGTGTGCAACCCAGATTCGGCATGAACAAGGGACTAAATTAATTTAGCTCCTATGCCACAAAAATGTGGAACGCCCTAACAAATGTCATTGAGGTGGAATCCCTTGACTACTTCAAAACCGTCTGCAATTCAAAACTGGCCCCTGTAAAATCTGAATCCCCCACCCACCCCTTTGGCTTTTTACCTTCACTGTATCTCTTTTTCCCCCTTTTCCCTCTTTTATTATGATTTCCAGTTTTTGGCTATATAGAAGTGTATATTTGTACCAATATGCATATCCACCACTGCATATTACCTACATTATGTTCTATTCCCATGGTTGGTCTATATAATACCATATCACTCCTGTAGATGGCGGCAATGCATGCACCTGGTACTCATTGATGCGATGTGTGAAGAAGAACATGAGCGGCGCAGGCGCAGTGGAGTGAGGAAGTTGCAACTGTCAACATTAACCATAGAGTAATAAAAGGACATTGACAGCTATATTGTAATTTGTAGCCTGGTTTCCATCCCTTAGTTTTGGACGTATTTGTATTTATGTCATTCCTCCTACCTATGACGAGCACACCGCTATGTATATTTGAGTATCTTATGACTTACTAACATTAATGCAACGTTAAATCTTAAAACAAACCATGTTTAGCCACGAGACTTTCCAGGGGCAGATGAGTGCTGTTATGGAGGCGCTGGTAGAAGCAGCAGTGGCGGAGATGAGGAGACTCCTGGACGAATGTTCCACCATGACCTTCTCGTACAGATCATGTTTAGTCATCGACACGCATGGGGAGAGCCGCAAGAGCGAGGAAGAGAAGGACAAATTGATTCTGCAAGAGGGAACCCAACAGCTTCAAGCCATGACGGTAGCTGCAGACTCCCATCTAAAAAGAGTTTGTGCCAGGGAGGGACGTGAGGGATGTGTTCTCAGTATTATTCGAAACCCCTGGAACGCCCAAAGCCCCTGGGTCTATAGTTGCCCAATTTGAAAACCATACTAATGACTGCTACCATCTTATCTCTGTCATCTGGCCCCTCGTCCCCTATGGCCTATCAGTGTCTACTCTAAGGCTCTGCTTGTCTGATTATTTGTAAAGTGTCTTGAGAGACAACTTTGTTGTGATTCTGCAGTCTGCACACAGTAATTGTATTTAAGTACAACAATTCATTTGAATTCCAAGCATTGTTGTCAACTTGACCATTTGCTCATGAGCGGTAAACAGAGATGATAATCTGAATAATAATGTTAAAGGGACACTTCGCCTTTTGTGCTAAAATAAACATTTTAATGAAGTTTATAATATTTAGAACACTTTCCTGGGGGTCTTTATGTGTGTAATATGTGGTTTTAGATATTTTAGATTTTAGCAGTGCGCCCAGTGTCTCTGATGTCATGGACACTGGGCTCACTTACTTCCTGGACTACAATTCCCATAATGCTTTGGTGCACTGCTCCTTGTGGATAGGGGGAGGGCTGTCTGAGGCAACATGTAGTCCTAGGACAATGTAGTCCAGGAAGTAAGTGAGCCAGTGTCCATGACATCAGAGACCCTTCCACAACACATCAACAGTGCCAAGCCCACAGGCTGATCACATCCATGAATTAGCCCCATTGATGTAAAATATTCTAATTCATTGAGATAGGATTTTTTGATTTTCATGAGCTGTACGCCATAATAATCAAGATTAAAACAAAAAAAGGTTTTAAATATTTCACTTTATGTGAGTTAAGAGTATATGAAAGTTTCACCTTTTTAATTATATTACGGAAGAAAATGAACTATGCCAAAAATGTTCTCTCCTCTAACAATAACTTTACAGAGTCAATTTGCGTCCCTGATGGAAAAATGGACCAAAGGTGCGGTGGAGAAAATGGCACTGCTGTTGAAAGTATCCATGTCCGAAGATGTGTCTCATCCTGCTCAAAAGAAAAGAGGTGGTGTCAAAAAGATGGTCAAGCAAAGAGCGGGAACAATGGATGGAGCCAAAAATAGTAAGTACTGTAGGCTAACAACCGTAGAACAATTTAGGTATTTAGCAGATAATCAGAGTGACTTACAAAGTGCAAGACCAGAGTAAAAAGCCCCAAATGGATCTTTGTGGGTCCATTTGGTTTCATTTTACACTCTCGAGAGTTAAACCTTTGTTAAACATCTGCAATACTTGATTTACAAGAGGTCTACACAATTAACACTCACAACGCCAAGCCGCTTCCTAACCGCCAGATGACGGGTTAAGATTTTACCCCGCAGATCGCCATACCCAACATATGGCAGGTTATAAGGTTTATATCAATTCCAAGCAGCCGAAGCTCAAAACTAACCTTTCATGCTGTCCAGGCTTCTAGACAGCGCCTACGTTCTTCCTATAATGAGGATCAATGGGCGTGAACCCCATAAGGATCCACTCATTGTCGTTTCTTTGCTGCATGTTTAATCAGTAAAATACTCCAAAGTTGTTGTTTTTGTCCAATCCGCCCGACGTTCAGATGTAAATTGTGATTTTTGATCGCATCCCGCCCGATATTTTTTTTTGCTCCTCCTCTTGCTGTTTTGGGCTGTGTGCCTCGGAAGTAGTTGGCGCAACTATACAGATATTGCCTGGCTGCGACATACACTGTAGACTAAGTGTGTGCTATGTCTCCATTTCATTAATTGAGGGTTGCACCACCTAACCTCCTCAGACAACTTTTCTTAAAACTGCACCAAATCTCATTCACATTTAACTCTTCTATTAACGTATACTTCAGATCATGTACAGGCAAGTTGAGGCAAACATACAAAAGAATACACCAGTAAGACGCCTGAGGGCGAGAAGCAACCTCTCCCTAAAGGGCGAGGTTGTGTGCATGCATCCGCCTGGGTGACAGCAAACTGCTGTGCGAGCGCTGGCACTTTTGCATGGGGGTCAGACACGTGTCTTGAGTGTACAGGGTTTCATGAGGTCAGATCAACATATGGAATGTCAGAACAGGTCAGCTCCATATATGGAGATTTAAGGGTGACAGTGGGGGCAGTGTCTTGAGCGTACAGGGTTTGATGAGCACCCAGGTAGGGCCGGGCCTTCATTTTCGGGCCTGTTGAGAACATCAGGGATCTCCAATATGGTCTTAATTTTGTTCAAAATGTTCTTTGTATTTATTTTTTGTTTTTTTACAGGAGAGGGACCTGATGTCACACAAGAAGATGATGCTGCTGCCCTAAAACAAGCGTCCCATCAGCGGCCAGCGAAACCGAGGCTCTGCAAAAAAGGTAGTCCCGCTGGTTCACAGCTTCCAACTGTTAAACAGGAACCTCAGGCCACACAGGTTGAAGAAACACAAGCTGGTAGTGGTTCACAGCCTTCAACTGATGAGGTTGAACCCGCCTCAGAATTGAGTGACAAGGAGGACGCCATGGACACTGACTTAACCGGCCAAGAATTAACTGCAAACGCTGAAAAGAGCAAAGAGAAAACAGAGCTAAAGTGTCCCTCTTGTGAAAAAACCTTTGCTCGAAAGTGTTGGCTCGACAGACACTTTTTGACTCACTCTAAACCCCTCTTGTGTTCTCAGTGTGACAAGCGTTTCGCAACACAGAGAGCCTTGGACGGACATTTGCAGAAACACACTGGAGAAAAACTGTTCCGATGCTCTGAATGTGGGACGGGGTTTGCCTATAAACATACATTTAACAGACACATGCAACAGCACAGAGTCAAAAGTCAGAAAATAAAATCGGCTAAAACTCAGACATGCACATTTTGTGAGGCTGAGTTTCCAGGGAAATTTGAATTTCAGCGGCACAAGTGTTCAGCGTTGGAGAAGACGTTCCACTGTTCTCTCTGCCCCATGACCTTTGAGTGTAGGCAAAGCCTGGCTGATCACGAGAATCTCCATTCAGGAGAAAGAGATTATGTTTGTGAAGTGTGTGGTGAACGTTTTTTGTCCTCCTCATCTTTGTCCACACACAGGGTAACGCATCTTCAGCATTGCTGCGATGAGCTAGGACTGGGCTGCAGCGATTCAAGTGTCTTGCAAAGCCACCTGAGCAAGCACACAGGAAAGAAGCTGTTTACATGTGATGTATGTGGCAAAGGTTGTAGTCATCAAAGTGCTCTCAAGCACCACATGCTTACCCACACTGGGGAGAAGGCTTATGCTTGTGAGACTTGTGGTAAAAGATGTGCTCACGCGAGTGCACTTCAGAACCATATGAGAGTCCACACCGGAGAGAAGCCGGGGCAACGCCTACGGCCAGTTTGTAACGTGTGTGGAAAAACTCTTTGTAGCATGACCAAACTTAAATTTCACATGAGTGTACACACAGGGGACAAACCCTACAGCTGTGATCAGTGTTCCAAACAGTTTCGGAACCCGAGCAATCTAAAAAAACACCGCTTGACGCACACAGGTGAGAAATTGTACGGTTGCAACATTTGCGGTCGACGGTTCACTGCGGCTAGGACCCTGAGGTGTCACAGGCTTCTTCATACAGGAGAATGGCCCTATCTGTGTCCTATTTGTGGTAAAAAATATCACCAGTATGGTGAATTGAAGAAACACCAAAAGGTTCACGTCCCTCCACAGTCAGATGAAGTATAAATATCAGATAAAGGAAAATATCTCATTAGGCTGTAATTCTGCACAACAGAGTAGAAATAAATATTTTATAACTGTAATGTCACAATCACTTCAGTTGTTCTCTTAAATATATATTTTTATCCCACGATTTTGTAACCCATTTTTTCACCCCTGTGTCAATCATCTAATGTGATCCTGGGCTCTACACACCCTCCACCAACCTAGTCCCCATATATGGGGGACAAGGGGAGAGCAACGGACTTGAACTCATGCTTCCTTCATGCCTGAGTGTCCAAGTTGCTCCTTTACACCTGACAGGGGGGAGTTTCCCTGGTTGGACGTAGCGCGTGGAAGGAACACGTTATTCCAACCAGTTCCTTTCCCCTCCATCAGGCGCCCCGGCTGGCCAGGGGGAGGCAGTTTAGTGACCAGGATTACCAGTTGTTCTAAGTCATTATGTGATGGACGATGGCAATAATGAATGTGCTTTTGTCACTGTTATAAATATTGAAAAGCTTCGCTGAAATCTATTCTTTTATGCGATTGTTAACAAAGTAATACAAAATAAACCCTGTTTTTGTCATGTCTTGTTATGGTGAGTGGAAATTATTTTGGAAAATTCACAAAATCATCATTATGTCTTCAGGGATTGGCTGTGCTCTATACAGCGTTAAGCCTTTAATAATGTGGGTATTTAATAATCCACACAGTTTCATTATCTGAATATAAATTAAACTGTATTAGCTTTTGTCTAGTTTTAAAAACGAAAATTGTGATATCTATTTGTGTATTATTGGGCTTCAGTGATTTAACCGGCTACAGTAGGCTACTGGGCATTTTTATGAAGTGGGACCTGTGACAATCCTTAAAGGGAAACTTCACCCTTTTTGCAAAAAAGATCTGTTAATGACGTTTAGAAGATTTAGAACACTTTCCTGGGGGTCTTTGTGTGTAATATTTGGTTTTAGATATTTTAGATTTTAGCAGTGAGCCCAGTGTCTCTGATGTCATCGACACGGCTCAACATGGACTACATGTTGTCTCAGTAAGGGCCTGAGCACATTTTTGATTCCCTGCGCGGACAAAAGAAGCTGTGTTTTGCGTCATTTCCGGTTTTCTAGACAGCTGGTGGATGGAAAAAAAGCTCCACCCAGGCCACACGGCAGATTGCCGCGTCGGCCAGATTGCAGCGTCGGCCAGATTCCCGGAAAATCTTGCCCCAGCGACATTCTGCCGCGTGGGTGGAGCTTCGTTTACATCCACCAGCTGTCTAAAAAAACGGAAATGACGCAAAACACAGCTTCTTCTGTCCGTGCATGGAAGTTCAAATGTGCCCAGGCTGTAAGACAGCCCTCCACCTAGCCCTCCACCTATCCACAAGGAGGAGCAGTGCACCAAAGCATTATGGGAATTGTGTCCCTTTATGTAGGCTACCTTTGTGACCTGACCTGAAAAACGTGATGGTGATTTGGTGACAGTCCTGAATTAGTAGCAGTTGTCCCAAATCCTGTCCTATTTGTATTTGTATTTTTATTTAATTTAGTATTTTTTATTAATTTAAGAATAAATGAGTGTGTTTGAAATTGATTGTAAAATGTGAGTCAACACTGCCCTCTAGTGCCGAAAAGTGCAACTCTGGATTTTATGCTGAAACAAATTCAAATTTCTTCTGTGGAAAAAATGTGTAGGCTATGCCTCTATTATTTTGTTAGACCATCATGTGACATTATTTCATAGAGAGACCAAAGGGACTCAATATTTTGCTCAAAAGCGCATTCTAGTCTAAAATGTGAACTAAACAAATCGGAATATTGCCAATTCCACAGAGTTATAATCGGCCATTTCGGCTCATAATGTAATAAGTTAAATGTAATAAAAACTCATAATGTAATAATCAGCTCATAATGTAATAAAATCATGATCGCATAACGTAATAACAGATTTGTCTATAAAAGACGTGTTACGTTATGAGTTGCTACAATAAGGCAGCTCATAATGTAATACAAGTTCATAATGTAATGGCCCATATTGGTGAGAAAAGTCTTACACTGTCATTGTTATTACCTCTGTTGACAAATGTAGACTTCCATATGGCCCATATAGTCTTACACTGTCATTGTTATTACTTCTGTTGACAAATGTAGACTTCCATATGGCCCATATAGTCTTACACTGTCATTGTTATTACCTCTGTTGACAAATGTAGACCCCCCCCCCCCCCCCCCCCTAGGTTAAATTTAAACTGGTCCAAAAAGTGAAGGGTGGAGTGCAGCCGCAGGTGTGCCGCGTGCGCATGACATCATTATACCGGAAGTTATGCGGGAACGTGAGTGGCAAAAGACAACAAACAAAAAGACACTTAATTTGTCGAGGGTGCAGAAAAATGTTGCGATATAAAACAGCCTATTGTTTCCCGCCCCTACAAGAACCAGACTATATTATATGGAGTCGTCGTTGGAACCTCGAGTGAAGTTATGAGGTATTTTACCTTAGGAGGGGTAAAGAGAGCTGCTGTCAATTTGGATAATGGGTACTAAAGGTTAATGAATATGGACATTGAAATGATGCAGAGAGGTGGAACCATGCTGCACGCAGGAGTGCAAAGAAGAAAACACCGAGGCCAATTATGTGATGACAGAGTCACAGAACGCCAGACAGATGACAACAGCAAGTGTGTATGGAATTTTGGAGCCATGGACTTCCATAAGTGTGAGTTGCATTTTAATTGATACTAGCTAACTAATAGCCTATTCCCGATAATTCTGTGGTAGGTGGTGTGCGCCAGCTTGTGACATAGCTTGTAAATTGTGTGTTTGGCATCATGGCCATATGCTATCTGTGTGCACGTTTCAGACTACAACGTTTAAACTGTGGTTTGGCATTTTTCCATGCCAAACATTTTGGCATTTTCCCAGCTATAGCCTATAGACATTATCTGGATAGCACCTACCTATTCTGGATAGTTATTCTATACTGTGCTGTTGTCATAATTAATTAGGTTATTATGGCCTTGTTAAGCACCTGTTTGTCTGGAGTCTGAAGTTTCTGAACCAGAGCCATTGAAAATGATATCATACAACTCTGGTCTGAACATATAGTGACATGTGCTGCTACTGTCTGTCTGTGTGCATCACGTCACACGTGCCTGTGCACTTTTGGCTGCTTTGCCATGTTCTTGCTCTTGTTAAGCACCTGACTGTGCTGGTTGATTGGCAGCCACCATCACCATGCCTCTCTCTATTTGTGAATGTGTGTGTGTTTTTATACCGGGGCCTTCTTGCGTGTGTGTGTGTGTGTGTGCGTGTGCGTGTGCGTGTGCGCGCGCGTGCGTATTCGTGTAAACGCGCGCTGAAGAAGCCTGGTGTAGCAAGGCCGTTGCGTGCGTGCGTGCGCGCGCGACGTCTGGTCCTGTTGTCTGTGGCTTGATTGACTATAGCTTATACAGTATTTATTATTTATTGTGTGCATGTATTTGATATAGCCTACACGCCCTAATAATTAACAGGGATATTATTTAATAACGAAAACCAAACTACCATTGGCCTGGTTTTATTGGGCCGGTGAAGGGCCGGATCTACTGCACATTGGGCACGTTTGATTGATTGATTGAAATCTTTATTAACAGTTTGCAGAATTACAGTACATTTCAAGCACAAACTCAATACAAAGACTGTTAACTGTGAGTGGACGACCCAATTAAGCCTTACACTTGTTTACAACAGGGTCCACATTGTTCAATTCATCAAAACATTTAGAGACAAACAAATAGACACTATATGTAGTTAAAGAACAGAACAGGAATTCATCATATAGGAAGCGAAAAGGGAAAAAAAATATATATACAGTGAGGGGAACAGGGGGATAAAAGAAAACGAAAGACAGAGTGTAGGGCGCCTGCACACAACACCATGCGTTGATGCCATGTGTGCATATGTGCAGGCACCCAACACCACGTCCATACAAAAACATAGTACAATCCAGATAAAAATTCAGCTTTTACAGTGGCCAGTTTCGAATTGCAGCCATCCGTAGGTGCCCTCTGAGAGCAGTTTTGAAGGAGCCAAGGGATTCACATGTCTTAATGACTGTTGGTAGGGCGTTCCACATTTTGGTCGCATAGGAGCGAAAATAATTTAGTCCCTTGTTTGTGCCGAATCTGGGTTGTACATGGTTTGTTGCACTCCCTCTGGTGTTGTGGGTGTGGACTTCGTTTACATTAAGGAAGTA
The DNA here is from genome assembly GCF_963924005.1 of Protomyctophum bolini. Taxonomy (NCBI): domain Eukaryota; kingdom Metazoa; phylum Chordata; class Actinopteri; order Myctophiformes; family Myctophidae; genus Protomyctophum; species Protomyctophum bolini. The sequence goes on from NC_137883.1 coordinate 13,347,949, forward strand.
TTTAGACAGGTACATGGGTATCTTGGTGGTGTATCGAATCTTGTGGACCAGACCCATTGCAAGATGCTGTACTCTGTCGTCGACCCTAAGCCATCCCAGCCTGTCAAAGTGGGCAGGGGTGAGGTGGGTTCGGGGGGTGAGGCCAAGTAGGAGCCTGACCAGTTTGTTTTGGGAGGTCTGGAGCCTAGTTTTAAGGGCCTTTGAGGTGCTGTGGTACCAGGAGGTGGATGCATAGTCAAAGAAACCTTGTACGAGGGCTCCTGTTAAGGTCTTCAAGGTGTTTTTGTCGACCAGTGAGGAGATCCTGTAGAGGATAATATCGTCACCCACTCTAACCAAGAAGCCTTTTTGAGATTACTATTTGATCCGAAGAGAATGGATTCAGTTTTTCCCAGGTGTAAGGATAGTTTGTTATCAGCGAGCCAGGTGCAGATTCTACCGAGTTCAGAGCTGAGGGTCCACTGCCCAGGGGCCCTTGGGTGTCTAAAAAGATTAGTGTTGTATTGTTGGTGAGAAGGCAGCTGAAAAGTTGCTGCTTTACACAATTGTGTGTAAAGCAGCAACAATGGGCTAGATTGGCTGTTGTTCAAGATGGGTGGGCCCACTGGGCTGTGTGAGGTCAGGTGGAGAGGTGACTCTGGTGGAATAAAAGATGTGATGTCCACCATCCAGCAATGCTTTTTCATTCTGCATGCATTGCGTGTCAGGTGGCTCCCCAAAAATAATGTAAAAACACTGCTTACTATATGGGTCAAATAAAAATAATGTGTTTGTTACTGTCTCGCTGTCACTCTGGGAAAGGAAAGTAAAGGTACTTATATATGTTTACCCAGGGTAACTGGACTAAGCATCAGATACTTGTTTACAGCCAGGCCCTGCTTATTTCATAGAACATTTCATGGTAGTGGTTCAATGCCTTGTCCAAGGGCACTTCAGCGGTGGTAATTTTTAACGTGTCGGACCGCTGATTCGAACTGGCGACCTTCCGGTATCAAGACCGCTCCGCAATCCGTTCCTCCACTACTGCCACAAATGGGTTGGGGTAGGCGACCAGGAATAGGCCAATATAACGGCATAAAACCGCCCCAAAACAGCCAAAATGCACACGTGCATGACATGTGAAGGGGGGCCCTTCGAGTCCCAGGGGCCCTCAGAGGTGTTAATTCGGCCCACTGAAGAGTGAAGACCATAAATGCCAGGGTGAATTTTGGTCCACCATGCCATTGTGCTGTTTTACAACACCCATGGCCATGCCCTAGCAAAGGGAAAGGCTCCTAATTAATACAGTTGAATAGCCTAATGTGATTAAGCTATAGGCTAAAGATGTGACCTATCTGCAGAGGCTCAAACATAGTGGTCAGAGGATGAGGGGGGGGGGGGGGGTGTGTGCAATGATACGAATCTAATCTTGATGTCCCAATTTCATGCCAACTGAAATGGATTTATGGTATTTAAAGCACAATACAAATGTTTCATCTCATGTGAAACTATCCACTGGATGGCAGTACAGGATAATATCCTTCCAGATACAGTGTTACAAAGAGAGAGAGAGAGGGAGGGAGGTGTAGTCTGCCAATATAGAATAAAATGCGTTCATTGTGCAACATATTGCACAGGGAGGCTAGTAGTAGGTGGGGGGTTTCCACTTTCCAGTATGTCCTGGGGTGCATTCATAAGTTCTGTATTGTTTTATTGTGCAATTATTTGTATTGGAACTACTTTATGGGGGTGTACATGTTATGTTATTGATTCATGTCATTTATTTATTCCTTTAAGTTGCCTGTGTTTATTTGGATAACACCATGGGGTGAGTGATTGGGGAAGCAACATGCCCATAATACAGTTTTACTTTTAACCCATTTAGACCCAAGGGCAATTCTACAAATGCCTTCTAAATCAGTAGTTCTCTAACTTGTCTTTGTCATAGCGAACCACCACAGTTGTTAACTCATTACTCAACCATATTGGTATATATGTTTAATTTACACCCCAAAAAGTGATAGCAAACATGATTTTTTTTTGGACAGATACTGCATATAGCACAATTGGTCAGCGCAAGGAATATCTGATAAACAAACGTAAAGGTTGATTTTGATGTCATAGGGTCGATATTTTTCCTTTTGAAGATTTCTGTCCTCAAATATGAGAGTTGGTGAGCCGTCATTCCTTGTATTAGTTCTGTCATTGAAAGCACATGTTTTAGCTTCCTCTGGGTTATTTGAGGCACCAGTGACAGCAGACAAATCTTATTGGCAGTGGCGTCACCACTCCCCATATCTCTCTCTCTCTCTCTCTCTCTCGATTTGTGGTGACATTTGAGTGAGTCCCAACATGCGGTCAAAAATGAGGCAGCCACAACAAGGTCGTAACTTCAGAAATGTGTCCTCTTACAAAGTTCAAACCTCACCTTCACCTCCCATGAAATGTGATTCCTGAAGAGCCTAGAGTTGCCTCCAGCCTGCCACGATGTGTCTCATGCCTCTAACTATATCAGGGCTGCAACTATCAATTAAGCATAACCGTTGGACCTGCAGTGTGTTAATACGACAAAGAATTCCGTGTTTTTCACAGGGATTAGGAGTGTGTGTGTGTGTGTGTGTGTGTGTGTGTGTGGTAAAAATGCACAGACAGAGTGCATGGTGTGTGAGTAGTTCTTTGAGTTACGACTGATTTGTACGTGGTTGCGCGCTGGTTTGATGTGGGCTTCAAAGGTCAGGAAGGGATTAAACTTGCGTCGGAGAGTGATGGGCAGAGATGTGATGCTCCGGTTGGAGAATGTTGGGAAGCATATCGTCACTGTCAGGTCTCCTCCATATTTCATCTTCATATACCCTATTTTATACCTCGTATGACAGTGTTGCACAAAAGTAGCAAAAATAGCCAATCCACAAACTCGCAACAAAACGGATCTAGCTAGTTTAGTTGTTCTTGTAAAACTATTCAACTGTTTGAAAGGTTTGCCTATTAATGGGGAAAAGCGGTTAAGTGGTTAAGTCGGATTCCACCTGAGGGCGACGATGATGTTGGTTTGGAAAGTCATGGGAGCATATCATCTGGCCAGCAATAGTGAGTAGGGTTGGGATCCTTTAGGATTAAAACGATTCTGTTTCCTTAACGATTCCCTCTCGATTCCTTAACCCTTATGGGTCCATTTGGTTCCATTTGCAGTTGCACACTCTCTGAGTTATAGTGGTCCTTGAACCATTTTGAGAACCACTGGTATAAGTGGTATTGTAATTGTATAGCACATGTGAAGTCCACATGTGATGGAAATGATTCTGGTTCCTCAACACCAACCCTAATGGTGTGTTTATATGAGAGACAGTGGATTGTCTAAGGGGGGCGGGGGTTGCCTGAGGTGAAGTGCCACCCCAAGGTGCCACCACGTTACAGACTTGTGCGTTCAGAACTACTGATACATCACTGTCTGGGAGAGCGCACCCGGGTGTTCTGGTCGTTTCGAAAATTCAGAGATGATTGTTGGTTTTCTGATTGTTGGTTTTCTGAGCATCTGAACATTTGTGACCACAACAATGACGTTTGGATAAAGTTTCCTTGCAAAAAATGAAAACCAGTTTTTGCTTCTTTGCTAGGCTACTCTAGAGTTTTCAACACATCTGATGGAGGTTATAATCATGTTTATACATGGGATGGGATCAATTAAAGTTAATTTGATTTTAATGCATTTCAAATGACAAATGGAAAATGCAGTAAATAAATGTGGTGCTTTATGATGTCAAGTTGTCAACCTCAGGGCACCTTGAAATCAATATTTCATTTGTATGTTGCCACTCTGGTAAGGTTTATTTTTCTTAAACATAAATGTCAGACACAGTGATGAGTTATTAATGTAGATTAATAGATGAATGTAGATGAATATCCTTCGGGACAATAAAGATTATTATTATGTGGATAGATAGTGGAGACAAACTGTAATTAATTGGTGCGTGCTCACTGCATACCTTATGCAACTATGCATGTAAGAATTCACTCAACTCACCATAAGATTCAAATCAATCATTTTAAACATTTCTTTCCAGAAACATCGTTTTTTTCCTCTTATACAAATCCAGTATTTTCTTTCTCTTTTAATTTTCTCCTCATCTCTTTTCAATACAGTAGTAGTAAACTAGTAAATGATCCTCACAAAGATCCTGTATATTCTTCTCTTACTTCTCTTCTCTGCTTTTTGCATCATGATTCAAATTGCAATTTAATCTCAATTTAAATTGTCACCAGTTTGAATCGATTTTAAATCGATTCACGATACATCATTAAAGGAGTAGAATTTCCACCCCTGTAGTTGTAGGTCAGTGCCCAAAGTCTATGTTCTGCCTCATCCATTCTCTTTATCTCGTATGGATAACAGGTAATATAGTTGGTCAAATTGAATCAGCAAACATATAGACATTAGTCAGTTCCACTCCACCTCTAGGCCTTCCTGCCGCCTGCTGGACTGACCTCCAGTGTTGGAAAAATAACTCAATTGTTTTACTTAGGTAAAAGTATAATAAATACTGCAATGTAGTTTACTAAGTAAAAGTCTGGAATTCAAAAAAAGTACTTTAGTAAAAGTGCAGAAGTATTGGTATAAAAATGTACTTGAAGTATCAAAAGTAAATGTACTCATTATGCAGAATATCTAATTTCAAATGTATAAACATCTTTTGAAAATAGCCGATCTACAAGCTCACAATGCGTCGTTACGCGAGCTTGTAGATCGGCTATTTTCAAATGGCTGAAATGTATATAGGGTTGATTTGTAAATCATCTACAAAGTAACTAGTAACTAAAGTTTTCAAATAATTGTAGTGGAATAAAAGTACAATATTTGCCACTGAAATGTAGAAGAGTAGAAGTAAAAGAATTGGAGTAAATGCGTTTGGTTCCTTTCCACCACTGTTGGTCATTCAGTCACACCCAGTGATAAATGGCGTGTCAGTTGAAGGGTCACTGCCCTGATCATCCATTGGAGCCCTGTGCGGTGACAGGGAGGGCACCAATGGGAACCTGTGATGGTAGATTGATGAACTGGGGGGATGGGTGAACACCGGCCCAATCACCATGCAGCAGAAGCCATAGCTAATGTCCTCATGGGTGGATGGATAGATAGATATGTAGTACGGTACATAGATGGATGGATAGCTGGCTGTGTTGGAGCAGGCCACTGTGTCACACCCAAATCAATGATTGTTGTCTGATCACTATGCGAGTATGTCTGTGTGTGTTTACTTGTATTACTACTAGAATTTCACATGTTGTCATTGGCTAGTGGCCACATCTTTTGGCCACGTGACCAACTTTACAATTGTTAAAATAGATATCTGTGAGGGCCGTATTGTCTCCACAAGACACTTTTCCTGCTCCTCACGAGATAAATGGTTGTTTTTATTTTTTAGGAACAGATTTCAGGTTGGGGTTAGGATTAGGCAGGTTTAGGGGTTGGGTTTGGAGTTAATGGTTAATGCCAGATTATTTTTGAGTGGCACGTGTGTGTGTGTGTGTGTGTGTGTGTGTGTGCGTGTGTGTGTGTGCGTGTGTGTGTGTGTGTGATCAATCAGTGCTCGGGCCACCTAACACTGACATGTAGACTGCAACCTTGGGTGGACACCATTAATTAAAGCTCAGTGGAAGCTGGCATGCTGCCTCTATCTTCACATGTGAACCGGCTTCATTACTCACTGGCAGTATACATGGCACTATTCAAAGACGTATAGATGGAAATATGACTAATATTTAATTATGAGAAATTAATCATTTGCCAATGCCAAAAGCAAATGGTCTGACGGTAGCTAATATCAGCATGTGGGCTGCATTGTGAGTCGTGATGACAGATGAACTACTGTAGGCTGTTTACTGTGGATGATGTGTGTCAGTTTTACTGTCTTCATTATGACAGATGAACTACTGTAGGCTGTTTACTGTGGATGTGTCAGTTTTACTGTCTTCATTACTGCCCCATCATGCCACTGCATGCACTTCTCAGTCATTTTAGTCATCTGAAATGTTTTAGTTTGTCTAGTTTTAGTTGACTAAATCAGCAATTGATTTAGTCAACTAAAATGTATTTTGGCGTGCCTTGATGGCTGTTTCAAGCTTGTGGATATGCTATTTACAGCATGCATCCAAGCATAAAATTAGTTGCCTTTTAGTTCTACTGGATGATCTCTTCTTCACTAGCCCCTTCTTCATATTTTAGTCTAGGTTTTATTTGTTGACGCAATTATCATATTTAAGTCATCTTAGTTTTTATTTAGTTTTTGAGTTTTCGTCAGTGAAAAAAGGTAGTCGACGAACATTGTTTGGTCATAGTTTTAGTCGACAAAGTTAACACTGCTTCTCAGGATATGATGATTTGTATTGAATTACAGTATTGTATGTCTTGATTGTGAATTGAATACATAGGACCACAATAAAAACAAGCCATGTTTGTGTTATCCTTTTGTAAATTGTATCATTGCTTGCGTAATATACTTGCTCAGCTGTACTCTGTTTGCAGCCTGTTAATAAAGTATTCCACCAGTAATCAATGACTAAAACTAGACAGATGGCGTAGGCATATTATGGTACTGCAAAATCACCTAATACAGTAATACGGACTGAACCTCGTCATGCGATTGCACGTGTTTGGCAATAATGGAGAACGCCCAGTGATGAAGCTGTAGCTTCAGAATCAATGCCTTTTCGGGAACTTTGAACTTACCACGGCCCAATGATGTATTAATCTTTCCTGTGGGTCTGCATTGTATTGATTGACAGGTAAAGGTCAGAGTGGGGAGTGCCACCACCCTGGAGGTTTGCGGTGAGATGGAGTGGTATTCCATGTGTGGAGAAATCAAAACAAAGCCTCTAAACGAGCCCCCATTGGCGGATTAATACGCGGATGCGACGCCTTGTGGGCTCGCGGGTCGGCTATATGTTCGCGAGCAGCACCGGCGAGGTGAAATTATCAGGCACATGCATGGGTAATTGAGACTATTGACAGGAGGAAGGGGGGATGAACGAAGGTCTTCTGTCTGTCTGATGTGAGGGTTAGGAGCTAGGGCTCATGTCTGCCCTGACATTATTAAACATTTTTCATTTACCTGCATTTCCCAGTTGGATTATATTTCTATATTATGTCTGTTTAAATAAATAAAAAAGATGCAGAAGCTATTACTATATTATGAATAACACCTTTGATGGCCGGAGGAGGAATTTGTTTGTGAGGAATTTCTCTGCTCCTGCATTCCTAGACTTCTAAAAATGTGAGCTTTTAAGGGATTTAGAAAGACATTATTGTTTAGACTGAAAATTCTTTCTGGGGATTGAAAAAAAAGTATAAAAGTAGTATATACAGTAAAATCCTCAGGGTTCATTTAACTTTCAGAGTAATACAATCCATTTGGTCAGTATTCCCTAGACTCTGAGTTACACAAAATGGATAAATTGACACAGAGGATTTTACTGTGTACAGACTTTGTTTGGCTGAAATGCTTGTATACTGTTTATCCGCTGTTGGTCTGTAACAGTAACAATTATATTGATTAGTTAATTAAATAATCAATTAATAACACATCCCTATTTTGGCCATATCATTCATTATACTGTATTGCAGATGAAAAGTTTAAAAATAATTAAATCAAAATGTAGCTGGGAGGGAAATAAAAACATTGCAAACGAGTTGGGCTCGCCCCCTAGTGGTCTGTTTTCAATGTGCACAATCTTAATGATTTTGGATTAATTCCAGCTATTGTTATAAAAGTAAAGTTAGGGGCGCCTGCTGGCCAAGTGGTCCAGGCGGCAGGTGCATGCCACATAATGCTTTGGCCTGACAGCGTGTCGCGTGTTCGAGTCCCGTTCATGATGACCATTACTGCATGTCTCTCCCCTTCTCTCTCCCTCTTTCCTGTCAGTCATCACTTGATACTATCAATAAAAAGTAAATCTTAAAAAAAGAAAAGGAAAGTTATCAAGACGGGGTCCAATAATAGCCCATGTATAGAGCTCATGTGGCCTGTCCATGATGTCTGCAGTGGTAACATTTACTTAAGTACTCTACTTAAATACAATTTTGAGGTATTGTGCGTGCCTGCGTGCGTCACCATTACAGTCACCGTGTAATGGTGACTGATGCTCTGCTCTAATGGTACCATTAGGATTTTGGGTATTGGGCTCAAACCTGCTCATAATGTAGCCTGGGTTGCAGTAGCAACCAAAACCAAGAGCACGGACCACCGGAGAGGAACACGTCACCTGGGTTTAATGAGTCATAATCACATACTGCACTGTAGTTTATGCAAAGTGCCGGCATTGGGTGAAATGGCCCCAGCAGTAAATTGAAATGTTGCCATGGACACGGTTGTTGGAAAGTGAATCATAGGCACCGCCAGGCATCTATAAGACGTTCAGAGGTGATGACTGGGCTTCAAAAAGAAAATGCACCCAGAAAAAGGAAATTGCATTGCAGATAGATTGTGAACTCGTAGATTAAGTTCATCGTATGACAAAGTATGCTGTAGGTCAGGACTTAAGTGATTTGAAACGATGCTCGTGTAGAAAAATTATGGTTTTACTTTTTATTGGAGGGTTGGGTTGTTTGTTGAGTTCTTTACCTTATTGACAGCAAGATGTTAGAAGATATTTTTTTAGCCTACTTATATTCGTCACTATGTCGGGTGGAAACGTTGTATTCATTCTGTAATCCAGTTATTTCCTTTAATTTTCTGAATGGCGTCCACACAGTTCTACCCCATTCTGAAAATATTTAGTGCCAGTGAGAAGTGACCCTTGTGTAGTTGTGTACTTACAATAGAGCACCGAAGTCTGATGTCACTTTCAGTAGAGGGCGCCAATACACAGGTTCATGTATTTCTTAAAATACAACGGATTCCATTTTAACTTTGCTGGGGAGTGGGGACCCCCTGGAACCCACTCAAAGACCCCGCTTTGAGAACCACTGTAATAGGAGGACCAATGCAGTAGTTAACTTGTGACAGACAACTGTTTAAACAATTCTCAGCAACACCCACAAGTAAACAACAACATTGGAGACCAGACAGTATGGCGTTGCTAGGGAACAGCTTGAGTCTAAGTTCATTATCTGTCAGCTACAGATATTCACAAATCCTGCAACAGGAAATAAAGTTGGAGCAATTTGGAATGTTTATGTTGTCAAGTGTGAAAAGGTCTATAATGGCATACAATAGCTGTTGTTATGGAGAAATTGCTACCACAAGCCAACACTATATTGAACTTGTTTGAGTTGTTTCAGCCAAGCCGTGTCGAGTATATTATTAAGCTGAGGCTGCCATGGCCAAGAGGTAGAGTGGCCACTTGGGAACCAGAAAGTCCACAGTTCAATCCCGGGCTCCCCCAGAGTTGGTGTCGAAGTGTCCTTGAGCAAGACCCCTAATTGCTCCCGCTGAGCAGGTTGGTGCCTTGCAGGGTTTACTCCGCCACCGGTGTATGAATGTGTGTGTGAATGGGTGAATCTGCACAATCTTTGTAAAGTGCCTTGCTTAAGGACGCTATATAAATGCACCATTTACCATCATTAGTTCCTTTGTGGAGCGCATTGTGGCACTTCAACAGAATAACATGTTAGCCTAGAGAGCAGTAGTGGGAAACATGTTCAGTCCGTCTGTCTGTCTAGTCTCTTTAGTCTCTATATTGTACATGTCTATATTTGGCTGTCTGTACAGTCTATGTACAGTATCCCCACCAGGTGGAGATATTGCAGGCTAGTGTGTGTGACTGTGTGTGTCAGTGTGTCTAGCATGTCTCATCTCTCAAACTACTGATCGTCATGATCAGTGTTAATTGTGCACACAGCAAGCAGGCCAAGGACCTCAAATCCTCAATATTGTTCAAATTGGTAATTAACACTTATACCGCCATTGGCCGAGATCTACGTCAATTAAAGCTCATTTATTAAGAACTACTGTACTCTAAAGACTGAGTACAGTAGAGACAGCTCTATCCACTGACGTCTTCTCTGTTTAAAAATAGGACATTTCAACTTGTGCAAGTTGGAAGTAGCTTCCTGTTACCCTCTGCAAGCACAAAATGTATGTTTCAGCAGATCTCTCACACTCTGTTTAGACTGGCATCCCAAATCAGATTTTTTTGCCTATCCAGATTGGAATAAGAGTGTTATTGTTTTTTTGAACAGCAAAAGAAAACATATGAACCACAGGCGTTGACACACCCACCTGCCCCTGGCAGGTAAATGAAACTTCTGGGTAGTTGGAGTTTGCTTTCAGGTTGACCAGGCAAGTGCTGGTTTGAGAGGGAACGCAACCGATAAACACAACACGAGATATCTGTCTAAACACTTGAATGTGGTGCGCTCTGTCTTCTGGTCTGTGGAATGTATTATAAGAGCACCGTTTAGCTATAATGTGCTGTTTTCACTGTCGCTACACTTAAAATTAAAATAACAAGTGTGAACCCATAGTCATATGAATAGATATGTACGTACTGTATTTGGCAATAACAATTGAGGTACTGTATGAAAATTTTAACGCAAAGCCCCAGAAAAAAGAAAAGGTGTTAAATTGAATGTTACCTATCATTTTATAATAGACAAGTTACTTTTCGGGCAAGTGTCTCTGAGACCTTTCTGAGACCACATTTGCCAGTAGTTTGAAATTACCAAACTTGTTTGTCGTTTAGACACTCGGGCACTGAAGCCCGAGTTATATACTTTGGCTGAAAATAGCTGGTATACAGTCAAGGTACTCTTTGTGTGTGTGTGTGTGTGTGTGTGTGTGTGTGTGTGTGTGTGTGAAGCTGTTGTATTGATTTAGATTGGAGGGCTGAAGCTGTCAGCAACCTTGAGCCCCGAGTAGCAGGCAGTAAAGGAAATGGATTTTTGAGTTTACGCTGAATCCGTCCAATGGACACCGTCTGCACTCTGCAGCATCTTCTTAACAGAGAACGATACTTTTCAGCAAACATCCAGCAAGGGTCATTGAACAGCTCGCATGTCTCATTCAGTGTGGTGTCACTGTCAGATCGCCTCTCAGTACACACATCACTGCTTTGGTCGCACGCCACACGTCTCTGTGCAGCACATGTGTGCCCACACCGCGTGCCATGCAAATCAGCAAGGCAAAACTAGGCCTGTCACAATTATTACATAATCGCCTAATCATGTAGACCAGCTGTTTCCACTGTTTAGTCAAATGTTTGGAAAGAAAATATTATTTTTAAATGTGTTATATTTAAGTCATTTGTCATTATGTGCCCTGTGCAATTTGTGATTACGAAGCCTAAAGGGCAAACAGAAATTGTAATATTCCATAGTTCAATGCAAGAAAACACAATTTAATCATTAATCCCAATTATTTGTGTGGCAATCAATTGTCAACTTGCTTGAGTCGTCAACGGCTGAGCAAGACTAGCTCGCTTCGAGCAGCCGACGGCCTTGCGTGCGCCGTCTGGAGTTGGCAAGCTGTGGTGGGCAGCATACTGTATATGTGTTCACTTGTTTCCAATTGCAGTTAGCAATAAGTTAACGTAGCTAGTTGCTTCATAACGTAAACAGACTGGCTGCAGTCTCCATGGACCCGCAGTCACAGCATGGAGTCAATGTCACAAGAAGAATCACTGCATTGGACAAGCTGGTGTACATAAGAGGGGTTAGGGTAGGCAGTGGCTCAGGAGGTAGAGTGTTCGCTTGGGAACCCAAAGGTTCCCAGTTCGATCGCGTACTCCCCCTGAGTTAGTGTCGAAGTGTCCTTGTAGCTATGCTATACTGTAAGTAGTAACTATCAAATAAAGGCTGAGGTCGAGTACTTTGTCCACCACTGACTATAAGATGGCAGCTGTGGCTCAGATTTCGCCCTCTTTCCAGGAGGTAGAGCAGGTCGTCCAATGATCTGTGGTGGGTCGGTGGTTCGATGGTATGGTAGCACGGTATAGCTTGCCACCAATATGAATGAAAGGATCATTGGAAGCGCTTTGAGTGCTTAGAAAAGCACTAAAAAATGCAATCCATTATTGCTATGCAGGGGCGGAAAGTACTGGTGATCTATTCTAGTCAGCTGTATACTGTATGGTGGATCGAGATGACCGGAGGCGCCGCTGGAGGCCTCGTCCGCGGGAGGGAGGGAGAGATTATTTAGAGAGAGATTTTGATGAGATGTCTTCTTATCACTGTTAAAACCGAGCATGATCTGGGTAGGTCATGCTAATCCTTACTTCACAGTGGGAAACCCACCTGCTCTCCCCAACCCACCTCTACCCCACTGCTATGCAAATAGAAAATGAAAGAAACATTGTTGGCCCTTTATGCTGGATTTGCGCTCCGTCGTACGACGGTGTCGCGCGCCAAACATGGCCGATCTGTAAGCCCACGCCGTGCCGTGTCTGCGACGTGGCGAGGGCTTGTACATTGGTTATTTTTCAGCGTGCGATGCCGCTTTGCGACTGAGTATAAGTGGGGCTTTTAGCGGGAGATGGATAAGCCTGTTAACCTGCGGAGAATGGGATGAGAATTGTAAATAGAGCGGTGACAATACAACAACGCTGCTGCAGACTCGGAGCGTTCCAGGTGACAGGAATATGAATAACAGTCGGGGGATGATGGGAGACGTGTTGTTTATCAAGGACGGTGTCACCACTGTGGACACGACCAATCTGGTCGGCTGGACAAAAACAAGTGTACGTGTGACTCACAAACAAAACGCTGTGTTTGTCACATAGAGATGGAGGGGGTGCCTCTGTACTTAAAGTGTGTGTGTGTGTGCGCGACGTGCGTGCGTGTCGGGATACTGTCACAGGATTTACGACGAGAAAGACTGACAGAGAGAGTGAGAGACAGAGAGGAGGCAGGCCCGTGCTTAATAATCAGTGATTAATTTTAATTACCAGGCAGACAGACATACCGCTGATAGCACATGGAGAAGTTTGGTGGCTCCATGTGCAGTGATCCACTCAGTGACCTGCCCACACACACACACACACACACACACACACACACACACACACCCTCCTCCATTCTCAACATGTGGGGTCAAAGATGAGGCCAGGCCCATCCTTCAGGTCAGAAGATGGACAACCTGAAACTCAAGACGAAGCCATTAGACATTATTTCTCTCTCTCTCTCTCTCTCTCTCTCTCTCTCTCTCTCTCTCTCTCTCTCTCTCTTCTCTGATTTGATGATGTAATCAACCCCTGACATCCCGTCACTAAAAGACAAACATGAGGTTCTTAAATCTTCATTAGTCAAAGGTAAATGAGGTTTGCTGTGCACTGGCGCCCACACACACACACACACAGACACACACACACACACACACACACACACACACACACACACACACACACACACACAGAGGAACATGTGTCCCCTGGCAACCTGCCTGTATGCATGTACGGGAGCGCACATGCTCACTAGTGTGCATGTAACCCCCCCTACCCCGTCCAATTCCCCAACACACACACACAAACATGCACTCGCACGGACACATGTGCGGCCGTATATATATATACGGTGGGCATATCCATTACATCTTAACTGAAATGTGTGGTAATGGTGTCTATTGATTTTTGTCTTCTCTTGACTAGTCAAGCACATACAGATGAGTTTGGATGCTGTATAATGAAATTACCTTCACTCTGGTCTCTAAAGGATGTGAGGAACAGCTTCCATCTGGAGACAGGACTCTGTGTGTGCAATAAAGAATTCACCTCCCTAATTCATACTCTGTCGCACCCCGGTGTTGATTTCCTTAAAACTAAGCTAAATATATTGACAATTTTGTCAACAGATAAAAACTAGACTCAAATGTTAGGGAGGCACAAAGGGTTTTTTTTTTAACTCTTTTTTTGTAGTTCAAATAGCCATTCTACAAGCTCACAATGTGTTGATGTAGATCGGCTAGTTGAACAATTTTAAAATGTTCATGCAACCCTATGTGGATCTAAGCGAGGTGGTGTGTATAGCTTCCCATCTCAATCAGCGTTTTACCCTTTTTTGTCATCAAGGCATGGTGATTTATGTATTATGCATCCCCAACCTAAGCTGTAGAGATGATGTAAACGACCTTCTCTGCACTGTATACGGGAGTCAATTTGGACACTGTCAGACACCATTAGACATCCTGTGTGACCTGCAGCTTGAGTGGGTCAACTGTGATCTCTGCACCAACACTAACACACTGTGACTGTGCTGCTCTCGCTGCTTCTGAAAGGACATATGGCAGTGGTCTGTCCCCCCCCTACCACCCCACACCAGTGGTCCTTGAGGGAGTTCAAGGGGGTCCCCGGCTAAATGATCGATAGTTGGTAACCAAATGGACCCTTATTGATATGTAACTCTGAGAGTGCACAAGTGGAACGGGTTCATTTGGTTCCATTAGTGCACTCTCCATTAGATTTACATTAACATTGGGGTTCCAGTGATAGAAGTGGCATTAAATAGTAATACGGGTCCGTAGCCTAATGCATGTCAAACTGGGGGTGCTTGAAATTAAAATGGTTGAAAATAACGTGCGTAAAAATATTCTCTTATGGCCCAGGGGTCCTTGGCATATATTTTCAAACGGGGGTCCTTGGGCTAATACAGTAAGTGTCGATGTGGGGGACCTTAACATGAAAAGGTTTGAGAAGCACTGACCTACAGTACAGTAACCATTGGCCAGTGATGGAAGAAGTATTCAGATTTATTTTAATAAAATAGAAGACCAATGTAGAAAAAAAATGTAAATTTTACTTAGACTTTACTTACTAGTTTTGCCTAGTATTATGACAAAACATTCATTACTGTATACTTTTTCACAATCTTTTTTTTTGTTTTGAAAGTACTATTAGTACTATTAGTACTATTAGTACTTTTACGTTTGGTACTTTAAGTACGCTTACGGGTCCATTTGGTTTCATTTTACACCCTCCAGAGTTAATTAATTGTTAAACACCTTCATTACTTAATTAAAAGTCTACAGTCTACACTATTAGAGAATATAGAATAATTGTTATTTTGATCCTGGCCTGTTGTCTCTCCTAATGATGCCAACATCAATTGGAATTGTGGACAAAACCTAATCCAACGAATAACACAATATTAAGTTTTGGTTCTGAGAGGCTAGTGTAAATCTCCTCATTTATACTATTTATCTATACTTATAGCGCCGTCCACGGCAGCTGTGGTAACTACATTCTGTAACTGTACTCTGCTGTTCACCGAAACAAATTCCTAACATGTTTTACATGTCATGGCAATAAAGGCCAAATGTTGGTCCGTGGCTCAAATGGTGGATAAATAATGGACTTGATATGAAAAGGGTTGAAAACCACTGGTATAAAGTTAGAGTGACAGCTAAGATGGGGGGTGGAGGGGGAGAGAGGTTTGACTAAAGTCTTCAAATGTTACCAGCCAGTTTTGAAGCCACAATAACCTGGTATGCACTACCGAGTAGTGAGCAACCAGTATGTGTGTCTGGATGTTGGTTTCTGCCTTCACTGAGCCCTTCGCTCTGACTCGGTAAACACAATGCTGCCTTTAATCAGCTCTGCGGTTCTAATTGATTAAAATTCCCTGCGGCACAATTATGCAGACTCTAGATATGCCTTGAGTGTCAGTCTGTCTCCTCCTTTATTTGTGTTTGTTTCTTTGTTTCTTTCTTACGTTACTAACATACCTTGCAACTAAACTAAAAACGTTTTGGCCAATAGACCTTGACGTGTGCAATCTGAGAATCCCATCGGCAAATGCCGTGTGTGACAGGTGTGACAGGTCCTAGACAGTAGACACCTAACCTTTTTTCAAAGTACTGTTGTGTAACATTTTAATCTGTTCAGAGGTTAATGTGCATTTTGTCGTGACAGGCCACCCCTTTTGGCCAATCTGAATTCCTTCTGACAAACAAACCAACAAATGCAAATACATTTCCTCATTGTGGAAGCAAACAAGGTTTCAGTTGTGGTCATGTGTTCTTTAGAAACATTCTGTTGTGATGTAATTGATTTTGAAGCGTTCAAGTATTTGCAAGTGTGTTCTGATTAGTTTCGAATACCATTGGTTCCGTTTCAAATTAGCTTTAGCAGTTTTTGTGTTGTTTTGAAAGTGTGTGTGTGTGTGTGTGTGTGTGTGTGTGTGTGCGCGTGTGTGCGTGTGTGTGTGCGGGTGTGTTGGGTGCACGTTGTAGCAATCATAAGCGTTAAATGGTCTCCACATCATAACTCTGTGACGGAGGCACGTGCCTAGCTCGCAGGACAGCGTTATTTGTCGGGAAATAAAGAGCCGTGATGACAAGCCATTCCACACCATTGTAATAACACTCAAGGAAAATGACTCTTAGACTTGACTACAGGCTATACGCACGCAGCCTCATCACAGAATCATTCCAGTCTTAATGGCACATACAGAACACCTCATGAATGACAATGAGGAGCAGAGCTCAATCACCACACAGTAAAATCCTCAGTGTTCACTTAAGGGACACTTCACCCTTTTTGCAAAAAATATATATAGTCGTTTAGAAGATTTAGAACACTTTCCTGGGGTCTTTATGTGTGCAATATGTGGTTTTAGATATTTTAGATTTTAGCAGTGTCCATGATGTCACAGACACTGGTCTCACTTCCTTCCTGGACTACATGTTGTCTCATTCAAGGGCCTCCCACACTGTCTGCGAACGCCGCGCGTCAAAACAGCCACCTCAGTTATTTTCAATGAACCTATCTCACACCGGCGGCAACGCGTCGGACGGAGCCGGTGTGTGTTGGGCTTAAGACAGCCCTCCCTCTATCCACAAGGAGGAGCAGTGCACCAAATCATTATGGGAATTGTAGTCCAGTCAGTGTCTGTGACATCATGGACACTGCTCAAATCTAAAATATCTAAAACCACATATTACACACATAAAGACCCCAGGAAAATCTTCTAAACGTGTCCCTTTAACCACTACCTACACAAAATATCTTTGCCGAAAATAGCTGATCTACAAGCTCACAGCACGTTGTGTTGCAACACGCCATGTATATCTGCCAAATGTTTGCCCAAGAATAGGGAGGCCATGGAAGTAGTTCACCCTTTAGCGTAGGCCCGTACCGTTGGCGTAATCCGGTAGTGTGTTGCGGGTTCAACTCTGGATCCCGACAACCTTTGCTGACATGTAGCTCCCCATCTCTCTCTCTCTCTCT
Organism: Protomyctophum bolini; assembly: GCF_963924005.1. NCBI lineage: Eukaryota > Metazoa > Chordata > Actinopteri > Myctophiformes > Myctophidae > Protomyctophum > Protomyctophum bolini. The sequence continues at coordinate 13,365,079 of NC_137883.1, forward strand.
CTCTCTCTCTCTCTCTCTCTCTCTCCCATTTGCACTAGTATTACACCGCAGGCAGGCAGGTAGGCAGGCAGCGCTGTACAGTATGCCCAGGAGGAGAATGAGTCAGTACATGGGAAAACACAAGAACACCGAGTTCACTAAATACATTACACTAGAGAAACGATACACTAGGAACAATACACGGTCTAGAACATCTAGCTACCATATGGGAGGTTGTTCAACGATCTGACGATGAGTGGAGTGAAGAACTGGGTTTAAATACCGCTAAAGATGATGAGCCGATGCAGGCAGTGGTGGAAAGTACATTAAGCACTGTACTCTATTTTTAATTTCTTTAGCTGGAGTATTTCAAACCTCCGATTCGTTTACTTTATTGTACTTTTTACAACACTACATTTATTTCAAAACTTTAGTTACTTTGTTGATTTTTACAAAACACAACACTAACCACTTCAGCCCTATACATTGCTGGCTTTTGAAAATAGCCGATCTAAAAGCTACATCTACATTACAAAGCATTTTGGTCATTGTAGGAATCAGCAATCCAGTCAAACCCTTGTCAAACACACATACTTCATAATATTTCTGGCCATAGGGTGCAAATTTCAAATTGTACTACTTTTATCTACTACAAATACTGTTAACATTGAGTGACTGCAGTTTCCTCCAGTGGTGAAATGTCCCTTTAAGTACTTTTTCCACCAACGCAGGCTGGTGCGTTAACTGAAGGAAATGAGACTGGAAACTGGTGCACACACACACACACACACACACACACACACACACACACACACACACTTTCTCATTCAATCATTCAATCACTGATAACATCATCAGATACAGTACTGAATGACAAATGGTCAGGTTCAGATGTGTAACAGACGTTATTCAGTTATCAGTCACGTTGTCACAGCCATAGACATCCTGTCAAGATTTCTGCCTTTTCGCTGCTTTCTGATTAATGTGCCTAGAATGATATAATAAACCACTAAGATTTTTGAAGATGTTTCTTTACAGCCAGACATTTTGAGAGCATGGGCATATAGTTTGGATCCACTTGTCGCCTTCACTTGCCTCACAAAGCACCAACGAGCTGGCCAGAGTAGGCTTTTACTTTTTACAGGGGCCTCTGGTGTTGTGATTGTGCATTGTGGACCTCTTTGTTTCGGAAGTATAGTTTGACAGGTACATGGGTGTCTTTGTGGTGGGGATGCACATGCAGATTAGACACACCAACGGACCGACATGCGGAAACAACGGCCGGCATGTTGCAGTGCTCTGTCCTAGTCTACACTGAGCCAATTCCAGCCTAGCAAAATGAGCAGGGGTTAGATGGGTTGTAGACAGTACTGTACGTACGTGCTAGAAAAAGTACTTGCATTCTTTGCTTAACACTTTGAGGGCTTTATATTAATATATGATATATACAGAGTATTTGCGCCTTTGATCCATGAAAATCCGCTTGAAAACACTCCAATGATTTGTCATTGAGCCGACAAAAAAGCCACTTCCGTGATCTGGGTCATAGACAAAGAACAAAGCAAACTAAGATTTTCCCTACACCTTTGCATTGGATATATATATATATATATATATATATATATAAAAAACATTAAAAGTCCTGAATTAAAAATTTACTTGAGTAAAAGTACAAAAGTATTGGCATCAAAATGTACTTAACCCATTCTTGGCGGGAACCCCTTTAGGTGTTCTAACCCTTATGTACAGTATTAAAAAACGACAAGAAATTGATGCTGCTATATAAATATTTGAAGTTTTTCATAAAACTTAGGTCAGGATTCAGAAGGCTTTTTAGAATGGGCTTCAGTCCACAATGGGTTAAAGTACCAAACGTAGAAAGTACTCATTCTGTAGAATGTCCCATTATCCCCATTGTCCCAAAAAATACATAAACATAAAACACATGCGCTGCTGCTAAGGATGAAAATAGGATTAGACCGTGACGCCACAGTTAAGATACCAAGGATGCGTCAGCGAGCTCACTCTCATACGATAATTACAGACAACGATACATTGCGATGTTTCAAAGACAGTGAAATCGGTGCACACTGGTTGTGTATTATTATATTATTATTGTAACTCAAGACAATTTCAGGAACACAGTCAAACTTTATTATTTGCTCTAAACTCTGACAAGTGACTCTTCTCCTGTCACATGACATTCTCTGTCTCCCAAAGCAGCGCCCCTCTGAGGCACATATTAGTAGTACCATTACAGTTGAATTATTAAGTGTACTCGGGGGCAGTAGAATCAAGGCCAATGTGAATCATGGCCAGCGGGGACCAGGAAATCGTATTCGGGAGTCGGGACTCAGTGTGAATCTGCCCTTAGACATGTACCTGTATATGTGAGTCTTTCATTTGTCACCGTCTGTCTAATCATAAAAATCATAATGATAAAAGAGACCTCAGACAATCATTCTCCTCTGAAGCCTTTGTAATTGTCTCCAACACAATAGTAATATTTGGAATATGAATACAAGCCCACCATATTTACCTACTGCTGATATTACTTTCTTTTTTTGTCCTCACTCACCTTTGCAAAGGTTTATTCCAGGGAATTATCCTCAGCACCTACAGTATACATCTACCAGTGTTGATTTGAGAGCAAATGTTTATTTAGTTTAGTCATCTTTTGAATGAAATATTTAGTCATATTTTAGTCATCTGAAATGTTTAAGAGTTAGTCTAGTTTTAGTCGACTAACTATAATATTATTTTACTCAACTAAATCTACAGTTGATTTTGTCGATAGAAATGTATTTAGCCTGATTTTACACTTGTTCCATGCTGAAAATAGGTAGCCTGGCTAATGAGCCAGAATCACATATTCGTGCCTGGCTTACTTGCCAGGCTAGAAAATAGGTGATCTACAAGCTCACAACTCGTCGTGCTTGTAGATCTAATCGGCACATTCGGCAGAGCGCAACACCTGAGCACAACTAAACATAAAATGACTTGTCTTTTAGTTCTACTGGATCACTTCTCCACTAGTCCCTCCTTCCCTATTTTGTTTTGATTTAGTTTTCGTCAGTGAAAAAAGGTAGTCGACGAACATTCTTCGTCATAGTTTTAGCCGACGAAATCAACACTGCTAGCTACAGTATCGTGGAATAATAAGAAGGCATTGTTTTTTTTCTATCAAGAAAGGAATTGTGAGCATATCTGTCAGTGAAATGATACGTAGGTAGGTAGTGGTAAATAAGGATCAAAGGTTTACGAGTATGTCCTTCATGACCTTATTAAGATCAGAAGTCAGAGGGGTACAGTATATAATCTCTTTATCAGTCTGTGGGCAGAAACGTAGCTGGGCAAGTGCTATCCCAGCATGCTTCACTCCACAGTGATCTGGCCAAGACCAACTGATTCTGCACGTAGTCTGGAATAACTCATGCACAGCTTGACATTTGGCATAGGGAGAAAAGATATTGGATTTATAATTGAATTAGTGTGAAGAGGGCGAAAGAAAAAAAACTTTTTCAGGGCCCTGTTCCAAAGAAACATAATTACTTTAGCACAGGTTACTACTTCCTTTTTCATTTTACTGTAAATTAAAACAATATATATAAGATGAAATAATAATCTCAGGTCTACTTTTCTTTTGTTCTTGGTTGTGAACCACAGCTTTTTTTTACAGGACTGGAATGGTAATGATTACCCCTAGCTATGAGAATTAGCTTCCCTTAATTTGCTTATTGGCCAAGAGCAGAGGCTATACAGTACGTTAATTCCTTTCTGCACGCAATTACAGTAGAATTCACGGGGTGAAATAAAAATCTAATTACAACTTCTGTTGAAAGATGTGTTTAAAGAGTGTATGCACGTTTGGTTAGAATATTTCCTGCGTCAGTCAGGAGACAATGAGTCCTGACTCCTGACTGGACTGCTTAATTTAAGTCCCTTAGGCCCAAACAACACCAATGATTCGCCATGCAACTCTTTGCAACCGCTGCTTTCCTGGCGCGACCGTCCCAATCCTCCTGGAAAAACTTCCAGGTGTTTTTAATTCACTCCCACAAGCGTGATGGCCCATATCAGTAACATCACCATAGTGTCTTTTTATCACCTGAGGAATATTGTCAGAGTCTGTGGGTTTCTGCAGGCTGATACAGAAAGGCTAATGCACGCATTCATCACTAGCAGGCTAGATTACGGCAATGCTCTCCTATCTGGTGTCCCTTTTTAGAGAACCTTTTAGAGGTTCCTAAGACTAGACCTAAAACTAAAAGGCATGGAGAAGCAGCCTTTAGCTATTATGGTCCTATAATGTGGAACAGCCTGCCTGTAAACCTCTCGGCTCTCTGAATCCACGGACATTTTTAAAAGAAACTTAAGACATTATACCTTTTTAGCATTGCTTTTAATTTGGTCATATCATTATCCTTGTTTTATGTTTATGTGTAATGTTTTCCAATGTTTTCCTTTTCCTTCTTTGTTTCTTTCCATTTCCTTTAATGTCTTTTATATTTGTAAATCTGTGAAGCACATTGGGTTGCACTTGCTGTATGAAATGTGCTATACAAATTAAGTTTTGATCGATTGATTGATTGATTGCAACCAAACGGGTGCGAGTAGTTGCATGAATAGTTGCATGCAACCATTATCCCCAATGGCAGTTGCAAGGAGTCGCATTGGTGTGACAATAGTGACATGTCCTTAAAACTGTTTTGTTGCAAGGATTTGCGACTACCGGTAGTTGCATTGGGTTTGGGCCTTACACAGCCTGTTCAAGGCGAGGTCTGTGGGCAATGAGCATGCCATGCATACATGTCCATACATGTTCGGTATGTGTGCCCGAGTCTCCAAATTCCAGTGGTGTAAACAAGTACTGTACATTTACTCATGTACTGTACTTAAGTACAAATTTGAGGTATTTGTACTTTACTTGAATATTTTCTAATACTTTGACTCCACTACATCTCAGAGGCAAATATTGTACTTTTTCTCCACTACAATTATTTGAAAAATGTAGTTACTAGTTACTTTGTATGTAGATTTTATCACAAAACATACAGTAAACACTTCAGCCCTATCTATTTCGGCCATTTTAAAATAGCCGATCTACAGGCTCACAATGTGCAGCCATGCGACGCATTGTGAGCTTGTAGATCGGCTATTTAATTTGAAATGGGACATTCTGCACAATGATTACTTTTGAATAGGGGTGTAACGATACATTTTAACAGCGATACGATACGTATCACGATACATGGTTGACGATACGATACATGGACGATTGGTTCATTATGGCAATACGATACGATTCAATGGTTCGATACAGTAACTATTTAAAATACATTGACGTTATTTTAGTTTTTAGTTTTTCTTCTAAAAATTGCTAAATAGCACGCACAAAAATGTCGTATTAATACAATTGATTATTTGCACAGCAAAACGATTCGATACCGATTATTTGCATTGCAAAACGATACGATACATAGTCAATGTTGCTGTTTTCATTTAGATTCTTGAAATTAAAATCGATTTTTCGATGCAGTTACTATATCGTTTAATACACCCCTACTTTTGAAGCCAATACTTTTTGCATTCCGGACTTTTACTTGTAACAGAGTATTCCTACATTGCAGTATAGATACTTTTACTTACATAAAACGGGCATCATTCCCAACAGGCATTGGTTATAAAATAAATAAATATTATGTAGCTTGGTATCATGAAGTGGCAAGTTGCTCCAACCATACAGTATGGCGGCGCTGATGTACGACCACCAGTGACCAATGCAGTGTCTATCTGACTGCAGGAAAACCCAATGTGTTGCTCTAAGCTCTGATCTTTGACTGACTGTATCACTGTATACACTCTTATTACTACGGTCTATGGAATATGGACTATGGACAGAAACTAGCATTCTTTCTGAATCCGGTGTATTCACATGGCATTGTATGTGTGGTGTTCATTAGTATTCACTGTCCCTCCAAAAATACAAGTGATCAGATCTGATTTGTGTATTCAGACATGATCAACTGTATTGGTTGCTGTGAGTGTGTTAACGACATAACAATGTAGGCATGAGTATATGAAATCAGAATCACCGTTATTGTCACATCACAGTTTTACAAGTAAAAAGGTGTGTGAATTTTGTTTTTGTGCATAGTTCCCATCGTGTTATGTTTTTTTCATAGTAGCCGCTGTGTACTGTGATATATATATATATATATATAATTTACATACTGTGCAGTTACAGTATATAAGTTATCGAACTGTGTTGTCCGGTGAAAATAGGGAATCTACAAACGCGATGCGCTGCACTGCGTGTGCAACTATGCATGATGCTTCACGTTGTGGCATGTTGCGTTGCGAGCAGCTTTTTGACGAGCGACACTATCGTAGGATAAAGCATACGGTATATCAGCAGCATCAGCAGTTCAAATGTGATTAGCAAAAGCTGTGTGTGTGTGTGTGTGTGTGTGTGTGTGTGTGTGTGTGTGTGTGTGTGTGTGTGTGTGTGTGTGTGTGTGTGTGTGTGTGTGTGTGTGTGTGTGTGTGTGTGTGTGTGTGTGTGTGTGTGTGTGTGTGTGTGTGTGTGTGTGTGTGTGTGTGTGTGTGTGTGTTTTTCCCCCCGATTTGGGCTGACAGTCTGAACATAGCCAAGGTCGTCAAGGTGACTGTGGTGGGGTGTGTGATCACTGATGAGGGCTCTGCTGTGTGTGTGTGTGGAGGGGGGGGGAGTAACTACTTAATCCCTCTACAGGTGCATTCCAAGGAAATGTAATATTTGAATTTGAAGTAGTTTAATACGCTCAATGCTTGGTCAATGGTCACGGCAGCTTTCATACGAATTACTGCATTAATGAGATTGAGATTCAATTTATTGTCAATGTACAGTACAAGTACAGCACAGCGAAAAGTATTTTCGCATCTCACCAATGGTGCAAACAGCTTTCATACGAATGACTGCATTAATGCAGCAGCGTCGCACGGAGGCGATCAGCCTGTGGCACTGCTGAGGTGTTCTGGAGGCCCAGGGTGCTTTGATTCAGCTCCTCTGTGTTGCTGGGTCTGGTCTGGTGGTGTCTCATCTTCTTCTGACAATACCCCATAGATTCTCTACGGGGGGTTCAGGTCAGGTGACTTGGCTGGTCAATCAAGCACAGTAATATGGTCAGCAAACCAGTTGCCAGTAGTCTTGGCACTGTGGGAAGGTGCCAACATGCCAGTTCCTGCCGGAAAAGAAAATTGGCATTTCTACAAAGCTTGTCAGAAGACGGTGTTCTAAATCTCCTGGTAGACGGCTGCGTCGACTCTGGATAAAACACAGTGGACCAACACCGGCAGATAACATGGCACCGCAAATCATCACCGACTTTGCACCGGTCCTCATTCCGTGCCTACCACCCTTCCTCCAGATAGAGACGCAAAATTTACATTAATCTGAAAAGTAAACTTTCGGGGCTCCTCTACTGTAAAAGGTGCCACCATGAATTTACATACTTATACCCTTATACATACCCTATTTATTACATTGAATGGTGTGCTCGTTCTTGATAGTTAACATTTTGAGATACTGGATTTTCCTGAGTTGTAGGCCGCAATCATGAAGATAAAAAAGGCTGATCTACAAGCTCATAATGCTGCGAAGCATCTGCTATTTTTTGTGAACGTTTCCTTCTGAATGGGGCTCCCACGTGTTTCATTGATTGGCAGGTCTTTCCAATTGTCTAATTGGCCTTTCCTTTTTGTAGTAGCATGCTTGACCTGCATGGCCTCCGGGGAGCTGGGTAATGGTTGAAAATTATAAAAGGACTTTGATTTAAACGCCAGCAGCAGACCCAGCAAGGCTTGGCTTAGTTGGCTATATAGACTTGGCACACCAATTTAATCCTGTTGTTCATACAGTATTGTGTCTGTAGTCAATAAAGCGCAGCAGCTTTAATTACAAAACATCAATTGTGCCAGCAAGAAGCCACAGTAACACATGCTACGGTGACATACTGATCAATCTGCGGACAAGGAACATTTATACAGTTACATGGCTCTTGTGCATTTTGTCTCCTTAGTGGGTTGACCAATCGATGTGAAATTGAACAGGACTACTGTACTGCAGTGCACACACAAGGACTCACAAATCAGACTTGTCCCTTTTCCCACATTTTGGGAATATTTTGCACGTGACTCGTGACCAAGTATATTAACCAACCAGGCATAACACTTCTTTACATGGGCTGTTGAGGATATTACAGTTTCTCACAGTGGTGGAAGCATTATGTAGAAATACTCACAATTAAAGCGGTATTCAAAATGTACTTGAGTAAAATTATAAAGGTAACGGCATCAAACTAACTTGAATATTTGGCTCTGTACTTTGTCTGTTCTTTTTTCCCGCTTCACCAAATCTCTTTGCTGAAAACAGGCGATCTACAAACCTGCTTGTAGATTCAGCTAATGTTAATATGGGATGCTAGAGTAAAAACTGCCAGCGGTATTGCAGCTGTTCGTAAATACTCTAGTCTAAACAGACAGACAAACATACACAGGCGACCAGGCATGAGCAGTTAGGAACCGCTCAAAAAGAAGAAGAAATTAATGTTGCTATCACACAAAGCGGTTATTTTCAAATGGCTGGAATGTATGTAGGGCTGAAGTAGTTAACTCTGAGGACGAGCTTGACCCCCTGTTGAAAACCCATACTGTAGTGGTTGATTTTTGGTCTGTATGCTTAACATTGCCATGGTTACAATCATTATTCTTGGCTGTCAGGAGCGTGGCTGTACTAAGGGAATTAACTTTGTTTAGGATGTGTGGTTTTTAACTCACTGACTTTGGCATCCTGTAGTAATAGGGTCCAACCTCTAAGGAGCTTGAATGCGCTCGGCAACATTCAAGGCCATTCCTTGACAGCTAGTAGTTGTAGCGATATTTAGTTTGGGGCCTAATTGCCTCAGCTTAGTTTGCTGGAAATGAAGCCACTATGGGTTCTCATTGAAGCTGCTGTTCCTATTTATGGCCCAGCAGATGTCTACCGTTTGCGATACATTATAATCTCAATACGAGTCACTGAGGTGTTGGGCGAACTTTACACTTGAATGTATTGCCTTAGTAAACCTTTTCATAAACACTTTTATGTTTTCAATCAGTAGTTTAAAGTCTTTGTTTTAAATCATCATGATCTGCGTTTAGTAAATGATGGTCACATTAATTTTGAAATGAATGATGAAGTAAGGCTATGTTTCTAGGCTTTCTATACTGGTTCTATAGTGAGTGAAGACCCGCCCTAGCTGTGGTTGCAGCCATTAGCATTCATTGTCCGGTTGCATTTCTGGACCGGAAATAGAAAGATGGCGGATTTGAAATCGCTGCAAAACAGGCCTCATTTACGGCCTGTATATCTATGGGCGTGACGCGTTGGTCTCTATGCCGTGGGCAGGACGGACAAACTGACACCACCATCCTTAGAGCAGTTGGTCTCAAACATTTTTAGCTCAGGTCACCCCTGTAAATAACTTTTTCATCCACCCCAAATTACTTTATAGCACCTTATGTATTGTCGTATTAATGGTAAGTAAATAATATGTACATCTTTCCCCCTAAGATACAGTATGTCATGAAGAAAACCTGAGAGTTTCCATTAAGACACATTGAAAATAATTCTTATACTTATACCCTATTCTGGGGGAACATTCACCAAAACAGCCGATCTACAAGCTCGTTGTGTGACACATTGTGAGGTTGTATATCTGCTATATTTGAGCCTTGGATTTGAACCTTGGTGTCCTGTAGGCTCAAAAAGAATGCACCAAATACAAGTGAAATTAATAAATTATCTGAGGCACCCCTGGACTTGCGCCAAGGCACCCTAGGGTGCCACGGCACCCACTTTGAGAACCTTAGAGCCTTGTATTGTACTTGGATACAAACTGAGGCTTGTATTGTACATACTTTGAATAATAATAATAATTCCCCTCTTGCTCTAAGTGTGTAATTCGATTAAGTTATTCATAGCATTCTAGCTGACGCCCCTTACCGAGAGTTAGCGTGACATTGATATTTGCAAAGCATAAATTAATTCTAGGATGGCCCACAGGCTAGGAAACTGAGCATTCATATTGTCTGCTCTTGATGTGATGTATATAAACAGATATATTTGCAGGCTCTTGGCTCCTCTATTAACAAACCACAGGGAGAAGCCGATGGCGGGATATTTGGGCCTATAGCAGAGAGAGGGAGGATGTAGGATAATAACAAAGCAATTCATATTTTGTTGCTCCAAAACTGTTACTTGTCAGGAAATCTAAAAAATAAGCTGTGTTCCAATTATGGGAATTATCGATTAATGCATTAATAGTTAATTAATAAGTTTTGATAAGCTTATCGATTGATTAAACAGTTAGTTGATAAGAGGCGTTTAAAAATAAATTGGAGAATCTTAATTTCCCTCAATGTCTAACAATCTAAAATCAAAAAATCTACACTTTGCTGATATACAGAAAGAAAACAAAAGGCATATTATATTCCTAATCAAATAGTTATTTGACCATTTGCGATACAGGGCCAGGCAGTGGCATCTTTGTATGAGAAATAGAATCAAATGAAAAGTGTACTGTCTTGTCAGTCACATCACATGCATGCAAAAGCAGAGACGTTTCAATTAATTTGATTATTTATTAATGAATTCATTAAGTTTCGACTAATTTATTAACGGCGATTAACTATTAACATCCCTAGTTTCAATGGATCCAATGGATTTATTTGGTCACAAGCTCTTGTTAATACTTTTTATCCTATATTAAAACTGTCTTAAGGGAGGACAGGCTGGCGGGCGGGCAGGTGGGGGACGCCGGCATCTGACTCATGTCACTGCGTCGTCACCACATACTGTACATAAATTCCGTAAATAGCCGATTTACAAATATATAGGCAAATTAATTTACAGAATTTTTATAAAAATACATCATAACAGTTTAAATATGGAGATGCAAGGTTTCTGCTCGTCTGTGTGTGCGTGTGCGCACGTGCGTGCGCGCACGCCTGTGTCATTTTTTATCTTGTGGGAAGGAAGCCTGCTGCTTGCTGTCTCGGCGGTGGCTCACTGAGGCGAGACAGTTGGCAGCTATATCAACGGGGTCTCGGTTGGGGGCCCAGTGGCACACCGGTCCGTTGCGACGTCGAGCTAATTTCACTCAGAAAGCACATATGGATGCCACGCCGCCACCAGAGAGAGAAAAAAACGCACATGAAAGTGGCAATGGATGGACAGTCGGAGCATTAGGAGCATCCAGCCAAATTATAGCTGGGGCCAGGTTTAAAATCCATTTCTCTCAGAATACAAAAAAACGAGAACAACAGAGCATTTTTCTCAGAGAGAACACTAGTCTCCTATTTTTCAAGGCTTCCACTCCCGTCTTCTACGGATACGGATCCAATCAAATACATAATAAAAGCCCATAATACATTCCCTATATATAATAGCCTTCCCGCAGATTGTTCAGTCTTTGGCGCTCCCACTCGCTGCAATCTGCAGTTCCATTTAAAGAAGCATGTTTTCCTGTATAGGTTAAAAAGCGCATAATCGTAAAAGCATGGTAGTACAGTAGGTTTTTTTTATGTTTGTCTATTTGTTTGTGTATGACGTAAATCGTTTGCCAGCCAAGTCTATATGGACTTTAATGTTTGTTTAGGGCACTAAAGGACGACGTAACAGCTAAGGCTCGAAATTGCGACCAATGTGGTCGCAAATGCGCCTGTAACAAGTGTCTTGTTTAGGGACACTTCAAAGGCCAAGGGTCAAAACGTCAACCTTCCGTTTGCCAGACGGCCTCTGTAAATTTGACTAACTGGCTTCTTTATAAGCACTTTTTCCACTCATCTGACCACTCACTTGCACTTCACAATGTACTTCACACACACACACACACACACCCCGATGGCGGAGGCAGGCAACCAATGCGAGAGCCATCGACCTGCTCAGTTAGTGTAAAATCTGCCCCAAATTCGAGCGTTGGTTTTGGAGTACACTCACGTCGCCACGACATTTATAAAGTGATCGCAAACGGCTGATCCTTCCTTAATTTCATTCCTAGCAGTGATAAATGTGACGGCTGAAATCAATCTGGCATGCAATGCGACCACACAACTATGGAAACCATGGTAACCAACACGCAACTTGCTGGTGTGTTCTTAAATAAATAAAGAACGAACACCTGCATGAATTAAACCCTGTCTGTTTCTCCTCTCGCCTCGCTTGCCTTGCTGCCCGCCTCACCCCCCCCCCCGCGCACGCACGCACGCACGCACATATCGCAATTTGCAAGCAACTGTCACTGTGTGTTGTTAGTTGTATATTCAATTATTAAAGTATTTTTAATTTAATATACAACAAGATATATTAGTGAACGAAAACCTGAACCTGTGAACCATGAATTAAATAACAAATAGGCACACACGCTGCTGTTTTGCAAATAGGTGCATCTCCTCCTGTCCTGTCTGTCTGTCTCTATCACTGTCCGTCCGCGACACCGTGACCAACTGACCATGCACGTTCGACAGTCTATTTAGATTGCCTCGTGGTCGCTAGTCGCTGCAGTGGCTGGGCTGTCAACTGTCAATTATATGAATGTGCAGCGAAAACCATAGCCTCATGTGGCACTGGTGGTGGTGGGCTGGATGGGTTAGCCTACCTATCTCTGATGCGGTTCCCACTTGCGCTGGCACGGTACATTTGGCATTCGAGCGGGTTTATTAAACGAGGAGGAGATTGCACATACCGTAACTCCAGAAAGACATCGGCCTGCTGTAGATTAGCCTACAGTATAGGCTACCCATGTTGGGACTCTCCGCAGCTGCAGCACTGCACTATACTCTCCAACGTCCCGTCATGGAAATATTCCAGCACAGACAGCCAAATCCTCGCATGTATGTGCTCATGCAAAACACTGTTTAAATGGCATCTAACTTGCAACATTGTTTTTAATTTATGCGATTTTTAATTGCTTGTAAAGTTGGAAATCTCCTAATTTCATATGACACAAAGACACATCGTTGATGTATTCCTTTACTTTTTACTTTTCCCCCCTATAGGCCAAATGGGCCTGTACATACCTATACAGTTTTATATAACATTTTAGGAATGAATACATATGTTTAGATGCCTTTACAGCCTGATCAGCTGGTCAAACAATGCTGCTTTTCCACGACAGAAAAACTGGTGAGAACAAAGTTCAAGTTTTGCGGAAATGATAAATGCCGGTAATTCCGGCGTGCACCCATATTTTGACGTACGTCGCGTTGATAAATGAGGGCCTAGTGTCTGTCTTGCTCAAAGACGCTACTTCAACACACCGCCAGGGATGGAACCGGGAACCTTCAATTTCACGGGTGGACGCTCTAGCCCCTGAGCACTATACTCCTGTGTTCATATAAATCGTCTCTGTCTGGTGGAAACCTCATACAGTATATGTCCAAGTTTTTGATTCAAAAGTAGCAGATCTACAATCTTCCCGCCGCGTTGCGAGCTTTGGATCTGCAACTTCTGATGCTTTTGTGCAACGCTGTAGCATGGTCAAGTGGGCTTTAATTTACAGAAAATAAAAGTGAGGGGCACCTGGTAATGTTTATTTAAAGAGCTGTAACCAACATTAAAAGTCCATAGACTGTTGTTTATAGTCCTCTAAACAAACTTGGCTGCCACATGACGTAATTCCGAAGGCGCCCCTCAAAAAACATTGAAGTATGGATATAAGAGGTTTCTACCGACAGCAAAAAGTGGGTATAAATATGGCTACCATAATTACATTAACAATGTACTGTGTGCATGTGAGCCTTGGACAGGTGCATGGGAGATGCGTCACAGTGGCCCGCCTGCAGCCTAAATGTACGGCGTATTGTGTTCCACAAAGACGCTGGACGTTGTAATAAGGGTCTCTCAGTGGGTGGGTGGGGGGGGGGGGGGGGGGGTGTAATGGAGAGATCAAAGGCAAGACATCTAGGTGGAGGAGGAAAATAAATAAATGACACTGAATGTACTGTAGAAGGGTAGAAAAGGGGAGAGAGAGAGAGAGAGAGAGAAGAGAGAGAGAGAGAGAGAGAGAGAGAGAGAGAGAGAGAGAGAGAGAGAGAGAGAGAGAGAGAGAGAGAGAGAGAGAGAGAGAGAGAGAGAGAGAGAGAGAGAGAGAGAGAGAGAGAGAGAGAGAGAGAGAGAGAGAGAGAGAGAGAGAGAGAGAGAGAGAGAGAGAGAGAGAGAGAGAGAGAGAGAGAGAAGAGAGAGAGAGAGAGAGAGAGAGAGGACTGGATACAGAGTTAAAAATAAACAGAGGGATGAGATTGTGGGGATGGATGGACGGGGAGAGAGAGAGGACTCAAGCAGAGGGTATAATTTGACATAAATGGAGCAAAGGCCCACCACCGGGGAGCTTAATTCACTCCCCTTTACATCACAGAAGAACCCTCCTCAAGCCTGTTATACTTAGTCATATGCTGAGAAACTGTTGTTGGGAAAATAATTCCTGTCCCTTATACTGCATATAGGGCACACACACGCCGCCGTTTGTGTCTTTGTATTTTCTATAGTATTAATTACGCATCACTCTGTTAACACATGTACAGTCGGCTCCCGTATATGGTCAGCCCAATGTTGTCTTCCAGATAATAGAATAAACAAAAAATGAAGGCTGATTTGAAATGAACATAAATTGAATGAATTACGGTTTTCATGACAAGTTATTTTGTCAGGAGAGTGCAGATGGCCTAATCTTAGGCCACTTAGTGCTACAGATGCACCACTCGTCCTGATTGCACCGCCAGGGTCTAAAATTACCTCGAATCACGCTGAGCTGACCAGCATGGCCCTGGAGTAATTGGCACATAACAATGCTTTCAACAAGCCTCTTTCTCTCTCTCTCTCTCTCCCTCTCTCTCTTATAGAATCAAACGCTAATGCTGCATTACCGTGGCTCGGGCCATTAGGCTTGTGTTGCCGGACCGCTGGTCCCTATCACCGCTAATGTTTCAGTTGCTCGTCGAATTGACTGATCTGCTCATAAATGCAACGTGAGGTCTGAGTCGGGGTGAGGTCTGACTGACTGCTCATCGTTGTGCTTGCTCATTACGTGTTGCCGGGGTGGTTGTGTTTGAGCTAATGAGCTGAAGTGGACTTTTGTGTACTTATCAACCTCCATCAGATGCCGGTTGCATCTAAAAAATGTAAATGTGGAGAGACAAAGAGCTGTTGTCAGGGGAAAGGGAGTACTGGTCACCCGCGGACCAGTAATTACTTTTACTGCTTCACCCAGCAGATGGCTGCTCAGATGGCTCAGATGAGACGGTGATAAGATGGCCACCAACGTAATCAAAAAAGTCAATCAAAGAACAAGATTCCTCTACAGGATCTCCTCACTGGTCGACAAAAACACCTTGAAGACCTTAACAGGAGCCCTTGTACAAGGTTTCTTTGACTATGCATCCACCTCCTGGTACCACAGCACCTCAAAGGCCCTTAAAACAAGGCTCCAGACCTCCCAAAACAAACTGGTCAGGCTCCTACTTGGCCTCACCCCCCGAACCCACCTCACCCCTGCCCACTTTGACAGGCTGGGATGGCTTAGGGTCGACGACAGAGTACAGCATCTTGCAATGGGTCTGGTCCACAAGATTAGATACACCACCAAGATACCCATGTACCTGTCTAAATACTTCCTTAATGTAAACGAAGTCCACACCCACAACACCAGAGGGAGTGCAACAAACCATGTACAACCCAGATTCGGCACAAACAAGGGACTAAATTCTTTTCGCTCCTATGTGACCAAAATGTGGAACGCCCTACCAACAGTCATTAAGACATGTGAATCCCTTGGCTCCTTCAAAACTGCTCTCAAAGGGCACCTACGGATGGCTGCAATTCGAAACTGGCCTCTGTAAAAGCTGAATTTGTATCTGGATTGTACTATGTTTTTGTATGGACGTGGTGTTGGGTGCCTGCACATATGCACACATGGCATCAACGCATGGTGTTGTGTGCAGGCGCCCTACACTCTGTCTTTGTACTATGGATTGTACTATGTTTTTGTATGGACGTGGTGTTGGGTGCCTGCACATATGCACACATGGCATCAACGCATGGTGTTGTGTGCAGGCGCCCTACACTCTGTCTTTCGTTTTCTTTTCTTTTATCCCCCTGTTCCCCTCACTGTATATATACTTTTTTTTTTCCCTTTTCGCTTCCTATATGATGAATTCCTGTTCTGTTCTTTAACTACATAGAAGTGTCTATTTGTTTGTCTCTAAATGTTTTGATGAATTGAACAATGTGGACCCTGTTGTAAACAAGTGTAAGGCTTAATTGGGTCGTCCACTCACAGTTAACAGTCTTTGTATTGAGTTTGTGCTTGAAATGTACTGTAATTCTGCAAACTGTTAATAAAGATTTCAATCAATCAATCAATCAATCAATCAATCAATCAAGCACACAGGGGTTAACTACGTGAACCCTTGTGCCCCTGTTCTCGGGCGAACATTAGGCAAAAATACTCAACCTACTCAAGCTCACAGCAACGTGAGGCTCTGTGAGCTTGTAGACCGCTATTGTCTAGTGATCTTTTTTGAAGATGGTCAGGTAAAGACCCGTGGGATATTCCTTGTCTTGTTCAGGTAAACTTGGACAAGTAGACTGGGTGGGTTGGGGTGCTATACACAGGGCAAAACTGCGACCTCGTAGTTTCCAGACGGCACCTCCTCTACCCACTCTTTGCAGTGAGCGAGCAGCAATGAAGGTGGTACTTTATACCAGGCCGGGAGACGTGTTTGATTACCACAGACATTCACCCAAACGCTCGGCTTGGCCATTAGCCTGACCATTCCGTGCTGACCCCTGGCCTGCATGTGTGCCTTTCATATTGAGATATTGGCTATAAAACTCACAGTGAGAGGGACAGTGTTCACAGTTCGCACGCACGCACACACGGTTGGAGCGATGTATAGAGCCGAGTGCTTTGAAAGGCCACTCTGGGGCCATCAGGTTACCGATGTGTCCGCCTTTAAGCTAGTACTGCTCCGATGTGATCGCCCACGACAGTCCTGACCTCTGTTACGGAGTGCATTAGTAAGGTGCTGAATGTCAGGCCTGCTGCATGGCCGTGCTGAGAGGTGGTGGAGTAGAATGCCAATGAATGAGAATGTTAGAATGAGAGTTTTAATATCACAATTTAGAACAATTTCATTAACGATGTACGTTAAAAGAGTTATTTTCTATCAATTACACACCCCATGAAGGCTTGAATTCATGGATTCTTTTTTGCCGCATTCCTGAGCCAATAATATGACTGGGTCATCAGCCAGTAGAAGACTCAGTAGGAGACTCAAGTGAGTCCATTCCCAGAACAACTACCAAATTGCATGCACGCATGCACACATTGGCAGAGAATAAAAAGGGTGACCAAAAAACAAGTTAAAGCTTGCATTCTTGTTAATGTAAATATCAGGGATGTTTCTAGGGTCAGCACTGACTTATGTGAAGTGAGGGATGCCCACTGTATTTATATTGCATGATGTCTTACGTCATCATTTACTGCCCTAAACAAACATTAAAGTCTATAGACTTGGCTGGCAAATGATTTACATCAAGTGCTCTAAAGAAACATTAAAAAGTCCATGGACTTGGCTGCCATATTATGTAAAAGCCATATGCATTGGACTGTACAGTACTCGTGTAGCCTACTTACAATGACTGTCCACCACTGAAATTTGAATAATTTGACCAGGCTGATAATTTGAGATGCCTGTCACAGTACGTGTTCAGGATGAATCTTGTGAACATTCAGGTATAACGTAGTATCAAACTTCTTGATCGCCTGCAATTAGCTTCTTCCTTCCCCTGCAGAAACCATAGAAGAGCCCCTAAGATGGGAAACATATCTGCTCCTCTTCTTGACCACATGCCAATTTACTTTATTATAACCTTGCTTGGGCTAGTTCCATCAGTCTAGTGCCAGGAAATGACACAGTTTGATGCCAATTTACTCTATAAGTGCCTCAACCCTGCTTGGTCTAGTTCCATCTGTCTAGGAGGGTGTGAGAGCTGACATCTTCATTTGAAATGATTAAAGTAAGGCTGTCAAAGTTAACGCGATAAAAACGTGTCAAAGTCAAATTCCTTTCAGCGGTAATGTTTTTGGCGCGAGATTAACGCACGGTGAAGTTTGACCCTTGGTGCACGCCGTAGTTTGAGGAAACAATGCACTGGCCACATCAACAAGCCCCCGTGAGCCAAAAATGGATAAGAAAGGCACTTTTTTGAATGGCAAGTTCAGCTTCCAAGCCCTTCTAGGTGGTTCTCGACAGACAAAAGTCTGTCGCTACCACCGGAGTTGATTACATCTAGTTTAAAATACCACTTGTCGGATATGTTGCTGCAGCACACAGCCGATGAAGAGAAGCCTACGCCCCCTGCTCGCTTAACACGCTGGATAGTTTGTTGAGGAGACAGCTGGACAATTCTACAAGCCAGAAACTTTCAACAGCAGTCGCCAAATGGATTGACTTTGTGGAGGATTTTTGCATCGCGTGATCGCATCCAACGATTGGACGTAAAGGGGACTTGGAGTGACGAGTGAGTGAGTGAGTGTGTGCTGGAGAGAGAGGGGGGGAGAAAGAGGTGTGTGTGTGTGCGTGTGCGTGTGCGTGTGCGTGTGTGTGTGCGTGTGCGTGTGTGTGTTATTATCAACTGCATATGCCGGCTGGCCCTGTACCTTTTTAACAAGCCAGCAACATGGTCTTTCAGCACAGTAAAGCAAGCCATCGGTCCGTCCGTCTGTCGATCCATCACCATCAGTTAATCCATGCATCCATACATTTCAAGGTTGTCCATTCTTCAATGTCGGCATTCTCCAGGAAAGTGCATACATACATTCATGCTCAATTCACTAACTTTCCCCAAACATTATCAATGAATGAAAAGCAGTTTACATGACTATACTGTATAGTCAGTGTGTTTGTTCCAACAGCTGAACCGTGTCCCTCAGGTCTTCCACCACTGCGTCCACATCTGCACGCGTAGTGTCCCGTCCCAAGCTCAGTCGAAGGGCGTTGGCGGCCACGCCCGGGGGGACGCCGCAGCTCAGCAGAATGTGGGAATGTCTAGTGTCTCCGTCGCCGTGCGAGTGGCAGGCGGCGCCGACGCTGGCCAGCAGCCTCGTGCAATGGGACAGTACCTTCTGGCCGTTGCACGTGTTGGGGAGCGTGTCGGAGCCGGGGAAATGGCCGTTAAAGCGGACCATGTCCTCTCCCAGAACGGCCCTCAGCCGCTCTTCCAGGTAAAGTCTAGTGCTTCGCATCTGACACTCGTACCGCGACAGATTGGCGGTCACCAGCTCTGCGGCCTTTCCCAAACCGGCGATCATCGGCGTGTTTTCGGTACCTGGTCTCAAATTCCTCTCTTGCCCTCCTCCGAACAGCATCGGGTACACCGGCGTTTTCGTTCTGGGGCCGCTCACGTACAGGGCGCCGACCCGTGGCGCGTAGAACTTGTGTCCCGCGATGGTAAGGTAGTCTACTTCCAGGTCGCGGGCGTCTACCTGGATCTTGCCTAGAGCCTGGGCGGCGTCAGTGTGAAGGAGGATTCTGAGACGCGGACGTCGACCGTTCAGAGCCTTTATCCTCCGGCAGATGTCTCGAACCGGCATGCAGACTCCCGTCTCGTTGTTGGCCAGCATGACGGAGACCAAACAGGTGGAGGGGCGCACGGCAGCCACGACGTCCTCCACCTCCACCCGGCCCGTTGCCTTGGAAACAGGCACGCGGGTCACGTCCGCCCTGCCGCCTCTCGCCAGGTGTCGGGCCGTCAGCTCGACCGAGTCGTGTTCCACGTTGGAGATGATGATGTGAGGCCGCCGCCGTCTCCGTCCTCCGGTCTGTTCCGCGGCCTCGCGGCTTCGTCTGTAGTGCTCCACGGCGGTGTGGAACACCAGGTTATTGGCCTCGGTTCCGCCCGAAGTGAAGATTATGTCTTCCGCTTTCCCCCCGACCATCCTCGCTACATTCTCCCGGGACCGATCGATGATGTCTCTGGCCTTGACTCCTGCGACATGGTTACTGCTGGGGTTTCCCCACGCTTTCTGCAGGGCTTCAGTGACGGCCTGGATCACCTCTGGATCCAGCGGCGTGGTGGCGTTATAGTCCATGTAGATTCTGTCCACGTTCATCCCAGAATGCGGAGAGAAGCTACGGCCAACCGACGCATTGCTTTCTAGAAATGTGATGTCATTCTGTTGGTCAGCCATAGTAACCTTGTAAAACGATGCATCAGTGGCAGTGATCAGCTAGACAGCAGCACTTGCAACACCACTGGGTTGACCTCATTTTCTATGTATTAATTAAATTCACAATTTGTGATGTGACGTGTTGTGGATACTTTATGTACATATTTTCATTATTGGTTGTACCATGAAGTATATAGTGTGTAAGTGGTTAAGAAAATGTAACCCACGTCATAGCTCTGCCGGAGGCTAGCCATCTATGAAAGAGTCTGTCTGTGTGTGTGTGTGTGTGTGTGTGTGTGTGTGTGTGTGTGTGTGTGTGTGTGTTTCAGTGTGTCTGTCATTCGTTCATTAATGTGGCTGTGATCGTGCTGAAATATTTCCCAAATTTGGAATCATATGTCATACAGTAAATCACTGACGTCATAGATTACTAATGTCACAGGCTGCATGGACACACTGGAGCCACGCTATTTCTATGTGGATCCCGAGATTCACACAATTTGTTTTTTGCTACAATTCGAACCCCGAGTACGGCTGTAAGGATGGGTTTTTTAGAGGACAGTAAAATCCTCAGTGTTAAGGGGAGAGTATTTTCTGGTCCCCAGGGCAAGGGAAATATTCTACTTTCCCTCAGCAGGTGGGAAATATTAGCGGTTAAGTGTCTTGCTCGAGCACACTTCGACACTTCGACCAGGCAAGCTGACGGTTAAAGAGGTGACCGTTTGCGATAACTCTGAGAGAGTGTACAATGGTAACCAAATAGACCAGTTACCTAACTTTGAGAGTGTTTAATGGTATCCAAATAGACCAGTTACCTAACTCAGAGTGTATAATGGTATCCAAATAGACCAGTTACTGTACCTAACTCTGAGAGTGTACAATGGTATCCAAATGGACCAATTACCTAACTCTGACTGTGTATAATGGTATCCAAATAGACCAGTTACCTAACTCTGAGAGCGTATAATGGTATCCAAATGGACCAGTTACCTAACTCTGAGAGTGTACAATGGTATCCAAATGGACCAGTTACCTAACTGAGAGTGTATAATGGTATCCAAATGGACCAGTTACCTAACTCTTGTTAGTAACTCTTAACTCTTGTTAATCACAATTGGCGTCTTCACTTTTCTGTTCTCACCTCCTGTGGCTCAGGGGTACACACATTGCTCAGCCAATCAAATCATCGCTATGGGGTACACACAAACACACAAAGCTGGGCATAGAGCTAGCGCCCCTCAAAGAAATAACTAGCTCTTTGTAAATTATAAAGTTGTGCTGGTGCCGTTGTCCTGGTTCAAGATCACTCATCATGCTTCAATCATGCTTGAGCCTCACATTAAAGCACATTCATTGTTTTCATGACAGAAGAAAGATAACTAAAGACAAAACAATGTATTTGTTCAAGTTGATTAGTTATCAAGAACGAAGCCAAAGAAAACGATGGGGGAAAAAAAGCTTTTGTGCTGAATCATCATATTCCCAAAGTCATTGTGTGGAATCCCAGAACGTTCCCTGTGTGTGTGTGTGTGTGATTCCATCTGATCCACGGCCAGCTTGTCAGAGGTGCAGTGGAACAATACCAGTAACCAAGCGGGACAGACAGCATGATGACTGATCTGAGGCCAGATGTTAAAGACATCCATATGTCATACTGGACAGTCTGAAACTGGGAATCAACTGGGACCAGAACCCAGAGCACACTCATCTGCCTCGTCGGGGCCGAGGCAATGACAGGCAATTTAGGAACCCAAGGTTTTGATTGATAGGGTTCCATCTCTCCTTTGGCACGTTATCAATCTCCTATTAAACGACGCTGCCCTCCTCTCAATCTCCATCGGGTATCATGACCACATGTTGACTATTATATTGATCTGGGCAGGCATCACATCAACTGTCTGGAGTCAACAGAAGCATCTGTTCCGTACGCAGCAGATATCACAGACGGCCTGTTGACGGAGATAATTAAACACACAGCGTGCCATCCTCACAAGAACCGACTCGAACCTGATGGCTGGAACATGGCTGGCACACTGTAAAACCCTTCCTGTTAATTTAACTCCCAAAGGGTGTACGAATGAGCCAGAGTTAATGTTGAAGTGTCCTTGAGCAAGACTCTGATGCCCTCATTTCTCCCGATGTGCAGGTTTGTGCCTTGCATGGTTTCCTCCAGCATCGGTGTGTGAATGGGCGAATGTAATGCACAATCTCTGTAAAGCGCTATAAAAATCCACAATTTACCATTTATGGGTAACACTTGTGAAGGAAGTAGGGAAAGGTCCCGGAAGAAGAAAGAGTTATTGTGTGTGCATAGAGCCAGTTGCTATCGTTAAAAACTACAGCCCGAACAAGCTAGACATATTGGTGCAGTCACGGACTTGCAGACCTGAATTTCAACAACCACAACGATCAACCTAAGAATATATATCGAGGATTAAAGGACTTGTCACTTGTGTCTGTGCAGAATTTAGAAAAACATGTCCACGCATTCATCTTCAGTAGACTCCACTACTGTAATAGTGTCTTTAACGGGCTCCCTGATGAAAAAGATCGATCGGACAGCTGCAGTGCGTTGACTCAGAACACTGCATGCTGCTTGAAAGTGGATTATATCACTACAGTTCTCAGATCTTTTCACTGGCCCCCTGTCTGTTAGAGAATTGATTTCAAAATACTACTGTTACGCAGCAGCATGTCTGATCTTGTGATACATAATGAACAATCCAGACTTCTCAGGTCGTCAGGGACATGTCTGCTTTCTGAACCCAGACTTAGAACTACATGTGAAGAAGCAGTGTTCACTTTTTTATTTATTTTTATTTTTGCACCACCAGAAAATTGCACACCTGCTACAACTCTCAATAGTGTTGATTCAAAGAGCTTTCTATTTGCCACTGCCTTTTTCTGAGTTTTTCTTTGTTTTATTTGAACTCGTTTCCACTACGTGGCTCTGTCTCTGTGCGCCCAGAGATAATTTGACAAACTGCTGAAGCGATCAGTGCCATATACTCATATAGCTCTGCACACTGCCAGTATTTATTATCATATACTTAAATGTCCTTTAACAATATGTTTCTTTTGCACTCTCCTAATGCTCTGTGTCTTATTTAATGCCTTAATGCTTAACCACAAGCCCCCAGGGCTAAAACTAAGACTAAATAATAATATATTGACAATTTGTCAATAAATTACTAGACATTGCAAGGAGCTCTTATTTTGAAGAGGAAGAGGAAGTCCATTTCGGTTGGAACCTAGCTGCCATGACAAGCCGTTCGGAGTGCTAGTCTAACCAAGCAAACAAGAAGATTAAACGCAAGCTTTTAGCTAAAGTCCATATATTTACAATATGAAACTCATGCATCTGTCACTTAAACAATGTGCAAAGACACTTTGGAATTAAACATGGAGCCTCCTCAGCATTATAGAGTAGTTAATTGTATGTCGTAGTGCCCCAGTAGACTATGGCTGCAGAGTTCATGTGCATTCTCATGCTAGAGTAATGTTGTTGTTGCCCCCCCCCCCCCCACAACATCTCCAGGTCCTCCTCTGAGAACTATGCGTTGTGAGCTTGTAGATCGGCTATTTCACTATTAAATGTGGCTTAAGTGAGACACCAAATGTATCTTTTGGGTCTCGAGCTGAAAACGTTTGGGAACCACTGATGTCTGAAGGTGGGAGACCTGAACCTCTGTGCTCTTTGGAACATCAGGGGACTATGGTTTATACACAATCACATGCTGTATATGAACCTCTGTGCTATTTGGAACATCAGGGGACTATGGTTTATACACAATCACATGCTGTATATGCCAAAAGTAGTTTGGGGATGAAGCAATGATTTATTTATGTGATATACGATATAGGCCCACAAACCAATTTAGTGGTCTAAACTTTTACGGGTCACGAAACTCAAGTGACCGCGTGTAAACATCGAAACAATAACACGCACACGCAAAATATGGTTATTAACAGACAGCATGTGATATTTTTCCATGTGTTCAGTTCCAAAAGTTTGATTAGTCTTGACAGATGTGTCCTGCTGTTCATTTAATGAACTCAGGGGTTTTCCCCATTTCGTATCATTCATTGTCTGACCCATAAAAAATAAAAATAATTAAAAAGGGGGGCGGGGGGGGGGAGCATTTATCATCTGTCCATTTGCAGGTTTGGTATATAGCTTACTTTAAAAATATATTCTGTTACATTAAATTTGAACTACATTACCCAAAGAAAATGTCTACAACTAAAGAACGGAACATCGCAGAAACACACTTTTCTCCCCCGGTGAAGGTTAGTCAAGTATTCTGTGGGTGTTGAAAGATTAGTAAAAAAGCTGGCAGTGGCTGGCTGCAGACTGTTCTGGAGTAGCCTAGAGGGGCGGGGGAAACAGCGGAGAACACAGACGTCACCAAATTTGGAGTGACGCCCCTCTGCACTGTTGGTTAGCGAATTATCAGTTGACTTGGTTCTGGTTGTGCAGTCATTTCTAATCATATTTACAGCAAAACTTGACATTTCATTTAGATACAGTTTATATATTATGGCCATGGAACAGATTAGATGCTATGGGGCGGGGAGCTCACACCTGGCTGTGTAAGGGGCCCAATTATATTAATTGACTGTTTGTTTCCTGCCTTCTCTTAATATATTCCCATTTCTTTTCCCCACACGAAATTCTAGGTTGCCCAGTGTCACAAAGTGTCACCTCAAAATGTGCTAAGCTTTGTTTTTGTCTAATTGGATGCCCTTGGGGACCGTTGAATATACTGCAGACGTGTTATTTGACTTTTTCTCACCTGTCTTTCAGAAACGCTATTATCATTATGAAAATACTTCTCTCTCTCTGTCTCTCTTATCTACTCATTGCCTATTTGCCCTTTACTTTTTCTCAGGATGATGAGCATAACCAATTATCGGGATGGGGTTTTGGCATCTGCTGAAGGATTTGATTGTTGGCTAAGTGACTGTATGTTTTTCAACATTTATCGGAGCCTAGAAAATGCTAAACACAGCTCTTTGCCTTTGATTCTCCATTTACACTTTGATTTCCGTCAGTGGCCTATACACAGGCTTTCTTTGCTGTTATGTTAAAGGTTGTGCAGTCGTGCAGTTTCAAATTCTCCTTTGTTTTTTACGATATAATAGTGTTCAGTTTTTCGATCTTAAATGGCACCGCATGGACCAGAAGGATTTATATCGGATTACTTTCGAGTTCTGAATGATGGAATGATAATCTTGTTCGTCTCAAAATGTCATTATAGAGCAACGGAACAATTTGAGTGAATTAATAGAACCATTAAACATCTCCACATCGACGTCATCGCAATTCACCGTGGCATATGAGTCAGTCACCTGTTGAATACAGAATACCCTTTCCTCTCAGCAGATGTTCGCGTGATGGAAACGTGCCGCGCGGGGCAGGGAAATGACCTAAGCGGTGTTTTATGAGAAAGAAGAAGTCTGCCACGTTGTGCCGCAAAGGGATAATTTAATTTTTGATCAAGTACTACTAGTGATGTAGAAAGGGGGAATAAAAAGCTAATGTTCTGTGTGCACCCAATACCACAGCCAAGAAGCACAAATCCATCACGGGGCCCTGGTTCACTGATGGCATCCGGCAGTGGAGGAAAGTAACTAAGTACATTTAATTAAGTTCTGTAGTTCTGTGTAACTTGAGCCCTATACTATATAGCGTCACTATTCTGAGGGAAACGTTGGTTGTGAGCTTATACATCGGCAATCTTTGGTGGGAAGGATGTCCAGTTTACTAAATATACTGGATTTAGGTAAACATTTTGAGGGAATTTTACCTACATGACTCAGCATCGTGTCAGCATCGTGATGAGTTGTGAGCTGTTGAACTGTTGTGAGCTGTTGAACTGCATTTTGGTTTTTGGACCAATTTGGAAAGATAATTTGTGAAACATCTTGCATAATGAATACTGTACGTACATTTTGAAGCCGATTGCGCAAGTAAAATTCTGGAATAACGCACATTTTGCTTGTTATTCTACTATTGTGGTATTGAGTCGTTTACATAATAAAACAAGAATGACTGCCAGGTGCAGAAATCTCTCGTTTATGATCAGCTACAGTATATTCAGGTTGTGTGCCTCTCCCTCAGCACACAGCTTCATGTTGCAGCGTACAGAGTACAGTATATTCAGGTTGTGTGCCTCTCCCTCAGCACACAGCTTCATGTTGCAGCGTACAGAGTACAGTATATTCAGGTTGTGTGCCTCTCCCTCAGCACACAGCTTCATGTTGCAGCGTACAGAGTACAGTATATTCAGGTTGTGTGCCTCTCCCTCAGCACACAGCTTCATGTTGCAGCGTACAGAGTACAGTATATTCAGGTTGTGTGCCTCTCCCTCAGCACACAGCTTCATGTTGCAGCGTACAGAGTACAGTATATTCAGGTTGTGTGCCTCTCCCTCAGCACACAGCTTCATGTTGCAGCGTACAGAGTACAGAGTACAATCAGGTTGTGTGCCTCTCCCTCAGCACACGGCTTCATGTTGCAGCGTACAGACTACAGAGTACAGTATAATCAGGTTGTGTGCCTCTCCCTCAGCACACAGCTTCATGTTGCAGAGTACAGAGTATATGGGCTTTATGCCGTTCAGACTCATGGGTAAGTCTCCCATTGGGGTTGGATTGGGGGTAAGTACCTGCGACGTACTTAGCGTCACGTCCAGGGGGTGTACTTGTACATAAAGCTGCATGCACGCTACAGAAACAGGAGATAGGCTCCTGCCCTATGGGCCTCGTGGCTCGGCAAGGCTTACAGTACTTGCTGACTTACTCCCATTGGCTTAGAGGCAGCCTAGAGACGAGGCAGCCAATCATGAAAATGTGTCCACTACACGGCCGCTACTAGAGGTGGTACCAAATGTAGTCCAGGCGCCTTTCAAGCACCTGGCAAAAAGAGTACTTGTTCCACTGCTGCTGCCCAACCGTAGGCTATAACGGTATACCACAGCCAACGACGTGGACCCATTCATCCACCGCTGGGACCTGGTTCACCGATGATGGCGTCCGTCCCGTCAGGTCTTTAGCTCGATGAAAGGAGGAAGTGACCTCATGTTGTCCCTTTCCTTCCAGCAACACCTCATGAACCCACCGCTATAGTCCGCCACACATCCTGCCGCTGCTGCTCTTGGCCCGACTTCTGCCGCACGCTGTCTGTCTGATGGAGAGAGAGACCCACTCCCCCATACCCGCTCAGCGCTGGAAAAAGTACTTGCATGTTTTACTTGAGTAAAAGTATCAATACTGCAATGTAGAAATACTCCGTTAGGAGTAAAAGTCCGGAATTAGAAATGCACTTGAATACTTAAATACTTACAAAAGTATTGCCATCAAAATGTACTTCAAGTACAAAAACTAAAAGTACTCATTGTGTAGAAGCCTAGAAGGTCTCATTTCAAGTTTTCAAATGTATGACATTTTTATGAAAATAGCAGATCTCCAAGCTCACAATGCACTGTGATGCGACACATTGTGAGCTTGTAGATCAGCTATTTTCAAATGGCTGAAATGTATAGGCTTAAGTAGTTACTGTGTGTTTTGTAATAATGATCAAAATCTACAAAGTGACTATAGTAACTAGTTTTCAAATAAATGTAGTCTAGTAAAAGAACAATATTTGGATCCGAGGTGTAGTGATCAGTGAAGTAAAAAGTATTGGAAATTGGAAAAACTCAAGTAAAGTACAAATACCTCAAAATTGTAAATGTACTTTCCACCCGTGCCTATATAGCTGCTTCTTCTCTGTTTCTTGCCCGCGGTGTCTACGCCGTTTCCGTCAGCCGTCTCCGGCCAGTGCGAGGGAGTGAGACGGGGTCGGAAATGATGTGAGCTGTTCATTACTCACACAGAACGAAAGGCTTCCAAAGCAGCGCAGCAATTACCTACTGGTACCTCGGGATACTGTTAAAGCTGCAATCCAGAACTTACTTTGACCACTTAAACCCTTTATGCGGTAGCCTACAGTGCTCAGTGGCCTGGGGTCCACCAGGGATTTGTATTTGGTCCGCTCCTTTTTACAATACCCTCTACACCAAATAGAAGATCTACAAGCTCACAACATCATGACACGTCGTGAGTGTTGCAACATGTTGCGAGCTCGTAGGTCTGCTGTGTTCGCCGCCAGAATCTGTGATTAGTGAATGAAGCATATTTTTAACTAATCTGTAAACTAGAGTAATAATGACTATAGCACATCTGCAGACAGTGGTCTTCCATTAGGGACATTTAGTATTCTAGGACAGTTAAAGGACCATCTTCTTCATACAATTGTTCCTCACACATTTTCATGATAAAATAACACAACATTTTTCTACTCAGTCTGTGTCTCATATTAGGAGGGCTGTGGGCAGTTCAGAAACCCGTCCACCAGTGACATCATCGATGGGGAATCCAAGCTAACAAAAACGGCAGGCTTTCTATTCGTGAAATGTTGCAATGTGAAAATAGAAGCCATAGTTCTCACGATAATTTAAAAATAAAAATATATATATATATATATATTAAATGTTATATATATAAAAAATCTGCCTAACGATGATGTCACTGGTGGACGGGAGTAGAAAACAATTGTGGTATTTTATCATGAACATTAGTGAGGAACAATTATATGAAGATAGGTTCAAGGTTCAAGGTTGTACTTATCTTTGTTTGGCTTCCTTCGGACAATGCAGCAGCAAATATATAATATAACATCAAACAGCAAACGCAACAAACAAAGGGTCCAAAAAGAGCAAATGAAGAGTAAAAAAAGAGTATCATATATGGATGTTTTCCCTGTAGTAGCGAAGTTAGGTGAGTGGGTGAGAAGTGGTGAAGTGGTCCTTTAACGGTTGACACGTATACTGCCTAAAGCAGGGACTGCCACTTGATTTAGTTTTAGTTATAGTCTTTTGACAAAACATTCATTTAGTTTTAGTCACATTTTTGTCGACTAAATCTGCAGTTGATTTTGTCGACAACTGGTTGCATGCTGAATACCGATAATAAGCCACTCCCGAGTTGACTAATTATGGTGCAGTGTAAAATCCGGAGCACTATGTTACCTCTGAGAGTGTACCGATGACACCAAATGGACCCCTGGGGGTCCCCAGACAGACCAGAGGGTTAGGGTTAGGTGCAGTGTTTGTCTTTAATGTTATTTAAACGGAAATAATTCCCCAGAGCTGTGTACATTATAATGCACGACGAGAGCAACGGGATGTGTGTCCTTTCCTACAGCTATAAAGTTCACCTCCTCTGAAGGGCTAGCGGTGAATTGGAAACAGGAACATGGATATTGCATATGCAATTCATCATCATGTCAAATACACTGTATGCATTTCTTCTGTATGGAAATGAATGTTTGCCTATTGTTCATATTCTGTGTGTGTGTGTGTGTGTGTGTGTGTGTGTGTGTGTGTGTGTGTGTGTGTGCGTGTGTGTGTGTGTGCGTGCGGGTGCGTGGGTCAGTGGGTGGGTGGGGTGTGTGTGTGTGTGTGTGTGTGTGTGTGTGTGTGTGTGTGTGTGTGTGTGTGTGTGTGTGTGTGTGTGTGTGTGTGTGTGTGTGTGTGTGTGTGTGTGTGTGTGTGTGTGTGTGTGTGTGTGTGTGTGTGTGTGTGTGTGTGTGTGTGTGTGTGTGTGTGTGTGTGTGTGTGTGTGTGTGTGTGTGTGTGTGTGTGTGTGTGTGTGTGTGTGTGTGTGTGTGCGTGCGTGCGGGTGCGTGGGTCAGTGGGTGGGTGGGGTGTGTGTGTGTGTGTGTGTGTGTGCGTGCATGTGTGTGTGTGTACACTTGTATTATACACTTGTGAGGGACAAATGTCCCCACAACTATAGTAGAATTTGATAAATGGACATTGTGATGAGGACCATTTTCCTGGCCCATGGTTGTGTTGTGGTCAATACGATTTGGGGAGTTATAGGCTTACAATTAGCAAAAGGTTCAGCTTGAGGGTTGAGGTTAGGATTAGCTATTTAGAGGTTAGATTTAGGAGTTGGGGTGCTGCCGGCCCCAGTGCTGCCTGCATGTGAGCCAGGTTGTCAAACCAAGACACTGAAGACAGGTTATCTCGTTAGATCTGCCATTTTCAGCTTTTGATTTTAGGTTGGTTGGTTTTTACTCCACCACATTTATTACTTTAATTCCATTACATTTTGATGCCGATACTTTTGCACTTTTACACAATTACACATTGATTACACTGTGTGTGTGTGTGTGTGTGTGTGTGTGTGTGTGTGTGTGTGTGTGTGCGCGAGTGTGCGAGCGAACACATCCTTTGTGGCTTTGACAGTCTAATGAAAATAAAGGCGTACGTGTTGTCAGACTCCCAGCCGGGTCTCACACCACCTGGCTGGACCTCGGAGCCCATGTGCTGCAGAAGGAGGGGAAGGACAAATGCATATTATCTCTCGCTGTTTGTGTATGTGCTTCGAGGCTCGGGCTTATCAGCATTACTGGCTGAGTTTCTCTTAGACCGGAGATAAAGCCTCCTTCCTACTGAAGCATGCTATGTAGCTGCTTGTCGTTCAGACACTGGGAATCAAGGAACGGATGAGGTCGAGTAATGCTTCATTGCGGTGTCGTGCCGCTAAAATAGCCGATCTGCAAGCTCACGATGCGTGGTGGCGCCACGCGTCGTGAGATGGCAGATCGGCTATTTTCGGCACGCGACATCGGCGTGCAACGAAGCGAGGCTTAAGAATTTTAATGAGAAAAAGGATGGTAACCAAGTGATATGAAATAGGAACGTGTGTGTGTGTGTGTGTGTGTGTGTGTGTGTGTGTGTGTGTGTCTGTGTCTGTGTCTGTGTGTCTGTGTCTGTGTCTGTGTCTGTGTGTGAGATACCAGATTATTTTGGTATAAGGAAGTGGCAGTTCATTATCGAGGAGATAAAATAGGGGTCTGCCAGGTGTTTTTGGAGATTTGGACATGGTGATTTGTCTGGCTTTAATGTTGCTTTCATTCGCAAATCGCCTTTCCAAGTCAATGGAAGTCATTCCAATCTTAGAATCTGTTCCTCAAGTCGATGGAAGTCATTTCAATCTCATAATCTGTTCCACGGTCACACAGGCAAGGACAATTTCACTTTAAGTCCTTGTATTAGTTCATTTCAAGTTTTAACTGACACTCGTGTTTGGAGTGACATACTTGTCTTAAACCCTGCACATGTGTACAGTATGTGCATGCTCTCTATAAGCCATTGTGTAATTCTCTCTGATGTTGCACACCCCCAGCTTCGTCCTGGCTGGGTGGAGCAGCAGCCCATGATACATCTTACATCACAATGTGAAAAATGGAACCGTCATTTCACCTTCACCTGCATGGGGGGGTCTCTGTACCGGAATGATGATGAGAGGGGGTCGAGAAAGACTAGTTGAGAGTTCTCACTAACGCCCTGCCAGGAAAGCCTCTGCTGCTCATGAGTACAAAAAAATCCACTGCCATGCGAGGGGTCCAACTCTACCCAAAATAAACGAAACTACTCCGATAATATTTAGAGTGCCCTCTACAGATCTGGTCAATGGGTAATTTATGTTGACCAGATTCGTAGAGGGTGCTCTAAAAGAAAATATTTTGTTTTATTTCATGCCCAAGTATATTATACAGAGAAGCTGGGGTCCTGAGAGGCTTCCCAGCCTGGAGAATAGACTTTAACCAACACAAAACAGGCTTTGTTTCGGTGATTAGCGGAGTAATTTTGTTTATTTTTGGTAAAGTTTGACCTCTCGCACGGCAGTGGAATTTTGACCCGTGAGCAGCAGAGGCTTTCCTGGCAGGGCGTTAGTGAGAACTCGCTAACGACCTGGACCAGGGCTATGAGTAGCACTGCGTTCTTTCAAAGACGTGTGAGAAAACAAGATTAAGATGTATTTCGGGGGCTCTCATGCCTTTATTAATAGGAGAGTACACTAACAGGAAATAGGGAGCGAGAGACGGGAGTGACACACAGCAAAGGACGTTGGGATAAGGGAGTCGAACCTGCGTCAGGCTGCATTGCAGTCTATAGAGCGTCGCAGTCCCTCCCCCTTTCAGAACGACGAGTGGCCCAGGAAATGAAATGCAATGCATTTCTCCCATAGGATTTTATTTAAGTATTTATTTAAAGACGGTTACGCCGCGGACAAAGCCAACTCGGATCGTGACAAATCATGACACAATGTTTTGGGCCGATCAAATAATTTATAAGAAGAAAAACAAAACAAATAGTGTTGTCTCCTGCCTTTTATTTTCTTCTTTCTAATGATTTGATCGGCCCAAAATATTGTGTTCATTGTCATGATTTGTCACGATCCGAGTTGGCTTTGTCCGCGGCGTAACCGTCTTTAAATAAATACTTAAAGAAAATCCTATGGGAGAAATGCATTGAATTTCATTTCCTGGGCCACTCGTCGTTCTGAAAGGGGGAGGGACTGCGACGCTCTATAGGTGCCCAGACTGCTATACGCCAGCGGTCCGGGCCTTGAATCCCACACTTTGATTGATATTCTTATGTGTCACATAGATTTATAGGAGAATTTCCCGGTTTTGCCCCATAGTGGAATACTGTAGCCATTCTTCACAGGCCACATGTCCCAAACATTCTGACATAAACTAATATTTTTTAGACATAACAAAATTACAAATCAGGAGGAAATCTTTGTTGGAGTCAGCAACATACTCTAATGAGTTCTAGCAAAGCCGGAAGTGTGTGCCATTTCATACCATTGGCCCGGGGCCATTGGCTATCTTGTCAATATATCAAGGATCTTCGATTCTTGCTTGCTTAATGCTGCCCATTAAGTGGTCAAGAACAGACAAAACAAGAGCTTGGTCATCTTTCTGTTCTAGTTTGAAGAAAGAGTGCACTCAGTAGAGTGCATAGCTATACCCACACACACACACACACACACACACACACACACACACACACACACACACACACACACAGCACAGGTTTTCTGGGAAGCAGCGGAGAATAATATTGATGTTTACACGAAATTGGTCACTTCACACGTCAATAAGTAATGTGGTCCCAGGGATTACTGAATGGTCAGAAATCAGAAGCAGTGGATTACCAGGAAAGTGCATGTCGCCGCTATTAAAAGCTGTGCTTAATAACCTCAGGGTGCCAAATTCTAAGTACTGAACACGTACAAGAAGTGCAAGTCGTTCCTGTGGGCCAGAAACCTCTTATCTCCATATTTCAACTTTTTATGTTTGTTTTTTCATAGATTAACAGTTTCACACAAAAGTAGCGAAACTATCGCAGATCACAGATGCTCATTTGTTATATGCAAGAACGAGTGAACAGGTGAAACTCCATTCCGAGCCCACAGCATCTCCGAGCGTGCGTATGGTGGGGTTTTGCGGTAAATCGCTCAACTTTTTTTCCCTTTCCCCTTCTTTCTTTCTTTTTTTTGTCTTTCATAATGTTCATAATTCATGTTCATAATCTCTCCACAATGTTTTGTCCAAACGGGCCACCGTAGTGCACTTTCCCCCCTAATTTGTTACATTTCCACATGACAGCAAAGATTCTTTATTTAGATTGTACATTTGTGCAGATGCAATTGTATCTTATTTTAGCTTAATCTATTCTATTTTGCAGCCACATGCTTTGTGTTTTTTTTTGTATTTTTTTGTATTTTGCTTTCAAGGTCAACATTTTCTTGTGCTTTCACCCAAGCTCAAGCGTAAAAGATAGAGAAGAGGTTTATAAATAAACATTCAACAAGGTTACGCATTATCTTTTCAATATGATTTCTTATTGTATTTTTGTCATTGTCACACTGTTGAGGCTCTAACAGGATTTCCACAGCTGCATTGTCAGTGACAATAAAAATCCTTGGACCACAAACCTTGAAAACATGCATACTATTATGCGCAAATGCATGTGTGTGCGCGCACACACACACACACACACACACACACACACACACACACACACACACTCGCACACTGGGGCAGACATTTGGAGAGTGTAATATGTAGGGGAGAGCCGCCTTGGATGTAACGCGTCACGGTTGTAACATGGACGTTATCTCTTGATTGGTCAACGCCACCATGACGCCATCGCGTCAGTATGTGTACAGCAACGTACTCTACGTGCCCAGGAAGTTTGAAGTGTTTACCTTCATCCTGCGGGGAGCTATTGGCGAAAAACTGACTTTTTTCAAAATGCGTATAATTTTACACCTGGAGTATTTGTGTGCTACAAGTTTTTTCTTTGGTGTTGGTGAATAAAAATCCACATGGATGTCTTCATGCTTATGTTCTTCATTAGTTTGCATCGTGTTTAGACGGAATTCACGTTCATTCTGGTCTGTAAGCAACGGCAAAGAAAACTTCGGAGGGAGGGTCAATTGTAACATGTGTTACAAATGGTCCGCTTCCATTCAATGCCATTATAAGTAATATTTACATATTTGACATATTGGCCAATATTATATGTTCTAAAATTGTATTGTATTGTGTAGTCACTGTAGTGTATTCTAAAATTAGTTTAGGGTTGTATAACATTGTACAACTCAATCAATCAAACGTTTATTTAATCAATGTATTTCCCCATTGAACTGAAAAAAAAGCCCAAACTGGTACACCCGATACTATTTAATATTTCCCAATATGTTTGATACATTTTCTTATCACATCCATGGTATGAAAACAATGCTAAGGAGTTGCTTCAATGAAATATAATTGCTTTAAGCTGAAAACGATATGTTTAATGGTGTTTTTTAGCGTTGTTACATTTATACTCCATGCTGTTACAATTAATCCGATATGCGCAGCAAATGTAACACTGAAACAGCGTCCACGTTCGGTTTAATAACTCCCGACCTGTTTTATCAAAAAAATAACTTGAAGTGGTTTATGGTAGCTGACATGTGTAGGTCCGTTGCCTGAAAATATTACATGTGTAGCTAGACGGATCTCCGAGTAAAAAAATGAAACGTGCAAAATGTTACATCCGTGGCGGCTCTCCCCTAATATCAACACAAGACTTTAATTAGCATATTCCACCCAGATCTCAGTCAGCATTCCCTCACAATTATATTCTAAACGCCATCTACTCAAATAAACAGATTTCTTGTGTCTATCAGATGTAAACCACCAGTATCACTTATTCACTTTGGCCAGGCGAGATACCTGAGACAGTGCCCTAGCTGGCAACCCCCTGAAGAGTGATGCTCTGTCTTATCTTAATATGATCACCTGCAGAATGCAGCTTTAATTAGGTTTAGGGACTTCATGTCCTCTGGGACACAGTGTTGGCTTACTGAAGCTTCTGGGCTTCAAGCAGGGCTACTCACAGTGTCGGCTTACTGAAGCTTCTGGGCTTCAAGCAGGGCTACTCACAGTGTCGGCTTACTGAAGCTTCTGGGCTTCAAGCAGGGCTACTCACAGTGTCGGCTTACTGAAGCTTCTGGGCTTCAAGCAGGGCTACTCACAGTGTCGGCTTACTGAAGCTTCTGGGCTTCAAGCAGGGCTACTCACAGTATCGGCTTACTGAAGCTTCTGGGCTTCAAGCAGGGCTACTCACAGTGTCGACTTACTGAAGCTTCTGGGCTTCAAGCAGGGCTACTCACAGTGTCGGCTTACTGAAGCTTCTGGGCTTCAAGCAGGGCTACTCACAGTGTCCGCTTACTGAAGCTTCTGGGCTTCAAGCAGGGCTACTCAGCGTCGCCTTACTGAAGCTTCTGGGCTTCAAGCAGGGCTACTCTTGGAAGTGAAATCCGCAGTGCTATACTGACTGCGCCACCATACTGTATGTCCCCTCACATTTAACCTCAAATTTGGTTATTTTATGCATACTATTTCCCCCAACTCTGAATATCTTTTGCAGATGAATCCGCAAAATCAACACTGACTCAATCCATGCCATGTGACCTAGGTTTATATATACTTACTATACTTTTTATTTTCATGTGAGCACCACAGTGATGTAGTCATATTGACTACAGAAACAACACAAAATACAACATTGTGACAAATATGGCAGAAACATACAAACAAAAAGAAATGCAGAAAGGTGCAGCCTTACAGTGTGACAACAGTGTGACAAATATCAGCTGTCTTTCAATTACAGAGTGTATTCTAAATTAGTTTAGGGTTGTATAACATTGTACAACTCAATCAATCAAACATAAAAGGATCTCTGAGTAAAAGAGTGAAACGTACAAAATGTTACAACCATGGTGGCTCTCCCCTACTTTTAGTAAAAACCAAGTAAAAAATGTGAGTACTTTTTCCACCACTGGTGGTGGCATATACTGTAAGCTCAATTTCATGTTTCAGTTGTTAGCTTGAAGATCAGTTATTGTCGGCAAGTCACACTGTGGTAAATTGGCAAATTAGCATGGGTTGCCACAGCGGGCATGGTGGTAACACTAATCTTGACATTTGTAGTTCCTACAGTAATACCCCCCCCCCCCCCCCCCCCCACATCCGTGCATAATTGTTCGCAGCACCAGAATGATAATTGACGTGCGGAACATTAATGTTGTCGGGCACAGCAGGTTGACCTTTCCAAAAAGAAGACGGAACATTTGTCACGTGTGGCGTCGCAATGAGCACGTACTGTACCCATGATCCCTCTGAACGACACATACTGTAGCCTGTACCCATGATCACTCTGAACCACAAGTACTGTAGCCTGTACCCATGATCACTCTGAACGACACGTACTGTAGCCTGTACCCATGATCACTCTGAACGACACGTACTGTAGCCTGTACCCATGATCACTCTGAACCACACATACTGTAGCCTGTACCCATAATCACTCTGAACGACACATACTGTAGCCTGTACCCATAATCACTCTGAACCACACATACTGTAGCCTGTACCCATGATCACTCTGAACCACACATACTGTAGCCTGTACCCATGATCACTCTGAACGACACATACTGTAGCCTGTACCCATGATCACTCTGAACGACACATACTGTAGCCTGTACCCATGATCACTCTGAACCACACATACTGTAGCCTGTACCCATGATCACTCTGAACCACACGTACTTTGAAGATGGAGAGTGCCACTAGTTACACACTCACTCCAGAGTGCCACATTGCACATACTGTCATATCAGCAGCTCTAGATCGGATATCTGTTTTGTTTTTTTATTGAAATCTTGGAAAATATCATGGAAAAGTTGGTTTATTTCCATAATTCCTTTCATAGATTATAGATTCAGTGCACACAACGTAAATTGAGTATTTATTTGTTTATCTTTACACAATTTTGGCTGCCAGCTCATAAAACCCACTAAAACAGAATTTCAAAAAAAAATAATACTGTGAAGAAATCACCATTTACTCCTCAGTTTTTGCAGAGCATGAATGTTTTAATCTGATTGCCACATTAAGAAAAACAGAAATGTCAATCTTCAATAAGTGGTTGGGAATACCTATATGCCTTCATCAGCCTGTTGCATTGCCCGGGAGTTATGGAAGCCCAGGTTTTCTTGGTGCTTGTTGTTTTTGGGTCTGGTGCCCCTCTTGACAAGACCCCATAGGTTCTCAATGGGGTTTAGGTCCGGCGAGTTGGCTGGCCAGTCAAGCACAGTGATGGCATGGACATCAAGCCAGGTTGTGGTGGTTCTGGCGGTATGGGCAGGAATGGATTAGTACTTAAGTTGGAGAACTACCAACAAAACAACAGAGCTCACAGCTGCATGTCTGCTGTAGAAAAGCAAAAAGTATTAAAAATAATATTAGCGATTTATCGATTTTTTATTTACAGTGTCGACTAGCGTTTTGCTAGTCGAATACTTGAATAATTGCATGTAATATTAATGCCCTAATATAATATATACTGTAATTATTTATTTTTTGGAATCTAGAAAAGTAATTTAAAACATGTAAGGGGTCAGAGGAGATACTCTTCGCTAGTCTAAGCATGCTCTTGGTCTGGGCTTAATTCTTTAAATGAATGTAACACGACTATATAGGTAGGTAGGTAGGTAGGTAGGTAGGTATAGGTAGATGTAGAAAATCTATATTTTCAAAAACTGGTATGTTATGAAAGTTCTGCTTTTGCCTAGTGGCAGTGTGCACAATTTGTCCCTGATCAGACAGACTGTGACCCTCTAATAGACTCATGCACCGCCATGAAAACATTTTTAATAAAATGCACGTACAATGAAAGGAACCATTTCTGAACCCTTAATTTTTCAGTGGATGGATAGTGACTGCTGACAGACTGACTCACGGATTACCTGATAATGGGCCATACCCGTGGCTAATTAGATTGACATTTTGTGCTAATATCCCATGCCTCTGTAATTGCAGGTTGTGTAGTTAATTTTAATATTCGGGGGGGAGATAATTTAAATGACTGCACTGCCGGCCCGCATATGGTATGATATTTATCTGCCCTGAGAGAAAATGATGTCCTGATGTCTATTTAACCCATTCTGACCGGGCACCCATTTTGGTGTTGGCATCATGTTATGCTTTAGCTATTGAAAAATAGCAGATCTACAAGCTCATATCGCGCCACCGAGTGGCGCGATACGAGCTTGTAGGTCTGCTATTTTTGAAAAAATCGAAGAACGACTGACATTTTTAGAATCTGATCTCAGGTCAGAATGGGTTAATCAGACCAGTGTGTGTCCCGTGGAAACCTCGTATGAATCTGATCTCAGGTCAGAATGGGTTAATGTGCTATATTGACTGCATCTATTGCTAATTCCGACAAGGTTCCTCTCAATTTAATTGAAGTCCACGGAGTAAACTGTGACAAGGAACGAGCTGAGCGACGTTCGAGCCGTTGTTATAGTTACTGCCGGTGGTGGTTTTGCTCATATTTTATTTACAGAATTACAGAATATATAAAAATACTTATTAAAGTTTAAAAAAATAAAAGGTCTGTGTTCAATAATTAGAGTAAAAGTGCATAGGCATCAAAATATGCTTGGTACTTTAACCAACGTAAAAGTACTCAAATGTGTGAATATTTGAAAATTGCAGATCTACAAGCTCACATCGCGTTACACCGTGCTGTGAGCGCGATGCAACACCTAGCTGAGGTATACCGCTAAATAGGGCTTAAGTGGTTAATGTATATGTTTTAATAATAGTCTAAATCTGCAAAGTAACTAAAGCTGTCAAATAAATGTACCAGAGTAAAAACTAAATCATTTTAGATGTAGTGGAGTAGAAGTATATAAAATAAGTATTATTAATTTTTAATTAAAGTAAAGTAGATGTACCTCAAAACTGTAATACACTACTTGAGTAAATATTTATTTACCACCACTGGTAGTCACTCACAGCTATTTAGGGACATTAGTGTTAGACATCAGCCGCGAGCGAGCGAGCAGCATCTTTGGCTGAGCGTTCCCCTCGTCTCTGTGGAAGAAACATGGAGCCATTAGCAACATGTAGCCTTCTCTCTAATGACATTTGGAGGATCTTTACAGCATCGCTGTCTCTCTCTCTCTTTTCTCCTCGCCTCTTTGAGACTGAATAAAAGATTAAATGGATTTGTTAAGGTGGATGTTTTCTTCCAATGCTGTTCTGCAGGGGCAGCGTAGTGTGTGGAAAGAGATGCAGGGGGGAGGGGAGGAGGGGAGAGGAGTCAAGGGGAAGAGAGGAGGTGCGAGGAGGCGAGGGGAAGAGAGGAGAGGAAGCGAGAGGAGGCGAGGAAGAGAAGAGAGGAAGGGAGGAGAAGAGGGGAGGGGAGGTGGATGAGATGAGAGGAGAAGAGAGGAGAGGCAGGGAGAGAGGAGGAGCAGAGAGGGTGAAGGGAGGGGAGGAGGAGAGGAGACGAGAGAGGGGAGGAGTAGAGGAGAGGAGACGAAAGAGGGCAGGAGGAGAGGAGACGAAAGAGGAAAACGAGAGAGGGGACGAGGAGAGGAGAGAGGGAAGAGGAGAGGAGACGAAAGAGGGGAGGAGAGGAAAACGAGAGAGGGGAGGAGGAGACGAGACAGTTTGAGGGTCCAATGGAGTTAAGAGGTTTTGTCCAAAGTGTTTTTTACTACTTTCCATTGGTTCAATATTTTTGAAACAACACACAGACGTAAAGGGTGATCAATAGCACTGATTTATGCAACAAACAAATTAAATAAAGAAATAATCCAAAACCTCAACAATTGAGTTAGGTGGTTTCCTCCCAATCGGAATCCCGGAAGGATGCAGTATACATACAGTATACAGGCTGTGTATGTTTGTCTGCTGTGAGTTATGACAGGGTACCGTACCGTGTATACAGCATGTGGCTCTTGGTCAGCTCACTTTCTTTCTTTCTACCTTACTTAATTACTCAAAGCTTATGGTGTCTCTCAACCTGCTCCACAGGTACACGAGCCAGGGTGATGACCCCAAGCTTCTTCTCAGCCCTGAATCCATTCTCCTATGACATGCTGTGAATGCTGGACCCTGGAGCCTGACCTAAATCCCTGACCACTGCACTACACCAGAATGCTATGTGCCGTACTAAACACCCAGGGCTGAGTGAGAAGATGGCAGCCAGGAGAATGAGGCTGATATGTGCCATTGATACTGTGAGGAAAGATGACTGGAGGATGGAGATGACTGCAGACACTCATGAGGGTTCCAACGTTTGACCCTGGCATCATTTACACAACTAATGAAGTCAAGTAGAAGACGGCTCAAGGTATAGGAACTTTGTTTTTTGTTTTTTGCTTATTTGCTACTGCTGCTTGTGTTTCCCCATATGCTGTGTTATACGGTACTAGTGTGATTCGAGCTGGTGTACTATTTCTGTCATTTTGGGACCCAATGTCTGGGTAGCAATGAAACATGTTCAGTAACTGTTTCTGGCTCTGGAATTGAATTTCCTTTTGGTTCAAGCTAGAGGTTTTGGGCTTCATAACGATCAATTCCAAATGTTAATTTTCAATTGAAGACTGATTAACAGTACTGCAGGTTGTGTGTGTTGCTGAGGTTCGTTGGTCCATTGGTGTTACACAAAACAATCTGCTTCCCATCATGCACCTGTAGCCCAACATGCATTGCATTGCATGGAGGCGTGTGTCACGTGATTTGGCATACAGAATTTGTCTGCCATCCACTTCCTGTTTCAGCGACATCTTTAAACCCTTTTTTCTCTGAATCTATGCATCCGCGGTGGTTGAACAGAATCGGACATTCTGGGCTCATTTCTGATTTTATGCTCCATTGCAGTTACAATATTAACGCTTCTGAAGAGAGATACAGTTTAGTAGACGGACAGACTTAGTAATTAACTGCTCCTGGCGGAACGTTCCGTCAGAAGGAATCCAACCAGCAACTGCTTCTGGCGTAATGTTCCATCTGATAAGCTTTATTATTGGATCGGATCGCTGATTTCTTTTTTTCCACATCGCAAAAGAAACACTTGAAGAACCACCATTCTTTTTGTGCAGGCAAACCAAAGAACATATTGAACCCACACGTGTCCTTGACTCCTTTGCCTCAAAGCAGGTGTTATGCAAATAAAATGAACGTAGGGGTGTATTTGGTTCCACGCGTACGTACGCTCTTTGAGTTACACTAACCCATTCCCCACTTTTGGCGTAGTCGTAATGCTACTTCCTTTAGCACTGAGTTGCTAGGTGATGGTATAAACACCCCCTGTATCGGTTTCTTTCGATCACTTTTATCTCCACTTCCTTGTCCCAGGTGGCATTTCTGGTCAAAACAATTGGGTTTATTCGATGGACCCTAACAAACGTAGCGATGGTCTCTGAGTGAGAGACGGGTAGGCCTATCCGGTCCGTCACAACACATGCTCCCAAGTAACATAAGTAACATCCAGTTGCAGTTTTTGGCTCTTCAAAAGAAGGGTTGCAGTTGCACAGAGGAAAAATCCTGGCCGGTACGATTGATTTAAATAATTAATCCTGGCGGGGATGGTTAAACACTGTGAATTGTACTGTGTGTATGTTCTTGACGTTCATTAGCAGACTCTGGGGTTCATTAAAATTACCCACACAATTTCTTACCTTGATTTAGTAAGCTGCCGGTCTTCCGAGTCCGCGAACCATCTCTAGTGGCTAGTATGTTAATGTTTCTGACTTGCACAGTAAAAAGTCTTTGGGCTGGTTTCATCAGTTGAGGAGCACAAGGAAAGTATTTAAATGAATATTTCCAGAATCTTAAGAGGGGGAAGAACATCCAAGCGCTACTGTGCACACAGAGAGAGAGAGAGAGAGAGAGAGAGAGAGAGAGAGAGATAGGGGGGGGGGGGTATGAATGAGCGTAAAAGTGGCCATGGGGATAGGATTGTTCATGCTGAGAGTGACCATGCAATCTCTGTCGATTCTTGGATGCACTTCAAAGGCACACTTCACACAACACTCACACATAATGCACCCAGCCAGCGTACACTGTGAAGACGGACCCCGAAAGGGTCAATTTGCACAATGTCAGAGTTAAAGGTTAAAGGTGCACTCAGGATTTTACAGTAATGTTTCTGAAATACACGCCACCACTCCAGGGCATCATGATGCTGCTACCAATCTTGGCCGAGTCTCACACACACACACACACACACACACACACCCACGCACGCACGCACACACACACACACACACACACACACACACACACACACACACACACACTCAAAGCATCTCTTATGCACAAACTCACCATGGCTGTTCTCTGATGCTGCTGTGTGCTGCATGCTCACGTGCGCTCACACACAGGCACACACACTGACACACACACACACACACGCACACCGTCACGCACCCCCGTCATCCAGCATGCTTTTGTGTTCTGGCTGCTGA
Source organism: Protomyctophum bolini (assembly GCF_963924005.1). Lineage (NCBI taxonomy): Eukaryota > Metazoa > Chordata > Actinopteri > Myctophiformes > Myctophidae > Protomyctophum > Protomyctophum bolini. Next base: position 13,408,041 of record NC_137883.1, read on the forward strand.
GGCCTCTGTCGGCCGTGACTGACAGCATGACAGGGGGACTCGTTTGAGTCATGCCTGGGTTGGTGGCCTCACAGCTGGGTACCTCCACCAGCACACCTGGGTACCCTGACTGTCAGGCCAGAGCCAGTCTGACAGAGACACACAGAGAGAGAGAGAGAGAGAGGTGAGGTGAGATTTATTTTTAAATAAAGAAAAAAATAACTGAAACGGAGATGAGATTATTGAAAATATAACATATTGAAAATATGTATGATGTACAGCAAAGTCAGATTGAATGTTGTTTGTAAGGAGAGGTCTGTGTGATCCAGAGTGATCTGTCAAAGATGGGATTTAGGTGCACGCTGCCATGCACGCACGCACGGGCAGCCACCCACACACACACACGCGCACTCTCACACGCACGCATGCACGCACACACACAGTCCGCCCTCTAGTTTATAATATAACTCTATGGCTCTAATAGGTACAGAGGCTTTTCCTCAACACCAAATAGCCAATCTACAAAGGCCCCTTTTCCACCGGTTGGGAACCGGTTCAGTTCTTTTTGCTTCTTAGACTTGAGCCAGAGCTCCAAAATTGGAACGTTAATTATGAATTGAGTGTGCAAAACCATAGCTATATTAGATCAGTTATCACCATGAAACTTCACCAGTTGATTACTTACACAAAGACAATGATGTATTATATTACAAATATTAAAATTCTAAATATGCAAATTAGGCATATGCATATTAGGACATTAAATATGAAAAAGCTACTACTGTGGAAGGGTTATCATATATTAATTGACTTATATTGATCCTATAAACAATTTAATATTGGTATGGTTTTGCCCACTCAATTCATAATTAACGTGGCTCATGGACTAAAAACTGGCTCTGAAGTCTGAACTGAACCGGTTCCCAACCGGTGGGAAAGGGGTCAAAGAGTGGTGGAATGAGAGCTAGACACAGATAGAACTGTTTCATCCACAGCTCCCCTGAATTACACTGTTACTTTACAGCACATATAAGCCCAAACCACACCAATGGGTCGCCATGGAACTCCTTTCAACCAAACGGTTGCATTGGATGTGGTTTGGGCCATTGAATTGATATGGCATATGGATACAACTTGAGAGAATATCCTGTTTCCGTTATAGGACAGATTGAAAACAACTTTTAGCGTTTAACCACTTAAACCCCATGCAGCATCCCTATTCTGGGGGGAAGATTCACCAAAGATAGCAGATCTTCAAGCTCACAACGTGACGCGTTACACTGGGGACGGAACGGAACTATACACCGACAACGTGTCCGTCCTGCATTTACAGTTTTTTTCCCTCTGAAGGCGAGGTGAAGGGCTGCGTAACCGCCACGGCCACGCGGAAGAATAGCGGTTCCATAGTGGCAGCGTACCGTTGCGGAGCCAATTCCGCGCCCGCTGTATCCCAGCCCTAAGTCGTTAAACTGAAGTGATATTGATGACTTCCAAATGTTGTATTCTGAGGCACCCCTGGACTTGCGTCACTACACCCTAGAGTGTTTTACTTTGAGAAACCCTGTTAGAGAGCACCTTACGTCAGTGCACCACCTGCCCACAAATTACTGTTGACACACACACACACACACACACACACACACAAATGTGACGGCACGATATCGAAGCACTGGCACAGGCATGGAAACATATGGTATACGGATATCGGCACATGCTTTCTGTTTATTATGCATATACACATGCGTATATATCTAGCACATGCATACGCTCATTAACACACACACACACACACACACACACACAAAGAGACCCTGCTGGTACCAGAGTCACACAGACACAGCTCAATGGAGCAGGGATCAGGCCAACACCATGCTACCTGGCAGGCAGAACGACCCATCCTTCTCCTCAGGTCCTCTTCCTCAAACGCACGCATGTACGGACGCACGCACGCACACAAAAATAATAGCTCTCTCTAACACAAATACATTCTCCATCTCTCTAATTTCTCTGCCTCAGTCCTCAGTTGACAAAACATTATTTTTTCTTTCCCCAGAATAAATATATAGTTATGGTTAGGTTGAATAAATACATATAGTTATGGTTATGTTGAATAAATACATAGTTATGGTTTGGTTAGGTTGAATAAATACATATGGTTAGGTTGAGGTGAATAAATCATAGAGTAATAAAAGGATAGAGACCGAACCGGAGCGCTAGCCCCGCCCCCCAAGCTATTCATTTCAATAGAAGTTGCTCAGTATACCTGAGTGTTTGGTACCATGGTGTCTGCTGCTGGTCATGAGTATACCTGAGTGTTTGGTACCATGATGGTGTCTGCTGCTGGTCATCAGTATACCTGAGTGTTTGGTACCATGGTGTCTGCTGCTGGTCATCAGTATACCTGAGTGTTTGGTACCAATGGTGTCTGCTGCTGGTCATGAGTATACCTGAGTGTTTGGTACCATGGTGTCTGCTGCTGGTCATGAGTATACCTGAGTGTTTGGTACCATGGTGTCTGCTGCTGGTCATCAGTATACCTGAGTGTTTGGTACCATAGTGTCTGCTGCTGGTCATGAGTATACCTGAGTGTTTGGTACCATGGTGTCTGCTGCTGGTCATCAGTATACCTGAGTGTTTGGTACCATGGTGTCTGCTGCTGGTCATCAGTATACCTGAGTGTTTGGTACCATGGTGTCTGCTGCTGGTCATCAGTATACCTGAGTGTTTGGTACCATGGTGTCTGCTGCTGGTCATGAGTATACCTGAGTGTTTGGTACCATGGTGTCTGCTGCTGGTCATCAGTATACCTGAGTGTTTGGTACCATGGTGTCTGCTGCTGGTCATCAGTATACCTGAGTGTTTGGTACCATGGTGTCTGCTGCTGGTCATCAGTATACCTGAGTGTTTGGTACCATGGTGTCTGCTGCTGGTCATCAGTATACCTGAGTGTTTGGTACCATGGTGTCTGCTGCTGGTCATGAGTATACCTGAGTGATTGGTACCATGGTGTCTGCTGCTGGTCATCAGTATACCTGAGTGTTTGGTACCATAGTGTCTGCTGCTGGTCATGAGTATACCTGAGTGATTGGTGACATGGTGGCTGGCTGGCTGCTGCTGGTCATGCCGCAGTGATACTTAAACCTCAGCTGAGGGAGCATGCTGGTCGGCATGGCAACGACATTAGTATCCTCTGGGTTTGGATCGTCGGGGGGCGTGGCGTTCTGCCTCCAGGTGGATGTGGCTTTAGGAGTGGAAACCTTGTATGTCCTAATATTGTTTTAGGCGTTTCCTTTCTTTACTATTTTTGTGCAACACTTTTGTATGATGATGATGCAGGGCTTTAACCCATTAAAACCTGGGAAAGCATATACATGTGTCTTAGCTTTGAGCAAAAAAAAGTATACATTTGATCCTTTTCAGAAATAGCAAATCTACAAGCTTGTAGCACGCCACTTCTAGCTACGAGCTTGAAGATCTGCTATTTCATCAAAAAAATCTTTTAATATTATATATTATTTTTGAAAGCGAACATTTTAAACTCAAATCTTTGCTTCTGGGGGTCCCTGGAACAAAATATTTTGAGATTGGGGGTCAGCAGCAAAATAAATATAATTTTGTTGGGATCCTTGACATGAAAAAAGTTTGAGCACCACTGATATAGAAACACCCTTTTCATAAAACTGTTCCTCAGGTCACATACAGGATAGGTGGGCACCTTGAACACCTGATTGGTTAGTTTCTCCAAAATATTAAATATAAAAAAGTAATGTAAAGTATGTATATGATGTGAACGTGCACGGTACAGCATTATCTGACTTAGTTCTATCTTTCAACTTCTAGTTTATGCCCCCAAAATGACATATAGGATATAGGCCTACAGGTTTAGTAGCAATTGTAGAATTATTAGACCTTAATTGTCAAATGCTTAAGCATGCTCTAATCATGTATACTTTAATTTGCTTAAGAGTAAGACCATTTTTTCAAATGTCCCTTTCAGATGTCCCTTGTGCCCACCTATCCGGTTAGTTAATTTACAAAAATAAACAAAGGTAGAGTTAAAATACGGGACATAGGATAGGTTTCCACGACAGCAGCGATGAGGCTGGCCCGGAGGCCACTTTAGTAACACTTCCATTAGCCTGCAGGTACAATTACTGTATCATCTCCACTGCAGCTCACTGCATGACTCATATCTGTCATTACACATCCACATAGAGCACTGGTTTTCAACCTTTTACATTATTCTTTCGGCATTTGAGCCACGGACCACCATTTGATGAGATTTAGGGCTCCATTTTCGTCACAGCTAAATCCCTTGTCCCAAAACTTCTTTGCCTTTAAATGTTTTTTTTTTTTTACTGTTTTGCGATACATTTTTGAATAGTAAAAATGCCCAGTCTACAAGCTCACAACGTGTCAATGTAGATTGATTAGGTAGTTGAACTATTGAAAAATGTTTTTCAAAATAGTAAAAAAAAAAGGCAAATCTGTCCTCCCAGCAGCCTCCATGCTTATAAACTTGTGAAAATGGAACATTCTGCATAATGAGTACTTTCACTTTTGGTACTTCAAGTACATTTTCATGTCAGTACTTCTGTACAGTATGGATACTTGATACTAAATGTGAGTACTTTTTCCACCACTGCCCCCCCCTCCCCACCGCCACCACGCACGCAAGAACATGCACACAGACACACACACACACACACACACACACACACACACACACACACACACACACACACACACTCTCTCTCTCTCTCTATTGGAGGAGGCTGACGTGACTCGGAGGAGGCATTACTGCTGGTTAAGAGAATAAATGGTGTCATTACTGCACAATGAGGCTAGGCTGACGCAACTTTAAAAGGCCACTATTGATCAGCCAGCTGCCAGTCACCTGGACTGACAAGATCAATAATTCCGCCGTTCGTTGCCCGGTAGGAATAAACGGCCCTGCATGTTTTTCATAATAGTAGCAGCAGCGTTTGGTTTGTACTGCTTCTGGTTGAAAAGTGTGAGCATTTGTGTGAAAAGCAGCGTGGAACCGGGCGGCGTCATGGTGAAATGGCTCTTATAATGGGACTGAACTCTGGAGAGGAAGAAGGAAGGAGGTGAAGGAGTAAGAAGAAGAAATGGACAGATTGGGGTGGAGAGGGGGGGGGGGGTAGAATTGGGCAAAAACATGTTTCAGAGAGAGAGAGAGAGAGAGAGAGAGAGAGAGAGACCTTTTCTATCACAATCATGAAGGTTTCTTGTAACAGCCTATACTGCCTGGAGTCGTGGAGGGGGAATAAGAATGTCGAAATTGTAGTCACAGATTGATCCTGTGGAGTTTTCTTACTTACACATCTAGAAAGGTCTCCAAACGATCTATACGTCTGCCTGTCTGCTGTATACACTGCATACGATTTGTTTGTCTGTCTGTCTGTTTGACTGTCTGTCTGCCTGTCTGATGGCCAGTTTGGCCACTAGCATACTTTTTAAGATACTGTAACATTAAAAACATATATTGTCACATATAATTACTTTTACTTAACAGAGTGATTTTATATTACAGTATTGTCTTCTTGTGACCTGAAGAAGACTGAGTTGAGGCTGTGAGCCTGAGCCCAATACTAAATACTTTTTAATTTTTTATTTGTACAAAGCAGTTGGTATGACTTGCCGTGGCACTGTATATTTTGGGTTATGACTTATTGATCACAAAGCAAAGTGCAACACTTCTCTCTCTCTCTCTCTCTCTGGTCTTATGATATGCCCTTGGATCCCGAGAGCACCTGTTTTTCGATACCTGCGTTCGTGAAGTTGTAGCACTCCCGGCATTTGACATTATATCCCTCTTAGGGGCCATTATGTTGCTCGGCTCTGTATGCCAGCTCTCCAAAACTGCGTGCTCCTAAAAGAATTAGCAACCTGCAATAACAGAGGCCCGGGCACGAGGCCGCGGACTCCTACATAGCGTCAAACTCAAGACCTCAGTTAAACTGAGAGTGCCATAAATCTCCCAATAAACATCTGGGCTTTCTATAAAAGGGAGGGAGGCGAGTGGGGCTGATCATACTCTATGTGTTTGTACCATGACACCAGATACTCCCTCAGACAGCAGGCCATAAGGACACGGAGGAGAAAGGTCTTTACCACTCTACCAGGGGGGGTGGTGGGGGCCGTTAGTCCGACATCCAGTACGTAGCCGGTTAAGACTCACCCGTGGCTTCAGCTTCTGCGGGGCGGCTAGGGTTAGTAATGTTGAATTATTGGGACGTCGGACTAACCTGGGCGAGTTAGCTGACGTGTAGTGGTACAGTGCAGAGATATATTGTTTATTCACTGTGTATTTGTGTTTTTTGTTCAGCTTTCATTTTCTAAATACCAATTCCAAGGAGAGAAATTTGGTGTCTTCCCAGGACAAAGACTATTATTATGAACTAACTTCTATTATCAATATGTAGCCTACTATTATGAAATAGACGATTCACAAGCTCTTTTGAGGGGGCATTTTTCTATTTGTAAAAGATTTTTGGAAGAAAATAAAAACCGTGATTATTTTCGTACATAAACGCATCTGAAAGATATTTGTAATATTAAAAATATATTTTCTTCTTCTTTTTTATTATTATTATCTTTAGTTAAAAGAGGACCATATAAATTCTCGTCCCATAAAAACGGGTCCGTGGCCCTACAGTTGTTTAGGAAACACTGAGCCAGAGGCCAGCACCGTCCCATAGTGTTAAGTCAGTTGAGAGTTTATGAGTGAAATGTGCACCATGTTTCCACACACCTTTGCTCCCACCAAGGTTATGATGTATATACGAGCAGAGCTGAAAACGCACGAGGCCCCGTGCTCTTTATCGATGCGTAATGATGTGTGCGTAATGCAATATCGGTACGCTTCTGGGGTTTCTCTGATATGCGCTGTCCTCGCGCTGAACCGAACCAGCCAGGGGATCTGGTTCTGTTGACCAAAAAAAGAAACGCAAGACTTTCTCGGTCGGGCAGGGCGAGCGCCTTGAGTGTTTTCCCTTCTGTTAAGAGTAGGATTAAAAACGCGGGCGACTGACATATTAGCTGGTGACAGGAACCATGTTGGAGCTCCATTTTATACATCCAAGGGCTGCTGATCCCCACCCTCGACTGAAATGGAGTTTATAGGACCCGGGACCCACAAAGCTCCGACATGACATGCTAATGGCTTTATGTGTTTAAACGGCGTGCTCTGTACCATTTCATTGCGCGGGCCCCTATCTGGAGG